>NC_142870.1:10076000-10387900 GCF_051225735.1 Oryctolagus cuniculus | reverse complement strand
GTTCCTGACTCCAGACATCCCCCACCGCCCCGAATCATGGTATCCCACTTGCTTCCACTCGGAAACAAGAAAAGACCCAATAGGACTGTACCCGACCCGACCTGCACAGCCTTCCTCCAGGGAGGGGAGAGTCTCCCTGGTCTCAGCCTGCTCCACGTGGCAGGCCTTGGTGCAGAGATGTAGTGGGCACAGGCTGGAGGCTTGGCCAGGCGAGCGCTGCCCTGTTGTAAGCACCAGTGGTCCCCCATGTCTTGTGCTGTCGGCTGGGCTGAGTTTCTGGCTGGCACGTTCTACAAGGGTGTTGAGAAAACTCCAGGGTCAGTGGCAGCTACGTGCTGAGGGGAAGGAACCCCAGTCTCCATGAACAGGTCCAGGGAAGACCCATGGAAGTGTGCGTTTGACTGCCGGGTTCCAAAGTGTGGGAGGCCACTGTGCTTCCAGCAGTGGACGTGGGAGGATTTCGGGAAATTTGCAAGTGGACGTGGAGGGAGAGGGTCATCTTCTGTCTGACTTGCTTTCGCTCTGCCTGGCCTGGGTTTGGCCTCTCCTTGGGTCAGCTCTACTGTGGGAATTGCCACTTGGTGGTGCTGGAAGGTGGGACTCCTGCAAGGTGATGTGGTCAGGAGAGAAGCGCAAGTGCCTTTACTGGGGATGGGAGTGGCTGTGTTAGAAAATCCAGCTCTCGCTTGCCCTCTCTGGCCGTGGGGTACTTTTCGCCATGGTCTGCTGCAGCAAGAAGGTCTTGCCAGAGACTCCTGGAGTTGGGTTTGCGGCCTCTGGGACCCTTGGGGGGAAAAAAAAAACCTCCTTGCTTTCTGAATTACCCAGTTCGTGGTGCTCTGTGCATGGCAGCACAAAGCGAGTTCAGCTGCCCTCAGAGGAGAGTCCAGGCAGGTTCCTGTGGCCACGGTCTTCCTCGCTGGGGACACCCCACCCTCTGGCTGCCCACAGACACCGCACTGCCTGCAGGCTCTGCTTCCTCTGAAGCCACTGGCCCCAGACCCAAGTGAAGGGAGGGGTGAACGGCGAGCAGCCCCTGCATCCTGATTGACATCTCCCACATCCATGCGATGGAGCTGCATGAGCCGTTTGCTGTGAACCACACCCCCCCCTCCCCCCAGTCAGGCCCCAGGCTCCTCTGGTTTCTTGCAGAGAGCAAGATACTTCTATGCACACAGGATATGCATCCCGCTTCCTGGGCTGAGAGCCTGTCCCCAGAAAGAGAACGCCTAGCACATCACCAGGGCTGCCTGTGCCTCCCACGGTGTTTTGCGTTGTGTTTGGATGAAGAGGAAAGTACTCACTGTAGAGACTCTGTTGACTATTTAGGTCCACACAGAATTTTCTGGAAAGAAGGTAGCCTCAAGGTGGTGGGTGTGTGGGGTGCCACGGAGCTGCCGAGCATGGCTTCAGGGGTCATTGCCTCTCAGGGCTGCACAGGGAGGCCGGGGTCGCCTGGTCCCTTGGAAGCAGCTGAGGAGCAGGGAGCCCTTCCAGTGGAAAGGGGGTGAGGTGTGTGGGGTGCCCCTTACATGGCGCTCCAGACCATGGGAGGGGCCATCTGTTTGAACAGAGAGGGATTGCAGGGAATTAGCAAAAAGTCTTCCCTGCCAATTCAGGATGGAGCAGCTTAGAAGGAGCGGGAAGCCCTGGCTCTGATCTAAAGAGGGCCTGTGGCAAAAGGAGCTGCCCACCTCCTGGGGCTGCAGGGACCCGCCAGCTCGCACCTCACCTTCCCTGCGAGGGGAGGGGGCGCAGCCGGGGTTGCACACAGCTGCCGGCATTCTCAGGTGCAAAGAGACTTGTTTTCCTTTTGAGAATTGCCATCACTGTCACCTGTGACAGACGGACAGCATGCTCAGGTGTCCGAGCTCCTAGGTCTTGGCTGGGAACAAAAACCCCTGTGATCTCTGCAGTTGCTTACTTGAATTTCTTCGGCAGCATCTGCATCCAGAAATCGCCCCCGACGGCCGAGAAGTGTTAGCCCGGGGCGCAAGTAACCAGAGGGAATTATCAGCGTTGGAAAATCAGACCCCTGGTTGGAGAAGGCATCCCAGCGGCTGCAGTGGCGGCCGTTGCTTGCTCCCGGTATCTTGTCTGGTTCAGGAACACGGCCGGGACGACGCTAGCCCATTATTGCTCAATCCTGGGCTGTGGAGACGGCGCACCACGGCCTCTGTTTCTGCTGGCACATCCTAGCAGCAAAGCGCATTAAAGTAATAAAACGAGGCAGCAAGGCGTCCTTGTCCCTCCCACCATGTTCCCGTAACCCCCTCATTTACAACAGACTGAGGCAGGAAAAAAAAGTTTTTTTCTAGAGTAATTTAAGATGAGGCAACCGAGCATTCGTAAATCCTGTTTTATTGGCAGTCACAGCGGCTAATTCTCCTAAAATGCCTAACAGCTTTCAGCGCCCCAGCCGCCGCCGTGCGGGTTGGAACGGCGTGGTTGCAAGGCCCGCGGCGGGGAAACATCCCACTGTGGCTTTGTCACTGGGCTCTCAGCTGCGGGCACTGGGCCCCGCCGGCCATTGTCCCAGCTGCAGATCTAAGAAGGAGTCTGTTCAGAAGTTTCTGTTTTTATAGTTGGGTGCCAAAGACAGTTTTTTTTTTTTTTTTAAGATTTTTATTTATTTGCGAGGCAGAGTTACAGAGAGAGGGAGACAGAAAGGGAGGGAGGGAGAGAGAGAGAGAGAAAGAGAGAGAGATCTTCCATCTGCTGGTTTACTCCCTAAATAGCTGCAACAGCCAGAGCTGGGCCAATCTGAAGCCAGGAGCTAGGAGCCTCTTCCTGGTCTCTCATGCAGGTGCAGGGGCCTAAGCACTCGGGCCATCTTCCTCTGCTTTCCCAGGCCAGAGCAGAGAGCTGGATCGGAAAGGGAGGAGCCGGGACTAGAACTGGTGCCCATTTGGGATGCTGGTGCTGCAGGCGGAGGCTTAGCCACAGCACCAACCCCCTTATTTTTCCGTTTTTTTTTTTTTTGCTCGCTCTCCCTGTATCCCTCCTGGATCAGTAGCTGTCAGGTCTCAGGAAGTGGGGAGAGCAATGACTTGAGGTTGACGGCATGAAGGGGGCTGCAGGAGGCAGAGAGACCACAGCTGCGGGGCGGGGCCCCTTCCAGACAGAGCGGTGTTTGTCAGGCACCGCCATGGATCAGGACACACGGGGCTCAGCAGGGACTTTGCGCGTTCAGGATGGGTTCAGATAGGATTCCCAGGCTTAGGGAGTCGAGGGAGGAAGAGAACAACGGTCCTACTCCATGGAAACTTACTTTAGACTTTACTGTGCTTAGCAGAAGGTACTAGAAAAACAGGCGACTTGCAGACTGCAGAGTGAGTCAGGACTGGCCCAGATACGCGGCTTTGTGTGCCGGCATTTCTCCGCTGCCCTGACTCGGCCCAAGCCTGCGGTAGATAAAACAGCGCCGTGATTGAAGATGGATCCCCAGTAGCAAGGCACTGAGCGCCGCGCTCGCCCTTGCTCCAGAGCGGACAGTGAGGAGGAGGCAGGAGCAGCCTTCATCGTGGCCATAGGGCGGCGGGACCCTGAGCTGGGGAATGGCCCTAGGTGGGCGAGGGGACCCTCACCCTGGGCCCATCTGCAGGGGACTGGTTGCTTGCAGGTCTCCTAACTGCCTGCGGGTTCCCAGGCCCTCCCCGGGAGGCAAGTGGGTGCTTAAGGGAGAGTTGGAGGGGCCAGAGGGTGTGACGGCCAGGCTCAGAGCTTAAAGGACTCTGAATGCCAAGACTTGGGTCCTTTGATGCCCTTTCTGTGTATAAGGGGACTTCAAAGTGTTCATGAAAAAGCGGAATGAAAAATGAATTCATTTTGGTGCAAATTTTTGAAATCTATGTGTACTTTTTTTTTTCATAGTACACATTCCCATGACATTTTTGATGACCTCTTGTTAAGTACAGCCATTGTCTCCACATTGGTGCCGCTGTTTTGCTAACCAGAAAGCCGGGTCTTCTTATCAGTGGGTCTCCCACATAGGGGTTCAGCAGGGCTGTTTCTCACGTTGAGGATAACAAGCCTTATCTCTCTCTCTCTCTTCTCTTTTTTAAGATTTATTTATTTGAAAGGCAGAGTTACAGAGAGGCAGAGGCAGAGAGAGGAGTCTTCCATCCACTGGTTCACTCCCTAAATGGCTGCAATGGCTGGAGCTGGGCCTATCTGAAGCCAGGAGCCAGGAGCTTCTTCTGGGTCTCCCACATGGGTGCAGGGACTTGGGCCATCTTCTGCTGCTTTCCCAGGCCATAGCAGGGAGCTGGATTGGAAGTGGAGCAGCAGAGACTTGAACCAGCACCCATATGGGATGTGGCACTGCCATTCGTGGCTTTACCAGCTATGCCACAGTGTTGCCCACCCCCAACACAGGCATCCATCAACTTGGGGGAGCACGTTAGATGTTGACCACTATAACTAAGAAGCTTGAGAGAAAATACTTATGCAGGAAGAAGGTTTATTTTGGCCCATGGATCTCAAGCTCATAACCCAGGATCAGGCAGCCCTGCGGTCTGGCATCTGACGAGGTGATGGATGGCAGAATGAGTGTGGAGGCCGAGAGACAGGAAGCACACTCACTCTCCATGGTCACGTGTCTCTCTGTAAAGCCACCAGGACTCAATCAAGGGGCTCCACCAACTCAGTGCCGTCTGTCCCTTCCCAAAGTCCCAACCTTTAGACGTCATCGTTACCCTTATCCATTAACCATCAGCAGACGACTTTGAGGACCACGTCCCCAACACATGGGCTTGTGGGGACACCCAAACTAGTATCCACACTACAGCAGGAAGCTTGTCCACATTCGGGTTCTTGGGCTCCATGCAAGACCTAGTAAATCAGACTGTGTCTTTTTTAAGTTAATAGTCTCGCTTGCTTTGCTTTTGTATTGAGGTTGAACTCATATGCCCTAGAGTACTAAAACCTTAAAGCGTTGTCCGTTGAATATATTGGCATAGGCACTACTGGATCTCAGAAATGTTCGGACGCAGGAGGCTCCCTCCTGTCCCTCCCAGATCTGCTTGTCCTTCCATGGGCAAGTGTAGTTCTGATTCCATCACTGTAGCGAAGCTCACCTGCCCTGAATTGTACAAGACTCTGCATCTGGCTTCCTTCTCTTAATATCGTGTGTGTGAGAGACAGCTGCATAGTTGCTTAGACAACAGCTCATTCTCTCTCATATTGTCGTGCCGTGTTCCCTTGTGTCGATATCTACAAGTCACCTCTGTTCCGCTCTCCATGGCCTCTGCATTGTTCCCAGGCTTTTGCTGTTATAGTAAAGCTGCTAGAAACCTTTGCACAGATGTCATTGGGAGTCCATTCACACACATTTCTGTTGTGTCCGAGGGTGACGTGTGGTCTGTTGTGGTCGGGAACTGCCAGTTTTCCCGCATTGTTGTACGGGTTCATCCTCGGGGACAGTGAGTAGGGACATGAGTTGCCCTGCATTCTTGCCCACACTTGGTGTCATCCAGACTTTTCCTTTTAGCCATTTTGGTGGGTGCATTGTGGCGTCTCCTTGTGGTTTTGATTTGCATTGCCCTTCTGGCTAATGAGGCCAGGAATCTTTCCTGAGCTTTTTGGTCTGTTTCATGAAGAGGCTGACCAAGTCTTGCCTGTCATTTATCCTCATAATTTGTAGGAACGTCTGTCTGTGATCTGTTAGCCACTAATATTTTTTTTTTTTTGACAGGCAGAGTGGACAGTGAGAGAGAGAGACAGAGAGAGAAAGGTCTTCCTTTGCCGTTGGTTCACCCTCCAATGGCCACCGCTGCAGCCGGCGCACCGCGCTGATCCGATGGCAGGAGCCAGGATCCAGGTGCTTTTCCTGGTCTCCCATGGGGTGCAGGGCCCAAGCACCTGGGCCATCCTCCACTGCACTCCCTGGCCACAGCAGAGAGCTGGCCTGGAAGAGGGGCAACCGGGACAGAATCCGGTGCCCTGACCGGGACTAGAACCCGGTGTGCCGGCGCCGCAAGGTGGAGGATTAGCCTATTGAGCCACGGCGCTGGCCACCACTAATATTTTTTTAAGATTTATTTTATTTATTTATTTGAAACACAGAGTTACAGAGAAAGATAGAGACAGAGAGAGAGGTCTTCCATCTTCTGGTTCACTCCCCAGATGGCCGCATCCGCCGGAGCTGAGCTGATCCGAAGCCAGGAGCCAGGAGCGTCTTTCGGGTCTCCCACACAGGTGCAGGGACCCAAGGACTTGGGTCATCTTTCACTGCTTTCCAAGGCCATAACAGAGAACTGGATTGGAAGAGGAGCAGCCAGGACTAGAACCAGTGCCCATATGGGATGCTGGCGCTTCAGGCCAGGGCTTTAAACCACTATGCCACAGCACTGGCTCCCTAACCACTAACTTGTTATGATTAACCCATCCAGATGACCTGAGCAGGTGACGGTGAAGCTGGTGATTCACCCCGGGGTATGCATGTTCACACTGCCTGCCGGCAGTTTAGGGCAGTATTGATGGCTCCCACAGCCTTGCTGGAGATTTGTGGACTGGGGGAATGATGGGCAGAGGCAGAAGGTTTCAGAACTTCCTTTGGCGGCTTCCTCTCCCTCGCTCTGTTTAGTGGGAGCTCTGAAACCCAACACATGCATGTCCCCCTCCGTTGCCCCGCCTCCTGCTTTTGCTCTCTGCTGGGAGCCCGTGGGAAAGAGGGCAGATGCTCCGCTGGCTTCCATGTCTGTGGGTGTGTGTGGATGTGACCTGCTCTGGGGCATTGGCAAGGACTTGTCTCACCTCCTGCCACTTCGATGCCCGCTGGGTAAAATCAGCTCCTGGGTAAAGTGCTCCACATCCCATCCCTCTGCCACCTCTGTGAATCAGAAAGGGGGAGATGCAAGTTTGGGAATGTCCAGGTCTTAGCGTTCAAACGTCGTCCTGTAGATGGGCGTGGCAGAGGCTGGCGGAGGCGGGGTCCCGGTGGGAGGGTGGGCTGCTCTGCTTTCCAGCGAGATCCTCCCAGGTGGAGGGGCAGCTGCCCTGCTGGAGGGGATCAAGAGATGGAGGGAGGGGCAGAGCGCGTCTTTTATTTTTGCCTTTGATCATGAGGGGAGATCCCGCCTGCTCTTCTCTGAACCACTCAGAGGGGAGCGGTGAGTTGTGCAGAAGGAGGAGAGAAAATACCTTGTCTGTGCGTGATGTGTATGAGTGTGTGTGTGTGTGTGTGTGTGAGTGCATATGTGTGATTGTGTGTATGGGTGTATGTGAGTGCATGTGTGTGTGACTGTGAGTCATATGTGTGATTGTGTGTATGGGTGTATCTGTGTATGTGAGTGTATATGTGTATGACTGTGTGTGTGTATGTGTGTATCTGTGTGTGTATGGGTGTATCTGTATATGAGAGTGTATATGTGTATGACTGTGTATAGGAGTGTGTGTGTGTATGGGCGTATCTGTGTATGGGTGTATCTGTGTATGTGAGTGTATATGTGTATGAGTGTATGTGTGTGTGAGTGCATATGTGTGATTGTGTGTATGGGTGTATCTGTGTATGTGAGTGCATATGTGTGTGAGTGTACGTGTATAGGAGTATGTGTGTATGTGTGATTGTGTGTATGGGTGTATCTGTGTATATGAGTATATATGTGTGTGACTGTGTGTGTGTGAGTCATATGTGTGATTGTGTGTATGGATGTATCTGTGTGTATGTGTGTATCTGTGTGTATGGGTGTATCTGTGTATGTGAGTGTATATGTGTATGATTGTGTGTATGGGTGTATCTGTGTGTATGGGTGTATCTGTGTGTATGGGTGTATCTGTGTATGACTGTGTGTGTATGAGTGCATATGTGTGATTGTGTGTATGGGTGTATCTGTGTATATGAGTATATATGTGTGTGACTGTGTGTGAGTCATATGTGTGATTGTGTGTATGGGTGTATCTGTGTATGTGAGTGTATATGTGTATGATTGTGTGTATGTGTGTATCTGTGTGTATGGGTGTATCTGTGTATGTGAGTGTATTTGTGTATGACTGTGTGTGTATGAGTGCATATGTGTGACTGTGTGTGTATGAGTGCATATGTGTGACTGTGTGTATGGGTGTATCTGTGTATGTGAGTGTATTTGTGTATGACTGTGTGTGTGTGAGTGCATATTTGTGATTGTGTGTATGTGTATGAGTGTGTATGTATCTGTGTGTGAGTGTATCTGTGTGTGAGTGTACGTGTATAGGAGTGTATGTGTGTGTGAGTGAGAGTGCATACATGTATGTATGAGAGTGCATGGGCGTGAGTACGTGTGTGAGTGCATGTATGAATGTGTGAGTACATGTAGGATTGTGTAGGTATGTGTGATTGTGTGTATGTGTGTGTGTGAGTGTATATGTATGGTTGTGTGTATGGGTGTATCTGTGTATGTGAGTGTATATGTGTGTGAGTGTACGCATATAGGAGTGTGTGTGTGTGTGAGTGAAAGTGCATACACGTATGTGTGAGAGTGTGCATGGGTGTGAGAGTACCTGTGTGTGAGTGCATGTATGAATGAGTACATGTGTGGGATTGTGTAGATATGTGTGATTGTGTATATGGTGTGTGCATGAGTGTATATGTGTGATTGTGTGTATGGGTGTATCTGTGTGTGAGTGCATATATGTGTGAGTGTACGTGTATAGGAGTGTGTGTGTATGTGTATATCTGTGTGTGTATGGGTGTATCTGTGTGTGAGTGTATATGTGTGTGAGTGTATAGGAGTGTGTGTGTGTATGGGCGTATCTGTGTATGTGAGTGTATATGTGTATGAGTGTGTGTGTGTGAGTGTATATGGGTGACTGTGTGTATGGGTGTATCTGTGTATGTGAGTGTATATGTGTATGAGTGTGTGTGTGAGTGTATATGTGTGTATGGGTGTATCTGTGTATGTGAGTGTATCTGTGTGTGAGTGTGTGTGTATATGTGTGTGTGCATGAGTGTATATGTATGATTGTGTGTATGGGTGTATCTGTGTGTGAGTGTATCTGTGTGTGAGTGCATGTGTATAGGAGTGTGTGTGTGTGTGTGCACGTGCATGCATGAGTGTTTCTGCTCCCCCCACACCCTCCTCAAATTTGGCAGAGACTGATTCAATGGTCTCAGAAGAATACTTACAGTAGTGTAACAATTCATAAAAGTTTATGATGAGGGTGTGTGTGTGTTGTGGGCTCTGGCATTTGGAATTATGAATCTCACTCAGATAAGGATCTCTTTTTCCACTCGTAGGCTGGCTACGATGGCGAGAGTATTGGAAATTGCCCGTTTTCTCAGCGTCTCTTTATGATCCTCTGGCTAAAGGGTGTTATATTTAATGTGACAACAGTGGACCTGAAAAGGTAAGACGAGGCTTCTGCATTATTGAAATAACTGTTTTAATGCTCCCCCCAACACACACACATATGCACACACATACACACAGGCCAGGACCTGTGGTTAGTATTGTGGGTATGTCTGGCCTCAGTTGGGAGCCTGAATTGAAGCTGTCGTGTGGGCCAAGGGAAGTACTTAGATGAGGATTGCCTGGGCTGCAATCCCGGAGGAGTAGGAGTTGAGAACGCCATAGCAACCCACTCTCCCAGCTTCGGGGCAGGGGTGCACCTGTCAGAAGCCCATCTGGGCACCAGTCCTGACCGGTCACACTGGGGATAGTTCACTTTGCCACCTCTGTACCCAGACAAGGGGCCACAGAGAAGGAAATTAGTCCATCCTGTGTTAATGCGTTCCTTTGCTTTCAGCACCAGTAAGACCTCTTGTAAACCACCATCTACTTGGAAATTCTGAGTGGGGGAGGACACTGCTAAGCCTTGGTCCTGAATGCAAGCACTCACGGCCACGTGCAAACACTGCTGTTTCCCCTCTCCCAGGAAACCCGCAGACCTGCAGAACCTGGCTCCTGGAACAAACCCTCCCTTTATGACTTTTGATGGTGACGTCAAGACAGATGTGAACAAGATCGAGGAGTTCTTAGAGGAGAAATTAGCTCCCCCGAGGTGGGCCTCACGAACCAGGGCTGTCAACTCGCTTGTCATTTTTGTTCCCTTGACCAAATCATTCTAAAGCTCTTGGCTGCGGGTGCTTAGTTTTTATGGGCTAAGGTGCCTCTTCCCTTAGGCTTACCTGGAGTGTGCCACAGGAAACACAGGGCCATGTGGGAAACTTTGAGTCAGGATGGGCTGCCCTTTGCTGCTATGAACCTGCAGTTTGGCAATGAGGGTAGGAGGAGCTGGGACAGTGGTGTGGGGTTAGCCAATTCTGGAAGGTACGGGGTGCTTGTTACAATGAAGCATCATGTAAGATGTGTGGAGAAGACATCATGGAGAAGGACGGAACCTTCCAGTCCAATGCCTTCATTTGAGCAGGGAGGAACCTAAGACCAGTGAGGCCAAGAGGACCTCCATGTCCCAGGACTGGTCACTGTTAGGCCAGAAATTCTTGGTCCAAAGCCCTTCTCCAAGAAAGTGTTGCTTCCCAAACTTGAAGATGAAAAAAGGGTATAAAAACATCCAAAGGGAAGCCTCAATTTTCACCTTGTCCCCTCTGTATATCCTAACTCAAAAACACCGCTTATCAATGACACCTCGATTTTTAACATCCCAAGGTACCCTAAGTTGGCGACCCAGCACCCTGAATCGAACTCGGCAGGAAATGATGTGTTTGCAAAGTTCTCAGCATTTATAAAAAACACCAAGAAGGACGCCAACGAGAGTGAGTACCTCCCAGCTTCCTGTTTTCTGCCACCGCACGGTCCACCACGTGGCCTCTGGTGTGGCTGCTGCTTAGATCCAGGGGACTCTGACTCATCTCACGAAGGGGGTGCCTCCGCCTTTGATTCCGTGCATGGGTTTCGAAAGTTTGGGTGCTTCTAGAGGTTAATAACCCAGAAAATGATATTTTTAGGGAAAAATATTCACCACGTATGTGTTCCCAGCTGCGCCATGTTCAGTGATGCTTCTGCCAGTGCCTACCTCATCATAGGCTCTCCATAAATATTTTTGAGTCCATTGATGAGTTCTAGAAGTAGCAGTGTTGGGTGGACAGCACGGTAATTTTCCAGGGAGGAGTGAATCCTTTATTCGGGTTTTCTCAGTCCACATCCTTCCTCCCCACACCCTTGCCGGCTGGCCGAGGCTCAGGAGGGAGAGACTCAGGCTCCTGTCCTTGAGCTGGAGAAAGACACGTCTCACCTGCACGGCCGATCTGAGTCACTTCTTGCCTTTCTATGTTAGTTTATGAAAAGAGCCTGTTGAAGGCCCTGAAGAAGCTGGATGCTTACCTAAATAGCCCTCTGCCGGATGAGGTAGACGCCTACAGCACGGAGGACGTTGCCGTTTCTGGAAGGAAGTTCCTGGACGGCGATGACCTCACACTGGCCGACTGCAACCTCTTACCCAAGCTCCACATTATAAAGGTTTGTCTTTCCTCCTCACGCAAGGGCTGAATACATGAAGGAAGCTTTGTTTAGTTCTGACCTGTGTGAGGGGCAGATGTGGAAACAATCTAAAATTACGGCTCTTGAACTAAAAATTCGAGCTTGTTTCTTTTCGTGGCAGTTGGCCTGGTCTGTTGCTGTTGCTATAACAACATACATGAGGCTGGGAACTATGAAAATAAGAGAGGTTTCTTTAGCTCATGGTTTTACAGATGAAAAGTCCAAAATCAGGCAGTCCCATCTGTTTTGCCCTTCGTGATGGCATTGTGATGGCTGGAGGATGTGCGGAACGGATCACATGGCAAGACAGGAAGCCAGAGAGATTCATGGGAATGTGTGTGAGAGACCATGTGGCAAAAGGAGAGCTAGAGAGACTCCTGGGAGTATGCGAGGAAGAGATCATATGGTGAGACAGGAAGCCAGAGAGCATCATGGGAATGTGTGTGGGAGACCACGTGGCAAAAGGAGAGCTAGAGAGACTCCTGGGAGTATGTGAGGAAGAGATCATATGGTGAGACAGGAAGCCAGAGAGCATCATGGGAGTATGCGAGGAAGAGATCATATGGTGAGACAGGAAGCCAGAGAGCATCATGGGAATGTGTGTGGGAGACCACGTGGCAAAAGGAGAGCTAGAGAGACTCCTGGGAGTATGCGAGGAAGAGATCATATGGTGAGACAGGAAGCCAGAGAGCATCATGGGAATGTGTGGGAGAGATCATATGGTGAGACAGGAAGCCAGAGAGCATCATGGGAGTATGTGAGGAAGAGATCATATGGTGAGACAGGAAGCCAGAGAGCATCATGGGAATGTGTGGGAGAGATCACATATTGAGACAGGAAGCCAGAGAGCATCATGGGAATGTGTGGAAGAGATCATATGGTGAGACAGGAAGCCAGAGAGATTTGGGCACCAGGCTTGGCTCCAGGTTTATCCAACAGGTTCTTGCAGGAGCTAACTGGGGTCCCATGAGAACTACACCAGCCCCTCCCGCAGGTGGCACACAAATGACTCAAACACCTCACACCCGGCCCCATTTCGTAAAGGTTCCGGCTTCTTGCAACACTGCTGGGACCAAGCTTCTAGCACTTGAAGCTTCTGGGGCACCGTCAGGCCATCTGCAAGCCAAAGCAGCAGCCAAGTCCCAAGAATGTAGGGCTTGTGATGGGAAGGTGGGCCCTCACCGCTTCCCTTTTCCAGCCTGAGTCCTGGCCTAGAGAAAAGTGATGTGCAAACAACTTGAGGACGTTCCTAGATTCTACCTGGTATCGAACGCTTGAGGCTTGGAGATGGTGCATGGTATCTGTGAGCTCGGCCAGTCACTGGTGATGGTAGGGATCAGCAGAATCCTTTCTAGAGGGGACAGAGGAGTTCCCTGTCACCCTGTCTTAACACTGACCCTTGATCACCAGGGAGCAGCTGACAGCCCCTGGACTGGGGCCTTCCCAGAGCATTGAACATGGTGTGAGTCACAGGCCATATGCCATTAGGGGTAAAGACTTTCTAGACCTGTGCTGCTCCGTTGTTAGTAGGCACGGATTGTTTGGAGAGCTCCCTAGAGATGTGAGTTCCCCAACCCATACCCTGACCTATTAAATCAAAACTCCTGGGGAGACCCTGGGGATTCCAAGGCAGCTGACTCCACACTTGGCCTCCGCTCAGCAGGGCTCTCAGCCTCTCTGTCACTTATAGATGTTGTTATTGACATTGTTCCTGTTGCTCTGACCAAAGTAGCCCCAGCTACCTCAGGAAGAAGCCCATGGCTCGCTCTGGAGCGTGTTGGTTGTTAAGTTCCCACGAGCTCCAGTGCAAGGTCTTTGGTCCAGATAGGAGAGACCCGGGGAAGCAGGAGTCAAGGTCCATGTGTTCTGATGATGCGTTTGATGGTCATCAAGAATTACACAGTGGGCTCAGACCCCCTGTGGTGCCAGTGCTGCCTCTGCCTACTCCATGGCATTCCCTTATCTTTGCTTCTGGTATTGCTGTTTCTTCCTCCCACTCCAATCCTCACCATATTTGGCTTCTTCCCTTTCTCTCTCTCTTTTTTATTATCATTTATTTGAAAGGCAGAGTTACAGACAGGGAGAGAGAGGGAGAGAGAGGGAGAGAGGGGGAGAGAGAGAGAGAGAGAGAGAGAGAGAGGTGTCTCCCATTTGCTGGTTCACTCCCCAGTTGGCTGCAACAACCGGAGCTGAGCCAATCTGAAGCCAGGAGCCAGGAGCTTCTTCCGGGTCTCCCACATGGGTGCAGGGTTCCAAGCACTTGGTTCATCCTCCACTGCTTTCCCAGGCCACAGCAGAGAGCTGGATCAGAAGAGGAGCAGCCGGGACTCAAACAGTATTTGGCAATTTGTGTTCTGTGTGGGGGCAAACTGATGAAGTCTTTACTTAATATATACTAAATTGATCTTCTGTATATAAAGATAATTGAAAATGAATCTTGATGTGAATGGAATGGGAATGGGAGTGGGAGACGGGAGGGTTGCAGGTGGGAGGGAAATTATGGGGGGGGGAAGCCATTGTAATCCATAAACTGTACTTTGGAAATTTGTATCTACTAAATAAAAGTTAAAAAAAAAAAAAGAAGAGGAGCAGCCGGGACTAGAACCGGCGCCCATATTGGATACTGGCACTGTAGGTGGCAGCTTTACCTGCTATGCCACAGCGCCGGCCCCCAATTCTTCCCTTTGTCTTTCACCTTGGGCTTGAGGGTACAACCTGAAATGGAAGCCTTCCAGAAGTGGCTGATCCCCCCCGCCCCCAGAGAGTATCATTGTGCTTTAGCCGTGTGTCTCATCCAAAGCTTAAGGAAAGCACCTTGGTCCTGGAACCCTACCAGGTTTGAGAGCCATTTTCCACGAGGAAATCTAAGCAGTTGTGTTTTGGTTTAGTCCCTCTCAGTGACTGCTCTTCGGTCTTTGCAATGAGTCGTGTACCATCACAGAAGGACACAGGGGCTGAGGAGAAGCAGAAGAAAAATCCCAGCCATACAACGTCGGTTTTCACTTGCTTAGTTCCTATTTAAGAAACGATTTTCTATCTCAGTGGAAGGGCTAAGCTTCAGAGTGGGGTGAAGCAGCCCATGGCCCCGATGGAAGACCTAGCAGCAGAGTCTTCAAAGCCATTTAGCACTCAGAATGCCAGACAGCTTCACGGTCTGCAGGGCTGGAGTGCTTCTGAAAGATGAGACTCACTCTAAGGGAATTATCAGAAAAGATGGGCAATGAAGGGCTTATCATGTATTCCCTTTCCTGAAACCCAGCAGAAAATAGTTGAAAAAAAAAGTAAGAGTAGTGGCTTGATCTTTCAAAAACCTATAGAGGGATAAATGAGAAATCGCCAACATGAAGAGTAGGACTCGCCACCCAGTGTGAGGTGTCACAGAGGCTCACAGATGCGTGTATCTCGATATCGTTAGGAAAGTTCCGAGGCCTCACAAAGTCAACGATACGATCCTGGAGTGCCCATCCCACTCATCTTCATTTGAGAGCAAGGCGTGCCGTGGGCACGAGTGAAGCAGGGAAGAGGCCACTTGTGAGCTAAGCTCCCCAGGGGCATAGAAGGGAATGAGGAGCCACCCAGGGGTGCTGTCTGCCTAGTCTGTGATCAGCTACTCATCCAGGGCACCACTGGGAGGAGACGAGGAGTGGGAGGAGAAGGGACTTGGCGTTCTGCTGTGGCTGCTGAACAGAGAAGAGAAACAAGAGACCATCAGTGGCCAAGCTGCACTTTTAGCCATGGTGACCCCTAACCCTAACCCTAACCCTAACCCTAACCTAACCCTAACCCTGACCCTGACCCTGACCCTGACTGACCCTAACCCCTAACCCTAACCCTACCCTAACCCTAACCCTACCCTAACCCTAACCCTGACCCTGACCCTGACCCTGACCCTGACCCTAACCCCTAACCCTAACCCTACCCTAACCCTAACCCTACCCTAACCCTAACCCAGACCCTAACCCCCGAACCCTAACGCTACCGTAACTCTACCCTAACCCTGACCCTAACCCCTAACCCTAACCCCGAACCCGAACCCTAACCCTACCCTAACCCTAACCCCTAACCCTACCCTAACCCCTAACCCTACCCTAACCCTAACACTAACTCCAACCCTAACCCTAACCCCAACCCTAACCCTAACCCAGACCCTAACCCCGAACCCTAACCCTACTGTAACACTACCCTAACCCTAACCCTGACCCTGACCCTAACCCCTAACCCTAACCCTACCCTAACCCTAACCCTAACCCTAACCCTAACCCTAACCCTACCCTAACCCTAACCCTAACCCCTAACCCTAACCCTAACCCACCCAGGGGCAGAAAATAGAGCAGTGTCTGTCGCAGGTGCGTGAGCATCCATAGCCAGCCAGTCTGCCTCCGTCCTTACCTAAATCTTGTTGCTCTCTGCAGTACTTGTGAACAAATGGTGGCCCCACCAGAACTGCCTCATTCAAACATGGGAACCAGAAGGAATCCAAGTGGGGCCTCTGTAGATAGAGACGAGTGACAAAGAGCGAGGAAAAAGATAAAAGGGGAAAAAAAAAACAACAAAAGGAAAAAGGCAGATGAGAAAGACGCACGTGAGGAGGATCAGCTGTAGGAAATTAAGGATATTCCAGACTTCTCTGTAGTCTTAAGAAATGGAAGAAAACATGGACGCTTTGAGGAAAACATTCAAAGACACAACCTACGATGTCAAAGCTGTCACAAAGGATGGCAGGGAACAAGAAAATAGGTAAACAGAATAAAATAATGGCACAAATCAGAGTTCTGTTAGAAGCAGAAAAATGCATTGCGGACATTGGTCAGAGATTTGGAGGCTTGGCCTGAGAGAATCATGCCATACCAGCTGGAGAAGAACCAGAGAGAGAAAGGTGACCCTGAGACCCAAGGTATACATAACCAGGACGAGCAACTGGCTGGGACGGGGAAAAGGAGCCAAAGGAAGATTCAAGGGGAAAAGGATTTTGAATGAAAGGATCACGTGGGACAGTGCTGCCTCCCCCACCTCACTCCCGCCCCCTAGTGGGACAGTGCTGCCTCCCCCACCTCACTCCCGCCCCCTAACGATGGCGCCGTGCTGAGATGTGCTGCTGAGCATTTGAGTGGAAAGGCCCCTTAGGACATCCTGACTGCTGCACTGCTCACCACCCATGAACAGTAGCAATAAGAACCAAATGGCTTCTTAGGGGGCCATTCAGAGCAGCCTCACATGTCTTCACAGCCACAGTGAAAATCAGAAAGCAGTGGTCTGACAGCTACAGAGAATTTAGGGGAAGAAAGTGGAATGTGAGGATTTGGGATCTGATTTTATACCTTTATCTGATTTGCCTTAACCTATTTCTGTGTTCAATAAAATAAACAATCCAAAGACTTAAAAAAATTGCTACACGATGTAGTAATAAAATGATCACCAATTTAGGAATCCAGGAACAGAGAAGGTGTGTGGTAAAAAGGACACGTGTGTTTCAACTCAAGACTTGTCTGGAGACCAGACACCAACAGGGACTATTTAGTGGGAACAGAGCTAGAATATGGTAATCCTGGCTGTGTCACAGCCTTTGGAAGGGGCAAGAGGGAGAAGAAATGGAAAGATGTGGAGATGCACACATGTCCTTGTTGTCACCACCAGGACAGGAGCATGGAAGTTGGTAAGTCAAGAGCTGGAGAATTCCTATGATTTGAAATTATAGAAGGCAGAGTTAAGACAGAGCCTCATCCTTCTAAGTTACCAGAAATGGAAACACACACAGACACACACACATACACACACATCCATACAGAAAGACTGAAAACAAAATAACTAGTACATTCAGCATACACAAATGAACTTCTGAGAGTTTGTGGAAAATGGAATTAAAGGATAAGTTTATTTTGGAAAAAGAGTTTGAACCCCAGGCATGCGAGGGAGTCTCCAAGAAGTTCTTGTAAAATACATCCTCTGAAAAGAACTAGGCAGGGGTAGTTTGATCGTGTCTCCCACCCCTACTCCAGATCCACGTGTTGTCTCTCAGAATGGGACTCTTTGCAGAGGGAATCAGTGAAGAGCAAGCCGTGTTGGTACAGGGTGCACCTGCTCCAGCAAGACCAGTGTCCCAGCCACAAGGAGGGTTCTGGGAGCAGCAACATGCATCCAGCGAGAGGGCCTGAGGCTTGGGCTCAGTCTTCTGCAAGCAGAGAGAGAGAGAGAGAGAGAGTCCAGAGCACATGTTTCCCAACGGCCTTCTTAGGGAGCCTGTCTCTACCGACATTCTGATTTTGGACTTGCAGCTTCTAGGACTATGAGAGAACACACCTCCGTTGACTTAAGGCACTCAGTGTGTGGCTCTATTACTACCACCCTTGCCCACAGGTCCCCTCCCTTGTGCCAGGCTGGGGGACATCTCACTCCACTGTTTCTCAGCATGTCCCTTCCCACGGCCCTGTCGTGGGTCCGCTCTCTCTCTAAGGGCGGGGTCCTGTGTCTGTTGCTTGTGAGGCTGTCCCCTGCACAGGGCAAGCTCACAGCCCAGTGACCCTGCAGGGGGATGGAACTCTGCAGGGCAGAGGCACATGGGAACTTGGCATCAGCGCAGGAGGTGAGACAGCAAGTGGAAAGGAGAGGGCCCTTGACAGGTTCATCATGCATCTGTGCACCGAATAGCGTGGTAGCAACCACAGGAACAGAAAGTCACAGGAAACACAGCGGAGTACAGAGGAAATTCATGCCGGGGGGGTCCCAGGCACCATCCGTGGTTACTCGGTGGGTAGGATGTGGAGTCCAGAGTCTTTATCACCTTGGCCAGTTCCAAGATGCTCCTGTGTAGTCACTGTGCCACTGGGGGTGGCCCGGATGACTGTAGGATGCCGGCTGGGGTTGACAGAGAGGACAAGGCGCGTGCCTCAGAGAACCGACGGTCTGAGATCTGATTCCATTGCCTGCGTTAGTGGGGTTCCCCTTTACTGATCATTTCCTCTTCGCTTCCAGATTGTGGCCAAGAAATACAGGGATTTTGAATTTCCTCCTGAAATGACTGGCATCTGGAGGTACTTGAACAATGCTTACGCCCGGGATGAGTTCATCAACACGTGTCCAGCTGACCAGGAGATTGAGCACGCGTATTCAGATGTTGCCAAAAGGATGAAGTGAAGCTGATTCCGGCTGAGTGAGCTGGACATGGAAAACAATGTGTTCTGTGTATCCCACCCCCCACAAAAGTCTTAGCAAAACAAGGCTCGTGATGTGCTCTGTGGAATGCCGCATGAACCAACGGCCTTGTAATTTGTCGGCTCACCAAGTATCTTAACGTACCAGTATTTGTTGTTCTACACACCAAGTGCCTAGTTTGTGCTAAGTTATATCTTTGACGTTCACTGGTTTTATACTTAGGACATGTTTTTTGCAGTCTAAGTTTCAAAGCAAATTATGTTTGGGCTTCATGCCGTCAATTTTTTTTTAAATGGGTCTATCTGATAGTTTTGATAATCGCATATAGTCTTCTTTTCTAAATTATGAGTGTAATTTTTTTTCAAGAGGAAATACTGTTTATATAATTAAAAAGCACACCATCACATGTTTTAAAACAGCATCAGAAGATAAAAAAGAAGTTAACAGTCACCCAACATTTTACTCCACTTTACGATTGATAACTTCTTGGCGACCATCTTCCAAGTCTTCAGCCCCAAACACACACAGACATGCACAATCACACCGCACGGGACTGTATTCACGTGGTACAACACGCGCCATGAGGAGCCGGCCAGAGAACGCTGGGTCGCGCCTTGATGATCCTCCCCAGGGGACCCAACACAGAAAGGCCCGGCACCGCGAAGCTGGAGAAGATGCTGCCATCAGCTTCCAAGAGGCAGAGAGCTATGGAGTGGATGGGCACACAGACCAGCCGGAACCTGGGCCACACGTGGCCCCCGTGCTGCCCTGTGACAGCTCCGGGACACCAGGACACTGCTGCCACCGACTCTAGGCGTGGGGGAGAGTGCTCGTCTGTGTCTTTGGTCCCAGCATCGTTTCCAGTCCCTTCTGCTGCGGCTACCACCCCCTCTGAAGACTGTGCCTATAGGAGAACTCTTCCATCAGCTGCAACTCAGAGACGCTTCCTGCCCTGTGTGTGGAAAGTGAACCATGCACACCCTTCCTGCCTTCCGCTGGCCGCCCTCGGGGCCCAGGGAGGGGCTGGTCTGGGCTGTGGCCTCTCTGCCTTGTGTGATCCCAGTTAGTGTTAGGGCAAACCCGGGGAGAGGAAATATACGGGCAGTCTGGCAAACAGTCCCCGCAGGGAGGAAGTAAAAGGGCTTGACTCAGAAGATGTCGCTTTCTTTGTGGCTTCCCCTCCCCACCATCCCCCGGCCCCACCTGGGGGCTGTGCTGCTGCACCCCACCCCCAGCATGGAGGACAGCATGGGGGGCCCTGGGGCCACCGTCAGATCCTCGTGGCCTCTTAGACGTCATCCCTTTGATGTCACCCATGTCCGGCAGAAGACCCCGTGGCACTGGCTACGATGGTGGCAGATGGAAAAGGTTCATTTTTCTAGTCCTTGCCTGCTGTGTACAGGCGAGTCACGTGAAAGGTGGTAGAGTGCATCCAGAGAAACTGTCCTGGGATTTGGTGAAAAAAGCGAAGAACACGAGACTGTAACAGGAGACTACTTCCTTTCCCTGCTCCTGGCGTCACACTCTTACCCCCGCTGGCTGTGAAATTGATCAACCATACATTTTTGGAGTTCTGGTCTAGCCTGGTCACATCATTCCAGTCTAGCCTGTTATTTTTAAATCTAGTTTTATGTTGTTACTTTATGTTTGGTCAGTTAGTCAACTAGCAGAGAGGTTCCTAGTGCTGATAACATGGTAATTTTTAGATGTTAAAATGATCTGCATAAAATCTAAGTGGCTTGAAAATTAAACAGATTATAAAACATTAAAGTGGGACCAACTGCCTTTTTCGTTTGTTTATTTTACTTTCCGTTCCCCAATTAAGGAAATGAACAGCCGTGGCTTCCTCTCTGATGACACTCCTGTGAATCAGAGATAGTATTTGAAGGTAACTGAGTTGCGCACCACAAGGAAGTTTCCACGGGGCCTTGGAGAGGCCTGGAAAGAGGGAGGCGCCCTGGGGATAAGGTGACCTCTCCTCGTCCCTGAGACCATGCAGGTGCTGTGATTTGAACACTGGGGTCCTGGGTCCTCTTTCCCATCCTCTGCCCCACCCACTGCAAGACTGCCTCTAGCCAGGCCCCGCCCCAGCCTGACCACGCCCCTGACACGCCCCCAGCTCGCTTCAGCCCCGCCCCTGCACTTGGTACCTCCCCCACCCCAGCTCCACCTCTGGCCTAGTCCTATCCCAGCTGGACTTCTGACCCCGCCCCCGCACTTCCTTTGTAGCCCTGGACAAGCCTCTGTATGTGGGAAAGGAACAAAAAGTACTTGTTCTTCAAAACCTGCCGTACAAAATGCAGAGGGGCAAATGGGGAGTGAGTGAGCAAGGCTGCAGAGAAGAGACGGTTCCTCCCTGTCAAAAAGAAGAGACAGCGGAAAGCCAAAGCCAGACCAGGTGTATGCGGAAGAATGAAGCCTGGAGGTGAACGCGGGGCAGAGTGCGCCACTGCCCTTACAGACCAGCGCCTTATATAGTACGAAGGCGCGGGGAGAGGTTGGGGGTCTGAGCTAAAGCTGGACTCGTTCCCAAGGTCCTGCGAGATCCCGGTGTGAGCCAGGAGGCTGGGTTGCACTCTGGGGCCAGAGCTCAGGCCGATGGCTGGACTCCACAGAGGGTGGAGTGCCCAGGAGTCCGGGCAGGGTGGGGCTGTACGTACCTGAGAGGTCAGATGGATCTAAGGCTTTTTGTCTTTGCTCCGTCACTCCCTGGGTTCTGGCTGCCTGAGGCCTGGCAATTAAAAAAAGGAAAACAAGAAATCAGAGAGCCTCACTCTTGCACGCAGGATCTCCAAACGCAAGCTGGCCGAGGACAGGTGAGCGCCGCAACGTCTTCCTCTCTGGATCCTGCCCAGCAGGTGCGGGTGCAAGGACGGGACCTGGTGCGGGAAGGGGCCTTTGCGGACCAGAGCCTCCACAGGTGGCTTCTGGGCTACAGGCTTATCTCCAGGAGTTGGATACTCGCCGAAGTCCCGAGATAGACACCACACACACACACACACACACGCACACGCACACACATGCACATTCACATCGACATGCATATACATAACACTGCCGCCCACGTGCACGTTTATGCAGATGCATTCACGCTTGTGCATACACATGCATAACACAACACTGCCCTAAATACACAGCAAAGGTGTACATTGGCACAGACACAGTCACACATACGCACACTCACATAAACATGCATATGCACAGCACTGCCACACACGTGCACATTGACACAGATATATTCACACATAAACATGCACATAGACACACAACGTGCCATATACATATGTCACACACATTCACACATTCACACACATTCACACACACATAAACATACATCATAAACACACACGGGATTCAAATACACCTACAGGTGCAAATTTACATAGCTACAATTCACACACATGTAAACACAACACTGCCACACACATGCACATATACAAGCTACATATTCACATGCTAGTGTCACAGACACAATCTCATATACACACTTACACAGCTACAATTCACACACACATAAACATAGCACTGCCACACAGATGTGCACACTTACAAGCTACACATTTGCACACACATCAACATACATTATATACGTACCCACAACACCGCCACAAATATACCTACAGATGTACATTTACACAGATACACATTCACACACTCACACACATATACACACAACAGGGCCACAAACACACATCACCAATTTACACACATTCACACACATGCCCACCAGGCACCCCCCACACACACACACACCACTGCAGGTTGGGCTCTGGGCTTCCTTTCCTTACTATCAGTAGTGACCTGTAATTCACTCTTAGCAAAAATTCCACCTACCCTTTGGTCCTTACTTTCAGTGGTTCATAATTAGGCTTTGGAAAATTTCAGAAAACATAGCTTTAAAAAAATAAACAAGTGGAAGTACATCAAGCTAAGAAGCTTCTGCAATGCAAAGGAAACATGAAACAGTGAAGAGGCAACCGACAGAATGGGAGAAAGTATTTGCAAACTATGCATTTGATAAAGGGTTAATATCCAGACAGAAAACTCAACAACAACAAGACAAAAAATCCAGTTAAGAAATGGGCAAAAAACATGAAACAGTGAAGAGGCAACCAACAGAATGGGAGAAAATATTTGCAAACTATACATTTGATAAAGGGTTAATATCCAGACAGAAAACTCAACAACAACAAAACAAAAAATCCAGTTAAGAAATGGGCAAAATACATGAACAGTCATTTTTCAAAGGATGAATTACAGATGGCCAACAGACACATGAAAAAATGCTCAGGATCACTAGCTGTCAGGGAAACGCAAATCAAAACCACAATGAGGTTTCACCTCACCCCAGTTAGAATGGCTCACATACAGAAATCAACAAACAATACATGCTGGCAAGGATGTGAGGAAAAAGGTACCCTAATCCTCTGTTGGTGGGAATGTAACAACTCTTAGGGTAGACAGTATGAAGTTTTCTCAGAAATATGAACGTAGACCTACCAAATGACCCAGACATCCTACTCCAGGGAATTTACCCAAACAAAACAAAATCAGCATATGAAACAGTTATCTGTACCCCCACGTTTATTGCAGCTCAATTCACAGTAGCTAAGATGTGGACCTAAGCCAGAATGTCCATCAACTGATGACTGGATGAAGAAAATGTGGTGTGTATATATATATATATATATATATACACACACACACATACATACATACATACAATGGACTACTAGTCAGCCATAAAAAGAATGGAATCTCTTTTTTACAAGAAAATGGATGCAAAGGGAGACCATTATGCTTAGTGAAATAGGCCAGTCCCCAAAAGGTAAATATATTTTATCTGTTATGTGGTAGATAACATAAAATATAAAATGTATAAGAATGAAACTGGCCAGTGCCATGGCTCTCTAGGCTAATCCTCCGCCTTGTGGCACCAGCACACCGGGTTCTAGTCCCGGTCGGGGTGCCGGATTCTGTCCCAGTTGCCCCTCTTCCAGGCCAGCTCTCTGCTGTGGCCAGGGAGTGCAGTGGAGGATGGCCCAAGTGCTTGGGCCCTGCACCCCATGGGAGACCAGGAAAAGCACCTGGCTCCTGGCTTCGGATCAGCGTGGTGCACCAGCAGCAGCGCACCGGCCGCGGCGGCCATTGGAGGGTGAACCAATGGTAAAAGGAAGACCTTTCTCTCTGTCTCTCTCTCACTGTCCACTCTGCCTGTCAAAAATTAAAAAAAAAAAGAATGAAACTGACATCTTATGATTTGATTATTGTTTTTAGCCCTTGTCTATACTCCCGTGGAAAGGGATCTTTCTACTCTAATTGTTAAACATTATAGTTAGAGGTGCATTAAGCCTGTGACTATAAAGTAAATTGAAATTATGTTATTGTAAAAATTAAGGGGAAAAACAAGGAAGGAAGGAGGGGGGATTGAGAGAGGGAGGGATGAAGGGAGAGACGTATGGTTATATTCTTAGAATTGTATCTATGAGGGGCCAGCGCTACGGCATAGTGGGTAAAGGCGCCGCCTGCAGCTCTGGCATCCCATAGGGGTGCCAGTTCTAGCCCTGGCTGCTCCTGTTCCGATCCAGCTCTCTGCTGTGGCCTGGGAAAGCAGTAGAAGATGGCCCAAGTTCTTGGGCCCCTGCACCCACATGGGAGACCCGGAAGAAGCTCCTGGCTCCTAGCTTCGGGTCAGTGCAGCTCTGGCCATTGTGGCCAACTGGGGAGTGAACCAGCGGATGGAGGACCTCTCTTTCTCTGCCTCTGCTTCTCTCTCTGTGTAACTCTGACTTTCAAATAAAATAAATCTTAAAAAACACAATTGTACCTATGAAATACATGAAATCTGTTCTCTTTATATTTATAAAAATTATTCCAAAAAAATACTCCCCAAAACAGGGGCTGGCATTGTGGTGTAGTCGGTAAAACTGCTGCCTGTGACACCAGCATCCCATATGTGTGCCACTTCAAGTGCTGGCTACTCCACTTCAGATCTGGCTAATGTGCCTGGAAAAGTAGCAGAAGATGACCCACATGCTTGGGCCTTTGTACCTACGTGGGTGATCTGGATGAAGTTCCTGGCTCTTGGCTTCAACCTGGCCCAGCTCTGGCTGTTCTGGCCATTTGGGGAGTGAACCAGTGGATGGAAGATTCTCTCTCTCTCTCTCTCTCTCTCTCTCCCTCTCCCTCTCCTTTTCTCTCTGTAACTCTGCCTTTCAAATAAATAAATACATCTTTAAAAAATAAAAGAAAACCCTAAGCCTCCTTTTACTTTACAGGTAAGAGAATCAAGGGGTGCATCCTTCTAATGAGAACCACAAAGCTCCAGATACATAAAATGGGTAATGGAGAGAACGTCTGTTCATGCCACCAAGTGTCTTCCACTTCCATCTGGTGGTTTAGTTCTGATCCCTTCTATATGAGCTGTTTCCCTTAGACGGCTGAGTTTTAGTGGAATATATCACCCATCTCAGGATGTGACCACTTTGCAAGGCCAGGTGGATGTGTGCACCCTCTGGTCACAAAAGGACCAATGGCACGGTTCACTGGAGTCCCTCCTGCTGCCCCTGTGTGTTGGACAACGTGGTAGGGGTGGCACCTGCCTTTGTAGCTATGGGTTTGACCAAGTCATTGTTCCCATTGCAGAGGACTCTAGCTGAGTCTGTGTCAACCCCTGCCTTGAAGGAGGCCCCCAAACCTAATAGGGTGCCTGAAGTCACGATGCAGGGGGAATTGTGGCTGTGGGCATGGGGCAGCACGGGTCTCATCTGGAACACAGGGACTCTCTCTCGTGGTCGTGGGGGAGGCGGTATACACAGAAGCTGTCTGAGAAAGCAGCAGTGTCCCCGGCAGCAGGCAAATGAATTTTTCTGATGTTTGCTCTTCTGCTGGGGTAACTCAAAATAATAAATCCTGCAAATAAGTTGTTAAAATGGACAGGGCACGGATTTATAAGTTCACAGCACCTTGATCCGTTCTCGCGGAGGTGGGTGGCACTTCTGTTCCGCAGTCCTGGCTCCTTACAACCAAGCACCCCTTTCCCCTCCCTGGCCCTGCAGGGCGGTGGGCTCCAGAGCTCAGCTGCCCTGTCTGTTCAGTCTCACGGGCTGACTAGGGGCTGACGCGGGCATCTGTCAGGCCGATGGTGGACTGACAGCTCCATCAGAGACCCCTCTCCCGTGGCTTGGAGACTCTGTTCTCAGTTGTGCGGTGTTTTCTTGAGGCCCTGAGACTTGGGAGAGCAGACACATGAGCGTGAGTGGCTTCATTAAACCCAGAGCCCAAGGCCCACCCAGGCCAGTCCTTGCTTCTCACCAGCAGGTGGCGCTTGCTCCCACTCCTGACCCAGGTGGGCGCCCTCCACCTCTGGCTGTACTTGGACTGGAGACCCGTGCTAGCTGGGTTGGCCCCTCTGATTTCAATCAGTCTCCAGCCGCCTTCCAATTCCAGCGGGGCTCTGGCTGTGAGCCAGGTGGCCCATGAGTCAAAGGGTGGACTTTCAGGGCGGGCAGTGCTGGTCTTGGCCTCAGCTTCCAGGAAGGCCACACCCAAGCGTTCAGGTCGAATTGGGAGGGGGACTCGGCCCTATCGTGTGGCGTTCTGCCTTGATACGGAAGTATTTTCTCTCATCCAACTCTAACACAACTGCTCCGGATCGCCCCTTACCCATTTTGTCTGTGCAAACCAAAAGGGTGGGTGGGTCGGGGGGGAAGGGGATAGACAGGCCCTACTCCCTTGTAGACCTCAGGAACTTGAAGATTTTTGCTCTGCAGGTTCAGAGAAACTTCTCTGGTAGCGAACCATAGAAATGACCCCTGAAATGTTAGCCTTGGGCTGCTCCGAGACCCTCTCCGCCCGCAGTCCAATGAGCCTGATGCTCCCCACGGAGCCAAAGGCACCGATGACTTGGGGACGGAAAGGATTTTCTAGAAGGAACAGGTTCTGGATCCTGAGACGCCTGCTTCCTCTTCTCGCCAGTTGTGGCCCCTGGGCCATCCCCCCTCCCTGGGTAGGCTTGACCTAGAAGAAAGCCTGCTGGCACGCACGCAGAGAGAAGAGGCACTCTCCCGCCTGCACCCAGGCCTGTGTCCCTCAGAGCTCTTCCTTAGCTCCTTGCCTGCCCTGAAGCGCAGAGGGGCTGCCCACCGTGGGGTCAGAAGGCAGAGGAGTGAGATTTCTGCTGCCTAAGAGAATTTGAGGCCACCGCTGGAGACCTGCAGGTCTGGTCTGAGTCCCTATGACCAACTTACCTGCTCTTGAATCAACGGCCAAACCATCACTAAATCTATGCATTTGAATCCCATTACACAACTCTATCAAAAGTAGCTGGGCAGGGGCCAACATTGTGGCCCAGCAGGTTAAGCCACTATTTGGGACCCCAGCATCCTGTATCAGAGTGCTGGGTGGAGTCTGGGCTATTCCACTTCCAATCCAGCTTTCTGCTAATGTGCCTGGGAAGGTAGTAGAAGACAGCCTGAGTTCTTGGGTGCCTGACACCCATGTGGGAGGACCAGGATGGAGTTCTTGGCTACTGACTTTGGCCTGGCCCAGATCTGGCTACTGTAGCAATTTGGCGGAAGTTTCTGTGTGTGTGTATGTGTGTGTGTATGTATGTGTGCGCCTCCCTCTTTCTGTGTCACTCTGCTTTTCAAATAAGTAAGTACATAAATCTTCACAAAAAAAAAAAAAGAAAGAAAAAGAAAGAAAGAAATAGAACAGCAGAGCAGCCGGGCAGTCTGGGCACCTGCTTCTGTGACCAATCGGATCACGGTCCTCGGGCTGCCACACAAGCCGTGGCTCAGCCGCTTTGCTGACCAGGAGGGAAAAGCAATGCGTGCGTCGTGACCTGCTTATGACTGTGTTTATTACCAGGCGTGCTCAACATCACCCATCACCTCCTTTCTGGATGTTTCCTGGGCCCTGGGGCGCAGGATTCTATAATGAATTCCTTAGTAAAGGCAGGAGCCTGGCCGCCCTCCTGAAACCAGAAAACAGCTTCCGCTCAACCGCTCCGAGAGTGGACCAGGGAGGACCTTATCCTTGGTTGAATGTTGTTGTTTATTGAAAAGCAAACAAAACAAAACACCAAAACTGAACAAGAGACCAGGAGACTGAGCTTGGTGTTTCTAGAAATACGACACGAAAGGGGAGGGGGGAAGAGGGGAAGTAGCGACTGTAGGGCAAGGCTGCTGTCTCAATCATGGTGGCCAACAGGCACTGGGGGGAAGCTCTTGTTTGCCCGGGGCTGAGTTTGTGGCTGACAGATCCGCCTTTGCATTCGGGGTGGTACCATTCATCCAGGGCCTTTCTTGCCATTATTTTGGTGCCACAGGATCTAACATGTATGTGGTAGTCCTCTTATCATCTGTGGGTTGAACTAAAATAATGAAGCCGCGAGAGTGACTTGGACGGTTCTTTGCCCCCTTGGTTGTTAGACCTAGAGAGGCCTGTTCAGGTTGCACATCTTCCCTTCCCCGGAATCTTGGGTTCTCCCACCTGTGGAGCCAAGGGGAAGAAGTTAGGGCAGGCTGGTGCTCAGAATCCAAGGGTGCCCCGAGCAGTGGGCTTGGCTTGGCTTGCCTCCATTAGAATCTTTCACTGGTTTGTTTTGTTTTGTTTTGCAGTCCACGGATGACGCACGGATCCCCAAAGAGAGTATTGTTCGAAAGAAAATCTTTGAGTCATTTGGCGGTGGTGCAGGTGCCTGGGCCGGGCCCTCTGGCTCACGTCTGGCATGTTTTGCCAGCGCAGGCGAGGGAGAGAAGAATTTGTTATATCCAGGATGATACTGGAAGGCACGAAGATGACAAAGACGCAAACTAGAGTGCTTCCTGCTTGAAAGTATGCACAGTTAGCATGAGAAAACGGAACCGTGGCCAGAGAGAGCCCCAAGAACAGGCGATGGCGAGTGGGTGGGGCCTACCCTGGAGCATATTTTTGAAGTTGTGTAGGGGATGCTGCCTTAAGGGAAGTGACAAGTGTCACCTGCATTTATATCGCGAGTCACAGTTTACCAAGTTGCACTGGCACTGTTTCCCTGAGGTCATGGTGGGCGTCAATGACTAACAAGGACGTTGTGACGGCTTTGAGGTTGGCCAAGTCTTTCCTCTGTGGTCATGGCCGGGCCTTATCTGTTTCTCTCGTAGGAATTGAGGTTGTGGGCTACCACCCTACCAGGACTTTATTCTGCCACTCTGGGGGGCCTTGCCCCAGGGATGGGGAGTAGGACATTCCAGTGGGTCAGAGAATTGGCCGCCTTTCAAAGGCTTGGAGATGGTTATATGTGGAGAGCAGGGCGATGCCTCAGGTCTTGCGTCTGCAGGCAGAGGGGCTCGGTTCAGTGAGTAGACTCTCAACTGTTGAGCAGATTGGAATTGGCCGGGTTGCTTTAAGAACTGCTACCCAAGCTCAAGTCACACATGAGACCCACTGAGTCATAATTATTTCTGAGTTTGGAGTTGGATGTTGGTGTCTTTTGCACTTACTTTGAAAGGAAAATCCAATTTTAATTTAGTTAGTTGATTTGAGAGGCATAGACACAGACAGATGGAGAACTCCCAATCACTGGTTCATTGACCAAATGCAATGGCTGGGCCAAAACCAGGAGCAAGGAAAGCAATTAAGGTTTCCCACGTGGGTGGCGGGGACCCAGCTGCTCGAGCTGTTATCAGTGGCTTCCCGGGATGCACATTCGCGGGGAGCTGGAATTGGGAGTGGAGCTGGGACCTGAACCCAGGCACTGTGACATGGGACACGAGCACCCCAACTGTGTGTTTTCTTTTTTTCTTTTTTTTTTTTTTTTTTACAGGCAGAGTGGACAATGAGAGAGAGAGAGACAGAGAGAAAGGTCTTCCTTTGCTGTTGGTTCACCCTCCAATGGCCGCTGCGGCTGGCGCACCACGCTGATCTGATGGCAGGAGCCAGGTACTTATCCTGGTCTCCCATGGGGTGCAGGGCCCAAGGACTTGGGTCATCCTCCACTGCACTCCCTGGCCACAGCAGAGAGCTGGCCTGGAAGAGGGGCAACCGGGACAGAATCCGGCGCCCGGACCAGGACTAGAACCCTCGTATGGCTTCCTCAGCATTAGTGCTTTTGAACTCTCCCACGCAATCGCCAAGCACAAGCAAGGTTAACAGCCATTGGGCAGAAGCTCTGGAAGTCATCTCCAGCTCTAACTCAGGTCCTGGGTTAGGGCAGCATCTGGGCAGGGCAGGGGGCGGGGCTGGGTGAGGACGGTGGAGCTGAGCAGGGCTGCATGCTCCCCGCATCTCCACTTCCGGGAAGCTGGTTGAGACCAGCACTGGTGTCCACATGGAACCTTGTGTGCCGGGTGCACAAGGACCCCTCACAGAGCCTCGGGATGCAGCCTGCTTTGGAAATAGTGTCCTCGCAGACGTCATTAGGTTAAATGAAGACACGGTCATGCTGGAGGAAGGTGGATCCAAAGTCTACTATGATTGGTGTTGTCTTCAGAAGAGGAGAGACGTGGTGGGTCACTGTGGAGTGGTGGGTTAGGCGCCATCCTATATCTGAGGGCTGGTTTGAGTCCCCACTACACTGCTTCTGATTCAGCTTCCTGCTAATGTGCCTGGGAAGGCAGCAGATGACGGCTGCAGTCCTTGGGCCCCTGCCAACCATGTAGGAGACTTGGATGGACTTCTAGGTTTCTGGCTTTGACCTGGCCCAGATCTAGCTATCGTGGCCATTTGGGGAGTGAACTAGCAAATAGAAGATCTCTCTCTCTGTCTCCTCTATGTTACTCTAACTTTTAAATAAATATAATAATCTTAAAAACTAAAAGGAAAGGTGGTGTAGAGACAGCCACACACAGAGAAGAAGTCCACGTGAAGACAGGCAGAGGATGCAGTGTGCGGGTGCAGGCCCAGGCTGGCTGGCAGCCACCATTAACAGGGAGAGCCTAGGCAAACTTCTTCCTTGGGCCTGCAGGGGGAGCATGGTCCTGCCGATGACTTGATATTTGAGCCTTCTGGGTTCCGGGACAGTGAGCATTGAACAAACCTCTGTTGTCTGAAGCCGCCCAGTTGGTGGTGTTTTACTACCGTAGCCCCAGGACACTGAGGCACCCAGGGATGTCTGGGTCGCAGAACAGTTGAGTCACTTCACTGTTACTCAGCAGGAAGACGTGAGAGCTGATAGCGCAGGTGAAGTGAGAGGGAGACCGTGTGTCATGCGTCCAGACTGAGCAAGGGTGCTTCAGATGGGGGCCAGGGTGGGGTCTGATGCGCTTTCTGGGAGAGCTGACTGCTTGCCCACCAGCCAGTGTTTCGTGCTAGAGGAAAGCTGATTAGACGGGCGGAAGCAGACAGACTTGAGTGTTGGTCTTGGCTCTGTCACTGCTGCTGGGTGGCTGCGGGAAACATAGCCAGCCTCTCTGGGCCTTGGTTTCCTCATGGTCAAGTGCAGGGATGGCACAGCACAGCCTGCCACGTAGTTTCCTACGTAGCAGCTATTATGCCGAATACTGGACTGCAGAGATGGGTGAGCGTCCGTGACAACGCTTGGCGCTAACAGTCCTGGCACAGAACTGCGTCACGCCCCCTGCAGCTCTCGCCCCAGATCTGATCCTGGGTTCAGACCTCTTTGGCCACCTGCTTTAGGGCATTTTGGCAGCCAGTTTGCTTTGGATGGAGCCGGTCTCCAATTTTGTAGATCCGTGTAGTCTGTAGCTAGGTTAGTTGGCCCCGTGGAGATCATACGAAGGTCTCATAGGAAGGGAGGCTGGATCACTGCACTGGATCTAATGGGCTTCCTTCACTCAGAACACGTTGCACACGAATGGTGACCCAAAGACTCAGAGCAGCCCTGCGCAGTACCCCCGCCAACCTCCTCCATCCGAGCTGTCTTCCGTTTTGCTTCTGCATGAAACAAGTCCGAATTTTGAGCACTCACAGTGAGAGGGAAAAGCAGGCCTGGTAAACAGGAACCTGGAGTAACAATGGAGAAAAGGTGGACTCTTCAAAAAGCCCGTGGAAAAGGCATTTATGAAAATACTCTGCATGGGGTCGGCACCGTGGCACAGTGGGTAGAGCCGCCTCCTGCTGTGCCGGCATCCCATATGGGTGCCAGTTCAAATCCTGGCTGCTCCACTTCCGATCCAGCTCTCTGTTAATGCACCTGGGAAGGCAGCGGAACATGGCCCAACTGCTTGGTCCCCTGAACCCACTTGGGAGACCCACATGCAGCTCCTGGCTCCTGGCTTCAGTCTGGCCCAACCCTGGCTATTGTGACCTTTTGGGAAGTGAACCAGTGGTTGAAAGACTTCTCTCTCTCTCTGCCTCTCCCTTTCTGTGGCTCTGCCTTTCAAGTAAATAAATAAATCTTTTTTTAAAAAAAATATGCTGCATGGATTTCTAAATGTTTTTGCTCCAAAATAAGCTTTAGCTTTGCATTTCATTTTTCCATAGTGAAGTGTCCTCATGTTAGTTTTTCTACGCTATATGACAGCTTGACATGACCTATGCTTGCCATCTGCCATGTTCTGTGGGCTGGGAGTCCGGGCGTTGCAGAGCTGGGTTCTTTGCTGAGGGTCTCACAGGCCGAAATCCAGCTGTTGATTGAGGATGTGATTCCAATGTTAGGTGCAGGGATTTCTCCCACGCTCACTGGTTGATGGCAGAATTCACTTCTTTGCAATTCTAAGACCGAGGCCTTCACCCCTGAGAGCCACCCTCCGTTCTCTGTCACATCACAGTCTCCACAACAGGCCAGCTTGCTTCTGCAAGGCCAACGGGGCGATGTCTCAGCTACTTCACGTCTTCCTCCATCTCTGACTTCTGGACCTTGGAATGCACTCATCTGCTTAGACCAGGTCCACCTAAGAGCTCCTTGTTGATCAATGTTCATCCACTCAGTCCTTAACATGCAGTCAACTGATGAAGGACTTTGACTGCGTATGCAAAACTCTTCACGGTTGTCGCACAACGTCATCTAGAAAGACTGATGCCCTGTCTACTCCCAGGTCATACTGCTCCTCAGCTGTACAGGGCCCGGGAACATTAAGGCTGTGTTAGACTTCTCTGGCCATAGATGACACAGAGATCTTTGATGACCATTCCAGGGGAATTCCATCTCATCACCACACAGGCCACAGCTTACGGTCAACCGAGATGGCGTTGCCCAACTCCTCAGTGGCCCCAAGTGACACCATGGCACCAGGTGCCTGGGCTCATCTTCCTGGCAAGCTTCCCCAGGACACTCTTACTCTTAATCCCTGGGCTCAAACAGCCATGGAGTGGGAAGGTCTGGTGTTTCCGTGAAGTCCACTTGACTCGATTCCCAGTTCCTCTGACAAAGCCGGAGTTTGTTGACCTTCAAGTCCTGGCACGAAATGTCCCTATTTGCTCAGGCTTGTGCCAAAGGGTGTGGAGAGAGGGTGGAACTGAAGAAGGATTCCTGTGCGGCTGGTCAATGAAGGGCTTTGTTAGGGTTGCCTCCGTGGGGCACAGGTGGCCAAGTGTCTCAGGTACAAGGTACACAGATTTATCCTCTTTGGCCTTCCCAGCACTTGGCCCTGAAGCCAGCTGTACAAATGCAGAATAATAACCATCACAATGATGATGATAATATTTAAGGCCGTGGTTTCTCCTCTGGTGGAAAAGGTTATCTTTAGAAAGAAACAAATAGTCAGAGAGAATTCACATGGAGTGTAGAAAAACACGGAAGACACCAGTTCTTCCCTGTTGTGTCGGAGTGCGCCCTGTGTTGTTTGTCAGCACTGTTCGACAGCTTTGTGTCTCCGTGCAGCTTTTGTTGTCTGTCTTTGGCTGGGGGTCCATCTGGATTGCTCCTTCCACACCGAGCACGGTCTTTCAGGTGACAGGAGTTGTGGGGTAATGGATTAGATTTCCCTCACTTGTATTACGGCACTCTCAGGAGTCATGGGCCCGTGGATATGAAGCCACGGGAAGCCAAGGTCTCTGTGGAAATAGGAAAGCCGAGTTGGGGAGTGGGAGCAAACATGTAACTGTGGGCTTGTGTGGATGTAAGAACCAGTGGGGGGCACTCTCGTGCAGTGGGAGGTTCCCGGAGCAGGTGTCAGAGGGGCAGAAACCCAGACCCGGAGCCTCAGCCTGCTCAGTGGTGATGGAGCAGGATGGCCTAGGTCATCCCCAGGGTTCTTTGAGCAGAAAGATGCTCTGATTCCACACAGCACACGGTGCTCCACAGCCTGGAGAGCCACGTCACGACTCTGAAGCTTTCTAAAGAGGCCCTTTCCAAATCAGTCATGGAAATCTCTCGCTGGGAAGAGCAGAACGGCAACCAAGCTTGGATTGACGGATGGCTCTGTGAGAGAAGTGAAATCACGTCATTGTCAGTAGTTTAAAAAAATCAGAATTCAAAAAGTATTATCTCCTGTTCTGATTCTCGGATTTCTGTGTTCTGGGAACAAAAGGACAGTTTTGTTTTGTATCCAGACAGATAAGCAGCGTCAAGTCTTGCTGATTTGCATCTCAGGAGTTATCTCCCTTAGCAGTTTCCTTGGTGAGAAATGAGAGTGTAGTTTCAACCACAGTGTCCCTTCCCTGATGCAATGATTTCTCTGTTTACTGCTGAGAACAGTCTCCAAGGGCTCTGTTTGCTCGTGGGATCTTCAGAGAGGAGCACGCACGCTCCCACACTGTCCTGAAGGCTGAGCCGGGGACGTGTGCTCTGTGAAGGCAGCAGGGACCTGACTTGGCTCTGCCAAGCCTTCTACTCAGCAGTGGGAGAGGCTGCAATGGCGGAGATGTGGGCTCTGCTTCCAGGAGATCTTGATAACGGAGGCACCTCATCTCTCAGAGACATCGTTGGGTGGCCCTGTCTGGTGGTGGGAGAACGGGTTAGATTACCCATCAGAGTGTGACGTTCGTGATACTTTTCTGTGAAAGAGGTTCTGCTGGGTGTTTCTCAGAAGTCTGAAAACCCACTTCCATTTTCAAAGAGGAGAAGCTTATGAAACTCAGGGCACTCACGGGTAAAACTGGAAATGCTGCAGGAATGAGAGGGCCACCATTTTCCCAAGGCCAGAGCTGGGTCCTGGAAGACGGGGCTTCTCTCTTGTGGGGAAGCCTTTGTGCTGTTTGCCTGATGGCTTGGGCTGGGTGGCACACAGCATTGACCAACTACCCCAGAAAATTCTGTCCTGAGCCTTTGGAATCACAAGAAGCTTACCCAGGTCTCCTCCTGGAAGCCAGCCAATCCTGGCTCCGCTCTAGGACTAAGAAAGGAAGTTTGGAACTGGCACTCTAGGCTGGGTTAGTGATCAATGCTTGGAGCTACATTTTGTGAATCCATGAGATATCAGGAGGATGGTGGCTCCCAGCTTTCCAGAACTCTTCCTGTCTGCCCGTCCTGAGGCCGCTGGGTACCAGTGGCACAAATACATGTGTGTGTGCCAAAATCAGACAGACATGAATTTAAGATCCACTTTTCCTACGGGGGAACCGAGAGGACGTTGAAGTGGAGAAAATCAGGGAACTGAAAAGGGTTTAGAAAAGGTAGTAGAAACAGGATTACTCAACAACTAGATTGCTAATCAAGAGATCTTAGCAGAGAGCAGTGTATCATTTGCTGGGCAGGATATAGACATACAAAAGAGAAGCCAGTATAGATTTAAGAAACACAGCAATCAACAGGGCACATGCAGAATGGCCGTCTCAACCCAGCAGAGATGAGCCCAGCGCTGTGGTGGATGCCCCGGCACTGTCTTTGAGTTGAGCCAGGAGGCAATGCAGAACATTCTGGATTAATTTGGACAATTAATTATCACAAGTGGTAGGCCTGCCATGCTCACTGTTTTCATTGATCATTCAAGATAATAAAAAGGGTTGTTGTCCAGGGATCAGCATCTCCCTTTTTCCAGACACTATCAAAGGGGGTTCAGTTTCCATGGGCAAGATGTCTAAGTGTCGTCTGTGAGGGTATTGAGGTCAGCCAACAGTGGTAGACATTTCTTTTTAATTATTTGAAATTTTTTTCTATTAATTCGAGAAGCAGAGAGAAAAGAAGGAAGGGAGAGAGAAAGAGAGAGAGAGAGGGAGAGAGAGAGAGAGAGAGAGAGAGAGAAAGGAGCCTGGGCCGGACCAAAGTCAGAGGCTAGAAGGTCAACCCAGGTTAGCAGGGACCCAACTACCCACTGTATCCCAGGGCACACATCAGCAGGAAGCTGGCCTTGGAAGCAGAGCTGTGCCTCATACCCAGACACTTTGACATGCGTTCCCAAGCGGTGTCCTGACCTCACTAGGTCAAATGCCTTCCCCTTAGTTGTTTCTTTAAGGCCAATTTTACACTTAGATTTTTCATTCTCCATAATTTTTTTTTGATCTGTGCCTCCTCTTTTTTATTTGGGGCCGAAATGAGCTGAGTGAAGGGCTATTGGCCAAGGGAGAGTCTTTTAATGTTGATGAAGTTCAATTTGCTCACCTGAGAAAAAACATTTTTTTAAACCCAGCTCTTGCAACTATTAGAAGAATGCCCAAGAAAGTATATGCAAATATAAAAAATGAAGTAAAAGCAAACATTATTAGCCTTTCTTGCTGGCTATTGGGCTGGGTTTTTACACACAGTACATTTTTTCCATGAGAAGCAATTGACACCAAGTGTAGAGCCATCAACTGGAGAAGGATTTGGACAATATCTTGCAATGTAAAGAAAATGGAGTTTGGAACACAGAGCACCTGGTGGGCAGGGAGCCGGTGAGGGGTCAAGTCCCTTTGCTGGTTGGGAGGTTTTGAATAGGCCGCTTTTTCTGCTCAAGGCCAACAAGAATTGTACCCATGTTTGTGAGACTGCAAGAGGAGATGAAAGAGAGATGATTTCATCTGAAAAAAGTGAAAGGAGAGCTATATGACTGAACTATTTTTAGGGTTAATTGCTGAGTTCTGTCCCAGATGCTCCTTGTCCCTTATCCTTAAGAAAACTCCTTGACCTGGAGCTTGGGAGGAGGCCCCGGACACCCCCCTGCCCCCGGTAGCTCCAGATCATTGCTGAGTCATCGCTGACCCCCCCACCCCGCACACGCACATCCTTTCTGATTTACTTCCTCTAGTCTAGAATGCACAGGGCAGGTGTTGTTCGGCATACGCCACATTTCTGTCTTCTGCACTTTGAGTGGCCTTCCAATTGTATCATCTAGATTTTGAGCCACTATCAAAACATGACCACAGGGGCTGGCATTGTGGCTCAGCGGGTCAGGCTGCTGGCATCCCATAAGGCACCAGTTCAAGCCCTGGCTGCAGGGAACACGACTATTGGTCACCATCTCTGTAGGTTCCTATTCCACACCTGTATTTATCCTTTGGGGATATGAAGCAATCTTGGTAATTCTCCCTACTTGAAGATGTCAAGGACTGACACCTGGTCACGTGCTCAGTCATGAGTGGAGATCTCATTACAGAGATTGGTTGGTGATGCTGAAGAACAAAGTAGATAGTGCCAAGTTGGGAGAGAATTTCATGTCATCCTAGAGGCAGAGGGCGGGCCAGGGGCTGTGAGGTCTGGTCATTGCCTCTCTTGGGACATTGGCCATTGAGCCAACACTGTGTTCTGTGGACCCTGCTTTCTAAGACAGCACCCTTCAGAGCTTGGAGCTTGGGAAAGCAACCCGAGTCCCTTCAAACCCTGCTTTCTGGTAGAGTTTGGCCCAGCTTCTACAAGGCCAGCTCTTGCCTCCACCCATTTCCTGGAACCCTATGCTGCCTGGCCTGTTTCCTCCTCATTTCCCTCCCCCTCTGCTGGGACCCAGCCTCGCTTGGTGCTGAACTCTATGAATCCCAGATCTGGAGACTGGTCCTCGTTCTGACTGGTGCCTTCGCTTCCCAGAAGTCATGAGGATTACAGCATCATGCTGCCAAGGCAAGGATATTTTACACCTTTTGTACTCAGATAGCTTCAGAGCTAAAAGGAAAATTAACAGTCAAGGACAATGTCAGCTGAAGAAGCCCAAAGAGCTTCTAGTGCTGCCCCAGGTCCGGCAGCCTCTTTTGGTAGAGCTGACACTAAAATAAGGCAGGGGGTCTTCCAGTGATCCTGAGAAGGCTGCATCAGCAGGGCCAGGAACTTGTTAGAAATGCAAATGAGCAGGCCCCGCCCTCAACCTGCTGGGCCAGAAGCTCTGTAAAGTGCATCTCAGCCAGTCCTCCCTGAAACCCAGATGCTGGCTAAGGTTTGTCAGTTGCCAAATCGGACCTTTTCAGAGGTGATTCTGCATTGTTTGGTTAATTCCTAGAAGCATGGAATGCTGCACAGTGATTTTTTTCACACTGAGAGTTCATTCATTCAGGCATTGATTCTCCATCCCAAGGACCCATTGGCCTCAGATCCCTTCCCTCAAGGGGATATAGAGAGTCATGGCTAACAAAGTCTTTATATTAAGATGCAAGGCATACATTGACTCTTTGAACGACACAGATCCAAAGGCAACGTGAGTTTGAGAAGGCTTTGGACTGCAGAGCTGAGGTTGGGATGTCAAAGGGAAGAGAGAATGAGCAGTCAGGTGGTGGGAATGGACGTGGTGACTTCCAGACGTGGTAAGGAGACTGGTCAGGTCCGAGGGATGAGTGTGTGCAAAACACATGTCGTGCAACCGTACTTCTCCATTCAGTTGAGGGCCCCAAATGTGCCGGCCACAGCGATGGAAGGAGACGGATCTCTTTGATCTCTGCTTGGGGATAAATCTCAAAGCTCCTGTCTGGCAGGAGGGGACAGAAGAAAGACCTTCAGACCTCACCACAGTACAAGCCTCAAGCCATTTGCATGACCCAGGTGATGGGGACAGCCTGACCTGTCACTCGAGCAGCCTTTTTGGGCCAAACTGTTCTTTGGAGGGAAGAGCTTGGAGCTGATCCTGAACTTGGAAGAGAGTCCAGCAAACAGCAGGTGGCAACACAAGGTGGAGTCATGAGCTCATACCTCCCCGGGGCCCGTCTTCGTTCCGAGCATGGAGCAAACCGTGGGGTTGGACTGACATTTTCGTACGGCCAACAAGCAGTTCTCAGTGACCCGCTTCCGTCATCTGTGTCATCCTACAGAGCTGGGCAAGTGCTTATCTGCATGAAAATTAAACCGATGTTCATAATGAGGTGTACCAGGTCCCCTGGACGACATCGAGTTGAATCTTCAGTTTCAGGGTACTTTATGGTACTTGGTAAACCTAGTTAGTAGATTTTTTTATTCATCAGAAATATCCTTTTTAATCCTGCTGGATAATAGTTTGTTACGATTATAATCACATTTTTCTGAAACTAATGCTGCCAGCATGGACGTGCCGTCTTAGACACTGCACTGCTGTTTCCAATCCATCAGTTGTGTCTTACTCACAGTTTCCCACTGAAACAGGCAATGTTGCTGTCTCCCTGCGGATGAGGAGAGCGGATCACAGGCAGGATGCATAATAGCTTCAAAGCCCTTTGTGAAACCTGGGTTACACACTCACACACCATAACCCTGGCGTGGGTGGACTCACATCCTGGGTGGAGGCAAGGATGTCTGGCTGGCAGCTGAGTTGGGAAGTCAGTTTTAAATACTCAGAATACTGGTCAACTAATTGACAGCATACAGAGAACACTTTCCTTAAGCCCAGCAGGTCAAGCTGCTGCGTGCGATGCTGGTTCTCGTATCAGAGTGCTGGCTGCTCAGCTTCCAATCCAGCTCCCTTTTAATGCACCTAGGAAGGCAGTAGCCCGAGCGCTTGTGCTGGAGACCAGGATGGGGGTCTTGGCTCCTGGCTTCAGCCTGGCCCAGCCCCAGCTTTTGCAGCTATTCTAAGAGTGAACCAGAGGATGGAAGATCTCTCTCTCTCTCTCTCTCTCTGTTTTTCAAGCAGATAGATAGATATAAAAAGAACAAAAAGGGGGCTGTCGCCGTGGCTCCCTTGGTTAATCCTTTGCCTGCAGCACCGTCATCTCATATGGGCACCGGGTTCTAGTCCCGGTTGCTCCTCTTCCAGTCCAGCTCTCTGCTGGGGCCCGGGGAAGGCAGTGGAGGATGGCCCGGGTGCTTGGGCCCCTGCATCCGCATGGGAGACTGGGAGGAGGCACCTGGCTCCTGGCTTCAGATCGGCGCAGCACCGTCCGTGGCAGCCATTTGAGGAGTGAACCAACGGAAGGAAGACCTTTCTCTCTGTCTCTCTCTCACACTGTCTGTAATTTTACTTGTCAAATAAATAAAGAAAAAAAAATTAACAAAAAGAACTCCTTGCCACCAGATGGTTGTGAATAATAAATGAGATAATGCATTGAAAAGTTTTGTGCCATAAACTAACCCCCCCCCCCCACTGACCATATCGAGAAGTTTCACTGGCCAGTTATAGATCTAGGTCCAGTCTCAAAATCCCCAGCTCCAAGTCCCATTTTCTACTTTGAATCTGAGCCTCTGCCGTGCGGCCGCCTAGTTGGTCGTGATCATCCGTGTGGCCAAGTGACCTGGTAACTAGTCAATGAACTACCGGCCCCACCAGCGTGTTTGCAGAGCCAGGCACGCTGACACTCACTTGGAGCCACTCAGCGCCCTGACAGATGCAGCCAGTGCCCCTAAAAATAAAGCCGTCTTGTGTCCCGTCTGTGTGTTTTGTTGCCTAGGCACTGTTCCACTCCGTGGACGTCACATTTTCCCCTGCGCCTCCCACCAGCCCCTGCCACTGCTGGTTCAGGGCTCTGGGTGGCATACAGGGCTTCTCACCCCTACTTTCCCAGCCTCTGGACCCCACAGGCCAGAACCCTGGGGCTCCCCATCCCGCCCCCACCCCCAGGCCCTTCCCATCCTGGCTTTCAGCTTATGACAAGCCAGGTGAAGCAAGGGCTGCTGGGAGCTGTGTCTTTCCAGGGCTCATGAATCAGCTTCATGCCTGGAGAGAAACAAATATTTGCACTACCGCTTTCTAGAACATTAAGGACTCTGCACATCCAAGTCCGTGGCCCCCGTCTGCAGCCGAAGCTTCTGCCTGGGTTTGCTTTCAGGACAGGGCGGAGAAGTCTTTGACAATGATCCCCCAGTGGAGAAGGCCTGTGAAATTTGAAATGCAGTGGTCATGTCAGACAGGTCTTTTCCTTTTTTTTTGTGCTACAATGCACGTCACATAGGATTCCCTATTAGCGATGATTAGTTCATTCACAATGTGGTATCACCATCCCCATTATCTTGTTCTGGAACATTCCCCTCACCCCGAAGGGAGACCCTGCACTCCCAAGCAACCAGTCTTTATTTCTCTCCCTTCCCCACCACCACAGCAATCACTAATTTTTTTCTGTCTTTTCATATTTGCCTATTCTGGATAGTTTCACATCAGACAGACAAGTTTGTTCACTGAAAATTTCAACGTGCTTTGAAATATAAAAGTCCTAAAGGTTTTCCTTCCTTTTATTCCAATCCCTATCAGCCCAGACCCCCCCCCCCACTGTCCCACGGATAGCGTCTTTGTTTGTATGGATTTGTATGGATTCTTCTAGGCTATCTGTATCCCAACACAAGCAAACATGACACACATTCTTAGGAAACACCATATTCTATTCCTTGTTTTCTTAGTCCCCTAACAAAATGTCCTAGAACTTTGTCCATTCAGGACTCAGGGAACTTCCTCATTCCTTTTTATAGCCGCATCGTAGTTGGTTGTCTGGATGTCCTGGGCTTTATTTAACTTACCCGATCTAGACGGACATCTGGGCTTGTTTCCAACTACTGGCCGTGACCAGTGGAGTTGCAGTGCCTCACCTTGCACAGGTGCCTCCATGCAAATGTCTCTGCAGAAGGAGGTAGGGTCAGGGCACTTGTGGATTTGTGATTTTGCTAACTATTGCCCCGTTGCTTTCTGTAGAGTGTGCACCACTGTATGCTGTCACCAGTGATGGGAATCTCACAAGCTCTGTGGCTACACGTCCTATCCAATATGTGTGTGTGTGTTTTCAATTTCAGTATAATTTAACTTGAATGTTTGTGCTTCTGTTTAAGAAGCAGAATTTCAAGAACAACTGTCTGGCTTTGTCTCTGCCCAGGAAGGAAGTGCATAGGCACCTCCATAGTACCTGTTTGTCTTTTCCAGTGACGGCCACCACATGGGCGTTTGGCCCCAGGCTCTATCTCCCTTCCCTACCTGGAGGAGACCCTCTGTAGAAAGTGCGTGCTGCCCTGGGCAGCGGTGTGAAAAGAGCTTCGGTATTTTCAAAACAAAGCCTGTCCCTTCACACCTTCTGCAGCTTCCCAGGCTGCCCAGGATAAGCTGGGAGGTGCAACATGTTGATCCCACCACTGTAGATTCTGCACCCCATCAGCTGCCCTCTGAGTGCCAAGCCCAGGCTCCAGAGGCTCCCTAAAGAGCGTGATGAGAACCCTCGCTGTGGGGATGAAAGCTCCGAGGGACATGGGCCGGGCTTGGACTGCAGGGCCCCTTTCTCGACTCTTCCCCAGCACATCAGAGCTGAGGAGTGGCGGTAACTGGGCACCCCAAGATTCAGTCCTTGGTGGCCCTGTGACCATGAGTGCTAAGTCTCACAGCATGTGTGCCCTTTGATTATTCCTTTAAAAACTCATAGAGCCGGCGCCGCGGCTCACTAGGCTAATCCTCCACTTAGCAGCGCTGGCACACCGGGTTCTAGTCCAGGTCGGGGCACCAGATTCTGTCCCGGTTGCCCCTCTTCCAGGCCAGCTCTCTGCTGTGGCCAGGGAGTGCAGTGGAGGATGGCCCAAGTGCTTGGGCCCTGCACCCCATGGGAGACCAGGAGAAGCACCTGGCTCCTGCCATTGGATCAGCGTGGTGCGCCGGCTGCAGTGCGCTGGCCGCGGTGGCCATCGGAGGGTGAACCAACGGCAAGAGAAGACCTTTCTCTCTGTCTCTCTCTCTCACTGTCCACTCTGCCTGTCAAAAAAAAAAAAAAAAAAAACTCATAGAGGCAACTAGAAAAGTGCCTTCCAAGTTGCTTCAGTCTCTGAAGAATTCTCTTTCTTGTTTGCTGGGGGTCAACCACACCAGTGGAAACTTGGATGTCATGGCTTCCAGGTGGACCTCTCTCTGCATGGGTGGACGAGGCAGGAGGCTTTCACTTCCTTCTGCAACTCCCACTTCTGACATTTTAATTCATTTATTTAATTTTAATTTATTTTCATTTTATTTGAAAGGCAGAGAGGCAGAGGAATGTCTTCCATCTGCAGGTTTACTCCCCAGATGCCTGCAACAGCCAGGGCTGAGCCCGTCTGAAGCCAGGAGTCTGGAACTCACATCGAGATTCTCACGTGGGTGGCAGGGACCCAAGTGCTTGAGCCCTCACCTGCTGCCCCCCAGGGTGTGCATTAGCAGGAAGCTGAACCGGAAGCAGAGAGCTCAGGACTTGAACCCAGCTACTCTGACATAAGATGCGGGGGTCCCAAATATCAATGTAACCACTGCACCACATATCCGCACCAGCTCCCTGAATTTAAAGCATTATTTCTCTGCCCCCCAACCCCCCACCCCAACCACCACCACCAAGCACAAACTGGCAAGAGCTGGGAGAGCACGCTGACCGGGCTCAGCTGACATATTCAAGGTCCCATTGTCGTGGACAGGCAGCTGGGTGGCCTTGCATTTCCATTTGTCACGTCAAGTGCAGGAAAATGAGCTCTTCCTTGAGGTGGGCTGTGGCCCAAGAGACAGGGTCATCTTCTGAAAGCTTCCTCCCTCTCCTGTTTGCAAGCTCCACAGGCATTCACAGGGCAGCTCTCCTGGCCACGTCTCTCTCGCGATACCTGGATGGTCCTCACTTAAGTTCGTTGGTCCTTTAGTAACTGTGGAGGTTGGTTCCAGGACTCCAATTATCCCCCGCAAGTATACCCAAATCTGTGGATGCTCAAGTCCCTGTAGGAAATGATGAATTCACACAGAACCTATGTGAAACCTCCTTTATATATTAAATCACCCCTAGATGGCTTACTACCTAGTAGAAAGAAAAGCAGTGAGAATAGTTGCAATACTGTAGTGTTAGGGAGTAACAAGAAAAAAGGCTGCACCTGTTCACATACACAGGTTTATTTTCAAACATCTGCAGGCCATGGTTGGTTGCCCCTGCGGGTGCAAAACTCAAAGACACAAAGGACTACCTGTGTTGAATTAGGAATGGGCAATATGTTGCACACAGATGTCTGTGAGGTGTGGGTGTCTGGCTTCCTGCACCTGCTGGTGAATGAGTCACCCATGTTTTCTGACCCAGAGAACATTCCTTCTGCCTCTCTCCCTCCTAATCTGATACTCTGGCCAAGCCTGCCACCCTCCCCAAGCTAACCTCAGCCTCAGGGCTCTCAGTACAAGGCTCTGGTGACCAGGGAGAGCAGAGAAAGTTCTTAGCCCATTTTCTGTTGCTATCACACAATACCCGAGGCTGGCCACTTTATAAAGAAAAGAAGCTTTCTCAGCTCACAGGTTTTGAGGCTGAAAATCGAAGGCCAGGCAGCCTCATGGGTTTGTTCCCTGGTGAGGGCCTCAGGGCAGCCAGAGACAGTGGAGGGAGTGCCTGTGGGAACATGCGGTGAGGTAGGAAGCCAGAGAGATTTGGGAGTTGGCATGTTCTTTTTATAACAACGTGCTCTAGCAGGAACTCACAGAGGGTCCCATGAGAGTGACATTCTTCTTATTCTGGGGGCAACACTCCCAGCAACCTATTTACCTCCCACTCAGCCCCACCTCTTGAAGTCTGCACCACTCCAACACCCCCACGCTAGGAAACAAGCTTCCAGCACACAAAGCGTTGAGGGCAAACCACATCTAAACCGTAGCAGGTGTGATGAGCAGGGCCTTGGGATCCAATAAGAGATGGTCAAGTCCCCGGTCAGATATTAACAGCCTGTGAGTAACTTAACTTCTCTGAAATTCAGTTTTTTCATCTGTAAAATGAGCGATAGTACCCATCTCACAGCAATAGGTGAAGACCGGAGATGTTTAGAAAGTGCCTGGCAGTGTTGAAGCACTTGTGCAGCTGTGAAAGCAAGCCACTCGTGATTGATGTGCAGCCTCTACTGGCCCTTTGGAATCACTGATGGGTATTCATGGAGGTCACACTTGCCTCTTTACTCCCAGTGACTGAGGGTAACAGGGGCACTAAGACAGGAAGCCAGGGCCATTCCAGAGAAATGAGGGATTCCTCCAATAGATTGACTGGATTTGACTTCTTGTGCCCTATGAATCATCCCTGGGATCCTGGGAAACTCAGAGTTATGAGATCACAAACACATGGAATGATGGAGCCTGGGGGTTTTTAGAGACTGTTAGACATGGAATGATGGAACATGGGGATTTTTAGACTGTTACACATGGAATGATGGAACATTGGGATTTTTAGACTATTACACATGGAATGATGGAGCCTGGGGGTTTTCAGAGACTGTTACATGGACTCACCTTGTTTGATAGGCAGGAACGAGGCATAGATTACATCAGAAGTAAATCCCACTCTTGATTTTCTCCCTTCATTTCTTTATCCATCCAATTATCCACCCATCCACTAATCGACCACCTAGCCATCCATCTACTCATCTACCTACCAATCCATTTATCCATCCTTGTTATTCTTATCCATCTAGTCATCCATCCATCCAACCAACCATCCATCTATCCATTTTAGTTTCTCCATGCATCCATGCATCCATCCCCCATCCATGCACAAACAACTAGTCAGGCCCTGAAAATACAGAGAAGAAGAACATCTGACCTCTACTTGCTGAGGCTTCCCTAGGTCAGCCTTCCTAGATTCCACTTTTTAAAGGGTTCTATTGAACCATGTCCCTAAAACAGCCCAACTATGTCATTGCCATAAGCCTCTTGCTATGAAAGACTCTCAGATTCCATCAGCAGCACTTTGGCTGGGGGCATGTTGGTCACTAAGAGCAAAGGCAGTGGTGGGTACCTGTCCATTGCTTTCTGGAGGAAGGCTGCTCCTATGTTCAGGGCCTGGAGGTCAGATGATCCCAGATGTGGCAGGGTCTTCCAGAAGAGAGCATTCTCTCAGGTTCTCCTTCTCTCCACTCGCCTCCTCTCTCCCTGCAACCACCTTCTGCATCATGCTGGTAACTCCTCCTCCCCATTCTGCTTCCTTTAAGTACAGAAGTCCTGGGGCCATCCAGAGATGGGTTCTTTTATGGTGCTGTGTTTTGCTGTTGCCTTCACATTGGAGAGAATTTCTGTCTTTGAGAAACTCCTTACCTTCTGTTATCATTGCCTGGACAGAAAGAACTCTGATATGTGGTGTAGGGGTTCAGGAATGGAGAGAAGATGGTATGCTCAGAATCATTACCAAGTTTTATCTTCCAGGGGCCCAGAATGCGCATTTAAATAAAAAAATTTTAAATAGGCCACTGGTGCCTATTTGAAAGTAGGCAAGAGCCAGATTAAAGAATGAAGAATCCAGAAGAAACCTTTCTCCATTCAACCATCCACCCATCAGTCTGCCTATCCCTCATTTCATCCATCCATCTACCCATCAGTCCATGTATCCATCATTTCATCCATCCATCCACCCATCCACCCATCTATACATAACTCCATCATCTACCCATCCATCACTCCATCCAACCATCCATCCATCCATCACTCCACCCATCCATCACTCCATCCATCCATCCATCCATCCATCACTCCACCCATCCATCACTCCATCCATCCAACCATCCATCCATCCATCACTCCATCCATCCATCCATCCACCCATCACTCCATCCATCCATCCATCCACCCATCACTCCATCCATCCATCCATCCATCCACCTATCACTCCATCCATCCATCCATCCACCCATCCACCCATCTATACATAACTCCATCATCTACCCATCCATCACTCCATCCAACCACCACTCCACCCATCCATCACTCCATCCATCCAACCATCCATCCATCCATCCATCCATCACTCCACCCATCCATCACTCCATCCACCCATCCACCCATCCATCCATCCAACCATCACTCCATCCATCCATCCATCCATCCATCCATCCATCCATCACTCCACCCATCCATCCATCCATCCATCCAACCATCCATCCACCCATCCACCCATCTATCCATAACTCCATCATCTACCCATCCATCACTCCATCCAACCATCCATCCACCCATCCATCCATCCACCCATCCACCCATCCATCCATCCATCCATCCACCCATCCACCCATCCAACCATCACTCCATCCATCCATCCATCCATCACTCCACCCATCCATCACTCCATCCATCCAACCATCCATCATCCATCACTCCATCCATCCAACCATCCATCCATCCATCCACCCACCCATCCACACATACATACATCACTCCAATCCATTGTGATGCTCCCCAAGCCAGGCTGGTGGTGACTGGAGCATCCCTGTCAAGGACTCCTCCCTGCACCTCCTCCAGTTGGCAGGTAGTCAGACCTGAGGCCCCTCACCATGTCTGTGGGACTTCTTGACATCTGGAGGCTCAGGTTCTGAGTGACAGATCGCCAGGCTCCCAGCAACAACATGTCAATGCATTTACCTCCATATTAGAGACGAATACAATAGCTATGCTGCCCGTGCTGGCGTCCTGTAGATCACAGAAGGACAGGGCAGAAAAAATGCCTACTAATGTGCACTTGATGTGCATTACTGGCCAAGGAAGCATTCGCCCAGCCGTGTGTGTCCTCACACTTCCACAAACTCTGCCACCTGCACACCGTCACACACCCTCCACTGCCCCGACACGGTGACCAGCTGTGGTGGTCTCTGAGGGGAGCATTGCTGTCAGAGCAGTCACTCTTCCTCCTCTGAAAGGCTGTCTTTGGGGTGGGCGTTTATCCCAGTTGTTAAGCCTCCTGTCCCACAGGTGTACTTGGGTTTGATACCCGGCTCTGGCTCCTGACGCCAGCTTCCTGCTAATGCAGGTCTTGGGAGGCAGTGGTGATGGCCCATGTAGTGGGACCCCTGCCGCCCTCGTGGGAGACCTCGATTGAGTTCCTGGTTCCTGGCTTTGGCCTGGGCACACACCCTGGTCATTGTGGGCATTTGGGGAATTAACTAATGGATGGTAGCTCTCTGTCTCTCTCCTTCTCTGTCACTTAAAATAGAAATAAGGTTCTCTCTCCCCAAATACACACACATGTGAAGAGATATGGAAGCCTGAAAACTTTGCGTAGGGCCCAGGTTAAGAAGCTGCAGCCTAGAGGGCTGGCATGGTGGCATGTCAGGTTGAGCCACTGCTCATATGGGTGCCGGTTCAAGTCCTGGATGCTCCACTTCCAACCCAGCTCCCTGCTAAAGTGCCTAGGAAAGCAGCAGAAGATAGCTCAAATGCTTGTGCCCCTGCACCCACATTGGAGAACCTGAGGAAGCTCTTGGCTTGGCACAGCCCTGGCCATTGCTACTATTTGGGGAGTGAACTAGTGGATGGAAGATCTCTCTCTCTCTCTCTCTCTCTCTCTCTCTCTAACTCTGACTTTCAAAAAAATAATTTTTTTAAAGCAGCTCTGGTCTAGTGGGCAGGAAAGGAACAGAACATGGAAGCTTTATGGGGTCTTTCTGTTGAGTTTTCCTGCAAAGTAGAGCTGGTTGCCCTGGAGCCTGTCTGCCCTATGATGCTGGAGACCTTGGGCCTTCCAAGATTTGGAGCCACCCCCGATGTCTAGTGTACAGAGGTGCCTGTCTGTGGTTGGAAGGCAGAGAAGAGGCCTGGGCCTCCTGAAGTTGTGCAGTAGTAAATGGAGACAGCAGGGCTGTGTGCCTTGAGCAAGGTCATCTTAGCCTCAGTCTCTTCCTTCCTCGCTCACGCATGCCTGCAGCTTCCTGGGTGCCCAGCTGCAATGCATCTGCCCCAGGATCTGTGAGCCAGGAGGGCTGTATCTGTGTTGTGGGTGATGCACAGGCAACAAGGATCCCAGGCTGGAACTCTGAACCGGACGGTGCTAGCTCCTGATAGCATCACTCCCTCTCCATGACCGTCAGGATAGGACGCAATGGTCCGGGGCTGGGTGGGAGGTGTGTCTGACCCCAGGTACTCAGCTTTGCCCCTGACTCAATGAAATGTCTTCCCCTGTGTGGGTGCGTCCTGGAGTTAGGGGATAACTGCTGATAAGCAGGGTCTGAGCGTGCAGCAGGACGTAGCCAGTGCCAGAAAGGGGCTCCCGGCACAAGAACCTGCACCGGCAGGTGCAGCATCTCGGCACTCAGGGGGCAGGAGTGGGCAGGGGGTGACACAGCATGGGCAGCTGCTTGTCCTGGTCCCTGTGCCTTCTTACAGCTCCCGAGGAAGCCTGGAGAGCTGAGTGGCCCTCAGAGCCCAGCAATGGGCCACCTGCTCCTGCTCTGTCCCCCCAGGGAGAGTTACTGAGCTTTAGTTGCCTGGTGCCCAGCAGCCTGCCCAGGGCTGGAGGAGGGAGGGAAGAGAGATGGCCCCAACCTGCCCCGAGTGTCCTGGAACCAAAGGGCCCACTTGGCCTGTGTGTTTTCTCAGGCGCGCTCCGGTCTCCGGCTTCCATCGCCCCCAAGGGGCCGTGACTGTGGGTCAGGGAGCAGCACCTGAGCGGCTGGCCAGCCCTTGACCCTGGTGCACCAGCTGGCAGGTGGGCACCTCCAAGGCTCGTTCTGCAGACTTAGTGTCAGCTGCAGGTGCCCCTCCGGGTTCCCCTTCTCTGACAGTAGATAAACGCTGGATTATTGACAGAGGATATTGATGGAGATTGCTAGAGTGGAGGTAGATGAGAGATAGTTGCTTGATTGATAGATGATATAAATAGATGACAGACAGTAGATAGGTAGATAGATAGACAGACAGACAGGCAGACTTTATATAGAAGAGGCTGGAAATTCTGACAAGAGACCAGTGTTATAAATTATCATTGTATATATTTTTCTAATCGATCTTTTCAAATTTCTACCCAATATACGAGCCTGGCCTCAAGATGTTCATCTTCCAGAGAAGACAAAGTTCAGAGAAATCAAATTCTTTGTGCAGCAGGGCCCAGAGACAGCCAAGAGCCTGAGCCCTCCACCTGTCCACGCTGTGAGTTGAGTTGTCCCCAAGTGCTCCCTATGTAGGGAGTGGGTGTGGGCAGTGAACACAAAGCATGGTGACAAGTGCGGCTCTTAAGATGTCACCTCAAGTCTTTGAGGCACCAAATATTGGTGACATGGTCACACCCTGGTTGGAGTAAGTATTGGCTACAACCACACACCGTTAGTGTCCCAGTGGAACATGGGAACCTGGAGCCGTCTATGCAGCCAGATCCCTTCTCACCCCACCTTGGTTCCTGCAGCTGGAGAGGGTGCCCCAAGTGGGTGAGGGGCTGCATCAGGGCGGTCCCTGGTGTGTGTGGGGGGCTGCTTTCCAAGCCCCGCCCCTCCCCAGGATAGTTCCTCCTTTCCCAGTGTCAAATCTTGTTGTCTTCAACAGGGGTGTCTTATTTCTCATGGCATGGCCATGACCCCTGGGCACAGCCCCAGTATTCCTTCCTCAAGCCTAAATCCTCCTGCTCCTCCGTGCTTCCCCTTGTGAGCCTTGCCTGACCCACCTGCACGAATGTTCCCAAGTCCCAGCCCCAGGTGTGGTACCCCCTGCAGGGCTGGTCCAAATGAACACCTGCTCCAGAGGTGTCCTGCCTCTGGCATGGATGATCCAAACCCATGGCATTTGGGACACACAGTTTGGTCCCGGGTACACTGCCCCCAAGCCTACTCCCACCCCCAGCAGCCTGACAGAGATCCTGATTGTTCTCAGCAAGACCAAGCCCTACCGTCCACGGACAGCCAGGGTCGCGTCTGTGCAGCTGTCCCCGCCTGTGCAGCTGTCCCCGCAAGCCGCACTCTCCAAACCACATTCCCCATCACTCTCGCATTCACACTTTGCACCAGGCTCAGAAGCATTGCATGCAGAAGAGCCAGATAAACGGGTCCAAACCTGCCCGGCCATTTACAGTGGGCGCTTAGGTGAGTCACCTGGCATTTTTGTGCCTTTGTTACCTCAACGGTTACAAAGCGCTTAGCAGTCTCTGGACCATCGAGGGGTTTTGTCGTGAATAAGCTTCCATAGGACAGCTGGAGCAGCACCCACATGCGGGTGTGTCAACATCCCCAGGGTGGTGGGGACCCACCCAGGGCCCCTTACGACTGTGTCTTCGCCGTGGTAGCTGCTGCTACAAACTCAGGGCCCTAGGTTTGTCTTGGCTGACTTGGTTCCATTTTCAATTGAAAATGGAGTTTGGACAGTCTTCAGCCCGACTCGCTCTGCACCCTGGACCCCAGCCAGTGAGTTCTGAGTAACTCAGACAGGGTGGGGTCACCAGGATTTGGTTATTGGATTTTTTTCTCCCCCTGCGGTTTTGGCCAGCCTGCGGCATGACGGGCAGCGACACTGTCTAAGGCCGGACTCTCCGGGACGGATTCGGGTCACTCTGGGCATCAGCTGGATAGGGCTGGCACGGCCAGCAGCTGGGGTCGGGAGCTGCCTTCTTTGGCCTGGACACTCCCTCCCCATCATCGGCAGTCCCTGGGCAGTGCCAGGCTCCAGTGGCTGTGGCTCCATTATCTAAAGGACATACACCACTGTGTCTGTGTGTCAGGGCTGGGCGTCCCTGGCCACAGACCCCTCCTCCAGCCGGCAGCTCACCCGCCTGAGCTCTGGGGGCGTGGAGAGAGGAGCCCACCTAGCCATGTCCTGGCTCCAGCTGTTTCCCACCGTTTGTCCTCTCCCTCCAGCTCAGGTCTGGTTAGCTGGGCTCGTGCACCTGGTTCCTGCCTGTTCCCCAGTGCCCTCAAGGGTGCTCACTCAGACCCGGCTCCCAGTGTGGAGAAGTCTTCCTAACCAAGTCGCTGGGGTGCCCTGCACACCCTATTCCCAGTGCATTCCATGCAACTCCAAGTCTGGCAAAGTAGAAAATTCTGGAAACCTAGCATCCGATTGAAGAGAGAATGAATGGCGTGGAACGTACACTTTGCGCATGCCTGTGTGTGTATGTGTTGGGGTCTTTTATTCATTCACTTAGAAGTTTGTGTCCAGGGTAAGAAGGCCCTAGCCAGGCCAGCCCAGAGCCCTAAATTGAGAGAACATGGAGACCAGGCTGCCTTCCACGTGGTCAGAGAGCAGACGCCTCCCTGCCGAAGCCGTCTTAGGGATCCTCGTCAGGATAGGGACACAGCTGTCCCTGGAGGGTCACGACCCTGAGTGTGATCAGTGACATAGGCAGCACACCCCCTTCCCAGGGCTTCCTGAGGCTTTGTGCCATGCCGGGCCGTTAGCATCGGGTGCAAACAGAGTCCTTAACTCTGCACGGAGTTGCCAGACGATTTATCCTATTGGCACCAAGCCTGGAATTATAATCAGATCTTGACTTCTTCAAAGCCTCCTTGCCTTGGTTTTGGCAAATCACAAATAAATATCGAGGGCAATTACCTTCCTTTATTCTCTGATGTATGAAGTGGGGGGGGGGGGCTCACCCATTAATTCCGGAGCCTTCTCATTTCATTCGGAAGGCATTTGCCCATGGAACTTGTTAACTCAGTATCGACACGGTCCGTCTAGGTTTTGACTGAAAAGAGAGTTCTTATGCTCTGGGTTAATATTTTCCTCTCTTTAAGAAGCCGTGGGCCGTGCCAGATACTCCTGACAAAAACGTCTGTTTTCTTCCCATTACTGGACACATCATTTGTGTGGGTCAGTATACATGCTATGCCCAGAAGATCCTCCAGGGGGCAGCAAACAACCACCTCTGAGTGGTTGTCTTAGGTTGGGAGGGGGCGTGGCTGGCTCGCTGCCTCCTTGGGGGAGCCTCCAGGAGCAAGGTCAGAGACAGCCCCTCCGTCTTGAAGCTGCGAAAGTGACTAGACCTGTTAATGACTTAATTGAGCCGCTGGGTTTGAACATGAAAAGTGCTGCCTAAGTGGGGTGTCCTGTTTCCATTCTGGGGAGCTCTTCACCGGGGTTCTTCCGGGTGATCTTCTTCAAGTTCACGCAGGTTGGCTCAGACAGGCCATACCACACCGATGGTCCGAGGAGGAGTCTTCGAAGGATCTGCCAGCAACCGTGTGCTTGGTCCCACGCAGCTCCCAGCGCCGGAGCCGGGGCTCAGTCACACGGCTCGGATGCGGGCCCCGGGTGCTGGGGAATGAGCAGAGTGTGCTTCGGCAACTGAGGCCGGAGCCCTCGTAGCTTCCGGGGCCTGGCTGGGCCAGAGGGTGCTGGTCACCAATCTGAGGGTCCCTCCAACATGTGGCCAGCCCTCCCTGGGCTGGGCCAGCCCACCCACGGCTTGCCATTGTCCTTGAGAATGGGGACGAGGAGCTGGGGGAGTCGCCTACACAGAGGGAGTGCTCAGGTGCTACGGAGCACAGGTGGGACGTGGAATGGTCTTCCAGCTTCTGTCCTGCGTGATCTCCCTGGAGCTCCGTGGAGAGAGACTGAGGATGGGGCAGGGGTCTTCCTTTGTGGCCCGGCCCAGGGTCTTAGTCCTCGTGGTTGCAGAATCAAAGGCTGACCAGAGGGAGTCACAGCATCTGACAGGCCATTCTTGCAGAGAGACCTCCTGTGCATCTTGACCGAGGGACCAGGGAATCATGGCAGGATCTAAGAGGAGTCCCGGGGAAGGCCTCCGGGGAACAGGAGCAGCCCCTGGGCCCCGTCCACTGGAGCCGCGTGGTCCTCCACTACTCCGGGGGCGTGTGTGCTCCATTAGCCGCTGCTCTACTGTGGCTCTGATGAGTCTGCTGCATTACGTTGTCTAAGATGCGGTACAACTCCCTTAGCTGTATCAGTTTGACCTCAAGAGCAAGACCCTGACTTACCACCCTTAAAAGTCCAAGGAACAGCGCCGGCGTTGTGGTGCTGCAGGTTGAGCCACCCCCTGCCTGGTGAGCACCAGTCCTAGCCCCAGCTGCTCCACTTCCAATCCAGCTCCCCGCTAACGCCCCTGGCAAAGCACCGGAAGATGGCCCAAGTGTTTAGGTCCCTGCCACCCACACAGGAGACCTGGGTGGAATTCCAGGCTGCTAGCTTCTGCCTGGCCCAGCCCTGGCTATTGTGGTCATTTGGGGAGTAACCAGCAGATGGAAGATCTCTCTCTCCCTCTCTCTCAACTCTGCCTTTCTAATAAAATAAATCTTTTGTTTTAAAGATAAGCTTATATTTGAAAAAATTTAAAAGTCCAGGAAACACTGAACAGAGTGCTTGGCCGAGAGTATGTCTCCCATCTTGTTAAATATGTGTTTCCTTCATTTTTAATGGATGCCTAATGCTTTCTGTCTCACATGCATGGCTGAAGTTGTTCTACTCATGCCCTGTTGTTCAACATATGGGTGCTTCTGAGGATTTTGCTGTTAGAACCAATGATCTAAGGGCCAATGTGTGGCTCACTGGGTTAAGCCACTGCCGCAACACCGACATCTCATATGAACACTGGTTCAAGTCCTGGCTGCTCCACTTCCAATCAAGCTCCCTGCCTACACTCCTAGGAAAGCAGTGGAAGATGGCCCAGGTGTGTGGGGCTTCTGTGGGAGACGTGGCCAAATGGGGAGTGAACCAGCAGATGGGCAATCTCTCTCCTCTCTCTCTCTCTCTCTCTCTCTCACTCTCTCTCCCCCCCAACCTTTCGAATAAATAAAGACAATCTTTTTTTAAAAAAGGACCAATGAAATGATAAACAGCCTTGAGAAAGAACTTTTGTACTTCTGCAGAATTATTGCCTTAGCATAAATTTCTACAAATGAAGATGCTGTTTTTTTAAATAAATACTTTATTGACTGATTAACTTGAGAGGAAGAGAGAGAGAAAGAGAGAGAGAGAGAGAGAGAGAGAGAGATCACCATGTCCTGGTTCATTCTCGAATGTCCACAAAGATTTGGGCTGGGCTAGGGCCGAAGCCAGAATCTGGGGGCCAAGAACCCGACCCAGGTCCCCAGCATGGGTGGTGGAGCCATCACTGCTATCTTCCAGGGTGTGCATTAGGAGGGAGCCGGAATCATGCCCGGGAGCAGAACCCTGGCACCGCCATGTAGGACGTGGGTTTCCTAATGGGCGTTTTAACCCCAAGGCCGGACACCCACCCCAAAGGTGTTGTGTTCGGCAGGTGCCGCGGCTCACTAGGCTAATCCTCTGCCTTGCAGCGCCGGCACACCGGGTTCTAGTCCCGGTTGGGGTGCTGGATTACGTCCCAGTTGCCCCTCTTCCAGGCCAGCTCTCTGCTGTGGCCAGGGAGTGCAGTGGAGGATGGCCCAGGTCCTTGGGCCCTGCATCCGCATGGGAGACCAGGAGGAAGTTCCTGGCTACTGGCTTCGGATCGGTGCAGCACGCCGACCATAGCGGCCGTTTAGGGGGTGAACCAATGGAAGGAAGACCTTTCTCTCTGTCTCTCCCACTGTCTAACTCTGCCTGTCAAAAACAAAACCAAACAAACAAAAAACAAAGGTGTGTGTTCCCTGGGCTCCAGCACTCTGCTGCTGTGTTGTACCAGGCGTCTCCCCTGCCTGTAAGAAATAAGATCACCACTCAGTGTTGTTTACTCATAAAACGTTTTCCTGTTTTACAGCAGAAAAATAACATCTCATTGCTATTTTTTAAGAAAATTAACGTAAATAAGATGTACTCATCTTAAGGGTACACACGAAGTTTAAGCGTAGAAACGCCCATATAACCATCACCCAGATGAAAATGTCGGCCACGCCCATCCGTCAGTGTCTTCTATCAGCAAATTCTCCCTTCTCGAAAGTCTCCACTATTCTCCACCTTTGCACCTTAGAAAAGTTCTGTGTGTTCTTGACCCTCAGATGAACCGAAACATACAGTATCTGCTCTTTTTTAAAAAGATGTATTTATTTGAGAGGCAGAGTTACAGAGAGAGAGAGAGAGAGAGGTCTTAGTATCTACTCTCTCATGACTGCCATCTGTCACTCATGTGTTGTCTGGAAGTCCTCCATGTTGGCGTGTGGATAAACCACAAGTTCCAAATCCATCCTTCCTCGGAGGGGTATTTTGGTTAGTTTCATTTGGGGCCCTCATGGATGTTCTTATTCTGTCTTTGTCGGATGTGAGCACTCGTGTCCATGCCTGTGTGCCCAGGAGTGGCGGTGCTGGTCACACAGTATAATTGGATATTTCAAAGTATTTCTCCTAAGTGGTGGTATCAACTTAACACTCCCACCAGCAGTGTGCCAGAGTTCCAGTTGTTCGGTATCCAGCCAACACATAGTATTTATTCATAATTGTTTTAAAAAGATGTACTTCATTTATTTGAAAGGCAGAGTGACAGAGAGAGAGAGAGGGAGAGAAAGAGAGAGAGAGAGAGAGAGAGAGATATCTTCCATCTGCTGGTTGATTCTCCAAATGGTCACAACCACCAGGGCTGGGCCAGGCTGATGCCAGGATCCAGGGATTCTATCTGCTCTCCCACAAGGGTGCAGGGGCCCACGTGCTTAGGCCGTTTTCTGCCAGGCGCACTAGCAGGGCGTTGGATTGGAAGCAGAGCAGCCGGGACTCGAACGCGGGCTCTGATATGGGATGCCAGTGTCACCGACTGCTGCTTAACCTGCTACACCACGATGTCGGTGCCCGATATTTTCACTTCTTTAAATTTCAGAGATTTCGATTCTTTCGGTCAGTATTTTAATTCTTACTGGCGAGGCTGAAGCTTTCTCCACGTGTTCACTGTTTCAGTCTCTGCTTTTGTGAGTTGCTTGTTCACAGCCTTCTTCCTTTCTTTTGCCTTGGGGATGTTTTTATTTCTTGACTGATTGTAAGAGTTCATTGAATTTCCTTGTAACACTTGGTTATACATGCCCCTGATACTTGTATGCTTTTGTGTCAAATAAATAATGCTGAATGCTTACGAGTAAGTACTGAACCCTTACCAGGGACGTTTTTAGCCAAGGCTTTTACATATAATCTCATCAGTCCATATACTTTATAGCACAAAGTAGAACTAACTCAGAGAGAGGTTAAAGAACTTCACTGCTAATAAGTGTGGAGGTGAGTTTGCTCCCAGGCAGCTGGACACCAGGGCTCAAAGACAGCCACGAAACACTATCATCTCCTAGATTTACCACTTGGCCATTTATTTTCAAGGTTGCTGGCGCATATGGCGGAGTCTTCCTTCACAGTCATTTGGAATGACACTCATTATGGCACACGGCTGATTTCCATGTTTAAAGGTGCTTTGTGGGCCAGCGCCTCGGCTCACTAGGCTAATCCTCCGCCTTGCGGCGCCAGCACACCGGGTTCTAGTCTTGGTCGGGGCGCCGGATTCTGTCCCAGTTGCCCCTCTTCCAGGCCAGCTCTCTGCTGTGGCCAGGGAGTGCAGTGGAGGATGGCCCAAGTGCTTGGGTCCTGCACCCCATGGGAGACCAGGAGAAGCACCTGGCTCCTGCCATTGGCTCAGCGTGGTGTGCCGGCCACAGCGCGCTGGCCATGGTGGCCATTGGAGGGTGAACCAACGGCAAAGGAAGACTTTTGTCTCTGTCTCTCTCTCTCACTGTCCACTCTGCCTGCAATAAATAAATAAATAAATATGCTTTGTGTGCCCCACGTGACTTTCACTGGTCATGGATGTGCTGTGGCCAAGATTCCTGATGCCACTGGGCAGTGCGCAGAGGACAGAGATCCACTGGGCCCTCATCCGCCGGTCCTCAGCTGGTTCCTGGGCTTGCACCCCAAAGCCTAGGGTTGCGTCTCCAGCCTTACTCCCCCGCACCTCCTTCTCGGCACCCTGCAGCTCCAGACGCCAGCTTCCCACCCAGGCAGGCTAAGGAGTCAGTGGTGACGGCTCAAGTGATTGGCTCTTGTCGCCCACGGGAGACCTGGCTTGCGTTCCCGGTTCCCACTTTCAGCCTTCCCCAGCTGTTTCTGGCATTTGGGAAGTGACTTTGTCTCCCAGCCATAGCTTGGGTCTGGGGGCTTTGCTAGCTCAGCTCTGTAAGAAGTGTGAAGCTAAGGTGGCATCAGAGACGAGGGTGTGATTAATCTTCCCAGCATCCTCTTCTAGTGCCCTGGACGTGTGGATTTCTACTTTTGGGATGTGATCCCTGAAATATTAGCAGGTACCACTTTCCTGTTCATGCTCATACATCACCTTTAATATTCATTTTACCCTCAAGACATCTTTGGGAGGGAGGTGTCATTGCTATGCCCGTTTCACAGATGAGGGCACTAAGGCCCGGAGGTATCAAATGTTCTGCCCAAGGCCCCACACCTAGCGATGGAGCCGTAGGCAGGGGGCTGGTGAGTGACTCTGCTCCGAGCAGCTCTCCAGCCTGCCTTTCGGCACTGAGGAAGACAAATCATGCCCAGGCAGCAAAGGTAACGTGACAATGGCTGAGCTGAAAAGCTACTGGGGCAGGCATTTGGCCTAGCAGCTAAGATGCTCTCTCGAAGCACCTGGTTCAATCCTTGGCCTTGGCTCCTGACTTCGGCTTCCTGCCCAGACAGACTTGGAGGTGGTGGTGATGGCTCAAGTGATTGGGAGACCTGGACTGAGCTCCCAGCTCCTGGTTTCACCCCTGGCCCAGCTCTGTCCATTTTTGGGCATTTGGGGAGTGAGCCAGCAGGTAGGAGTGCCTTCTGTCAATCTGTCTCCCAAAAGAATCAAACAAAAAAGCAATTAAAAGCTGCCAGAGTTCGCTATGGCTTTCCCTCTTGGCTTCCTTTCTTCCCACCTGTGTCTCGCCCGTCCCTTGCAATAGCCAGCGTTCCTGCTGGATGCATCTTCTAGCGCTGCCCCCAACAAATGACCACAAACAGCAGGAGTTTATGGTCTTTTAGTGCGGGAGGCCAGGTGAGGAGTCAGGGCTGGTCCTTTCCCCTTCCCGCCTCTTCCTAGCACTTGGTGGCCGCTGGCGACCTTGGCTTGGGGCTTTGTCCCTGCAACCTCTGCTTCTGTCTTCACACTGCCTTCTCTCTGTGTCTGCCTCGACTCTCCCTCGCCATTCTCTCCTCACAACTGTGCCAGTCATTGCACTGAGGGTCCGCCCGAGACCCAGGCTGATAGATCATCATAATCAACTTGTGAAAACCTCATGTCTGTATAAGGTCACGTGCGTGTGTCCTGGGTCTGAGGAGTTGAACGTGACTTTTATGGGAGGCCCTGATGCCCCCACTCCAATCGTCGTCACTGGCCTGACTTCCTGGGGTAGGACGCCTTAGCACCCATGTCCAGGCTGTCCCATGTGACGCTCCCTCTTTGTGTTTCATAGTCTTACCCCTCCCCCTTCATTTTCCTCTTCCCTGTGACATTTCTCCACCACCTCTGGTGTGGATTTTTGTGTGTGCCTCAGGGTTGGTAGGTGACCTTCTTGGCAAACTGCCACCAGGTCCTCCTGCTAGGTGGATCCTAGGAGGACAAAGCAGCAAATGTGGGGAAATGTATATTCATGATGACATCATGTAGCACACACACACATACATACATACACACACACGCATGCACACAGACATGCAACACAGCAAACACACATGTAAACAAGACTGGCCATGGAATGCCTGCTTATCTCTGACCTGCTCTACTCTGTCTCGTTTGGTTCCGCTGTGTTCTGGGTTGCATGGGACTTAGCTCGCTGGACTGATGCAGATGATTGAACGCCAAAGTGTCATATCAGCAGTCAATGGAGTATTGGTAACGGTTGCTGGGTTATGGTGGAGATCCGATCTGAGGATGGGGCCAGCAAGTGGGACTGGTGGGAGCTCTTTAGGTCACTGGGGGCTGCCCACAGAAGGTGGCTTTTGTGAGAACCTTGGTGATTGGAACTGAGTTTGGCCCAGCTCCTCTCTACTTCCTGGCTTACCACATGCTGGTTCCTCTGCACCTGCTCCGCCGTGGCCAGCCCCCACCACACACCAGATTAGTGGGGGCCGCCCCATCCATCACTGGGAACCTTCAACTCTCAGCCAGAATAACACTTCATCTTCCCAAGAGGCTCTTGCCAAGTATTTCAGTTAAAATAACAAAACGGTGATTAATACACACTTGACCAAAATGAATGCTAGGAGTGGTGTTTGGTGTAGTGGATCCGATGCCCAGTTTCAGTCCCAGCCTTTCTCCAGCTTCCTGCTAATGTGTGACTTGGGAAGCCATGTTGATGGCTCTTGTGTGTGGGTCCCTGCTGCCCATGGGGGAGACCCAGATGGAGTTCCTGGTTTCTGACTTTGGCCTGGCCCAGCCCTGGCTCTTGTAGGTATCTGAGGAGTGAACCAGTAGAAGAAAGTTCTTTCTCTCTCTCTCTCTCTCTCTCCTTCTCTTTCTATCAGTCTGCCTTTCAACATAAAAGAAAGAAAGGAAGAAAAATTTAAAAAGTGAATGCTGTACATCTCACCATTTTAATCTGGTGGTTCCTTAGTGGGCTGTGGCCACGCTTGTACTTAGACAAAAAACCCACGTCCTTAGCTTGGATCGCTGCCTTCTGCCACTCACCCCGACCATTGCCCCAGCTTCTTTGGTAACCCAGCTCCCAGTGGTACCTGATGTCCTATATCCTTTCTCTGCAGGGCCCTGTCTGTGCCTGTCCCTACCTCTCCCTCCCCACCTGTCCACAAGCTGTTCAACCCCCGCCTCTTTCCAGAAACATCTCTGCCCACAATCCCCTTCGTTGGTGTCGGCCCCAGCCACCAGCATCTAGAGTAGGAATGCGGGTTCTGATCCCACAGGGCCCAATTCAGCTTCAACCCACACTCTGGGGTTTGTTTCCTGGTTTGAGCCACCAGAGACTTTGTGGCACAGGGAAGGGTGTTCTCTTAGGCGCACAGAGCACCCTCAAGCCAGCAGCAGTGGGGACCGGGAGTGTTTCCCTAGCTAGTTGGAACCACAAACCAACTTTCCTGCTGAGATCAACAATGCCGTTCAGGCAAGGTGTACCTGAAAAGGTACTTTGAGTGCTGGGCTTGAAATACACAGTGGCATCACTTAGTACGAGCTGGCCAAGCAACCTGCCTTCTACTCAGAATATTGTTATGGGAAAAATGTGTGTGACCTTATGCACAAGTTCTAGCCCCTGCCGCACAGACCGCTTCCGGGTGCTGCCCGCCCCTGGGATGGACACCTGCCCGTAACCCCACCTTTCTACATGGGCGTGTCTTATCCCCTCGAGCCCACTGGACCCTCCTCTTGCTGTGGGCCTTGCTGAGATGCCTCATGCAAGGTAATCTTTCCAAACTCAGCCTGGGCTGCACCCGGGCTCTGGCAGCTCAGCTGTGTCAGCTCCGTCTTTATCCTGGTTCATCCCAGCGTGAGCGGGTCCCCATGTGTTGTTTGCAGAACCTTACAAGCTACTTACCAGGAAAGAGAGAGAAAAAAAGCTACGAGAAAAGGAGACGCATACCTAATAGGTGGCAGTGAGTACATAGAATTGACAGCTGCGGGAGCACTGGCTGGTGGCCGGGCATGGTTGTGCAGGAGCTGGGCAGAGGGGCTCCTGGGAGAGCCATGGGAGCTTCTTGCTTCTCTGGATGGCTGCAAAGGCAAAGAAATCTCACTCAAAGAATCATAATTCCCGCCTTCCCAATCTGAGAACAGCTGCAATTCAAAGCCTTTGGTTCAGGGGAGGGTTAGAATCAACGCTTCTGACCGTGGCTGCATGTTGGCACTGCCCCAAGGTGTCTAGAAACTCCGCCGACAACCAAGCTGCAGCCTTGGAATTGTTGGGCTGTTACCAGCTGCTGGCATTTTGCAAAGCTTTCCAGGGTATTCATGTGTATGGCCAAGGTCAAGAGGAGATGCTGTAGCCACAGATGGGGAGCAGACCCTAGGACCCTTCTGGGACACTGGGCGGGCTTGCCTCTTTGGCTGTGTAGACAGAGTCACAGATAGGGCAAATCTACGGTACAGGGTGACCCACGGCCTGCATGGCAAAGGAATACAGGTTTGTCTTCTGCGGTGCAGCGAGCATTAATTAAGACGGTTACAATGTTGGTGATAAAATCAAGACGCCTTGGGAAGTGTTTCCAACAAATGCCTCACCCACATCAGCACCTGTAGACCTGTGCCTGCCAATCTTCACCCCTCCACATGAGGGCACCATGTGCGTGGGGCCTTGGAGGGGGAGGTTCTTATGACCTTAAGCAGCACCCACGGAGGGTGGGGAGATCTGAGAGAAGTTCAAGGCTGGAGTCCTGACTGCCTTGTGACCCCCATCTCCTCTGCCACTTCTGTGTGCCCGTTCCCAGGGCTTCAGGGAGGCATGATGGTGATTTGCTGGAGAAGGCTGTCCAGGGAAAAGTGAGTGTGGCTGGGGGTCACTGTGGTCCGCCCCCACCCCGCTCCCTGCCCAGGGGGTGACAAAGGCAAGTGACGGAGTTTCGGGGCTGCTCCTCTTGTGTTTAGCGTCCTTGTCCAAACAAGTCCAGTTGAAGCAGTTTGCTTTGCTTGTATATAAATAAGCAGGAAAGTTCACAGCCCTGAGCCAAGTGGTAAGTCTTTGCAGACGAAAATATGGGAGGAGAGGGAATTTCTAAAGAACTATAATTTCTCCAGAATTGCTGAGGGTGCTTTTCAGAAATCTCACCACAAAAGAGTGAGGGGTAAGCGAGTGATGGTTGTGCTGATCAGCTCGATTTCGTCCTTCTGCGTTTGTATTCGTGCACCAGAACATCGCCCGGCACCCCGTCAGCACACTTAGAACCTGCCAATTGGAATCTCAATAAAAGATCTGCAATTTCTCTCGGACAGTCAGGGATCCTGCTATCACGTCATGGATCTGAATTTTATTGATTTGAAACATGCAGGAATTTTAACTTGGCCAACCAATTCTTCCTGAAAAGAAATGCTCAAAATTATTCTTTGCTATGCACGAGACACTGAGTACAGAATTTGGAAGCATAGGGCCACAGGGCCAAACGCCAGATGGGCAAATGATTAGCTCAGAGAGGCTGGAGAAGCCAGAGGCTCGCAGGCCCCCGCGGTGAGCGGGAGTGAGACTCTGGCTCGCTGTGCGGCTTCATCACGTGCGTAGTCTTCCTGCTGACTTCAGTCCCCTCCTGCCCCACCCTTTCTTAAACCCCACCTTTCTGTAGCTTTCCCTTCCTGGCTTAGCAATTTTTAATGGACAGTTTATTGAGAGAGCGCGTGAAGTTTACAACTGGTAGGAACCACACTTAAAGCTAGCAGGGCCGAGGGATGGTGCTTATTAGCGTGTAGCTCACCATCAGCATCAGGACATGTGCACATGCATGAGATGTGTGTGTGGGCGGTGCATGTGTATGGACAGAACATGGAAGTATACTACATATGTGAAGATAGAGTCATGTGCCACATTGTGACATTTTAGTCACTGGAAGGGCTAATACCAATGACCCTGTCAGATTCCACGTCCTGGTAACATTGTAGTCACTTTAGGGTCTGTAAGTAATCACAGGTTTCTCAGAGTATATCCTTGTGACTGTGTCTTGTATGTTGAAGAAATACATGATATATACACAGAAATATGTGATATGTATGACACACGCATGCATATGTTACATGACATATATAATGGAAATACATGATGTATCCATATGTAATACATGACATAATGACATGATATATGTAACACTGCCATGTATAATATATGACCTATACACTAAAATGCATGATATGTACACACATATAACACATGATATATGGACATAATACATGTGACTTGTGCGTATGCAATGCATGATTTATACATACATAATACATGCTATATGGTATGTACATATATAATACGTGATACATACTTGAAAATACATTATATATGCAGGAAAACTTGATACACACATAATTGTATATCTATATACATACATGTGAACACACCCACATACAATATGTACACATTTATATGCATATGAGGGTACTGCAAAAGTTCATGGAAAATGGAATTAAAAGATAAGCTTATTTTGGTACAACCATTTTTAATTCTTTGCATGGGTTTTTCATAATTCACAATTTCCATGAACTTTTGGAACCTTTGTGTGTGTGTCTCTGTGTATGTGTGTGTATGTGTGTGTGTCTCTGTGTGTTTGTGTGTGTCTCTGTGTGTGTGTATGTGTGTGTGTGTGTCTCTCTCTGTGTGTATGTGTGTGTATATGTGTGTATGTGTGTGTGTTTGTGTCTGTGTATGTGTGTGTGTCTGTGTGTTTGTTTGTGTCTCTCTGTGTGTGTATGTGTGTTTGTGTGTGTGTGTTTGTGTCTGTGTATGTGTGTGTGTCTCTGTGTATGTGTGTATATGTGTGTTTGTGTGTGTGTGTCTCTGTGTATGTGTGTGTATATGTGTGTGTGTCTCTGTGTATGTGTGTGTATATGTGTGTTTGTGTGTGTGTCTCTGTGTATGTGTGTATATGTGTTTGTGTGTGTGTGTCCCACCTTCTGTACCTCCTGACTCAGCAGGATCTGGTGGGGTTCAGGATCTGTACCCGGAGAGCTTCCTGTGTGATTCTGACTGTCCCCAGTTTGGGAGATGAGCCCTCCCCTCACTGTTCACCCACGAAGAGACAGAATCCCAGAAAACCTGTCACTTGGCTAAGGTCACTCAGCCGCTTAGAGGAGAAGCTGAAAACGGAGCCCGGCTTGCCGGCGCTGGCTCAGTGTGGATTATAAAAAATCACGCTATCCATGCATTTACTACCTACTCATAATTGAGCTCTAAAATTACTGTTTTGTGGATATTTAGCTCCAGTCAGACTAGTTGGCTCTGCTGTTTTCCCAAGCCACTCCTCGAGCTATCAGAGCAAACACTGCATGTGGAGGGTCCAGCACCTCTCCAAGGCGGCTACTACAGCCCCTGCACCTGCCGGGGCCCGCCCCCTGCTCCCTCAAGGCAGGTGCACCCTCACAGGGCGCGTCTTTCTCCTGGGTGAACGCCTTCCTGAGGATGCTCTGTGTTTCAACCATGCTCCAACAGTCAAGGTCAAATGGCAATTGGGAGGTTTTAAGCAGAGAAGTAGCAGTCAAACATTGTCTTTACCAAGGTCTGTCTGGTGCCAAGTGGAGACAGACCGTCAGGAAACAAGACGGACTGACAGGTGGGAGGTCAGAGGGGCAGCTATTTCGACACCCTGGCTGTTTCCTGTTTCAATAGCTTCTGTCAAGGGCAAGGGTCTGCCAACTGTAGCCTGAGGGCCTAGCCTGGCTTCCATGGCGGGGTGGGGGTGGGGTGTCATCACATGATTTGATCACGGAAGTCACTAACCTGAACCCCAGTAAGTGACATGTTGACTCAGTCTACAAAAGAATTCCACTCCTCTGTTCTCCTTAGCTGATCTGTAGTAAAAGTAAGTTTTCAGGAGTTGTGGCTTAACAGGTTACGCCTCTACCTGTGACACCGACATCCCATATGATACCTGTTGGTGTCCCAGCTGCTCCACTTCTGATCCAGCTGCCTGTTAATGTGCCTGGGAAAGCAGGGGAGCATGGCCCAAATGCTTGGTCCCCTGCACCCATGTAGGAGACCTAGAAGAAGCTTCTGGTTCCTGGCTTCAGTCTGGCCCAGCCCTGGTCATTGTGGTCATTTCAGGGAGTGAACTAGTAGGTGGAAGATCTCTCTGTCTCTGTACCTATCTCTCTCTGTTACTCTGTCATTCAAATAAATAAATCTTTTTTTAAAAAAAGTATTCAATTTTAATATGTTATTTTTTTAAAAATATTTATTTGAAAAGCAGAGTGACACACATACACACACATACAGAGAAAGAGAGAGTGAGAGGGAGAGAAAGAGAGAGAGGGGGAGAGAAAGAGAGAGAGAGAACACAAAAAAAGAGAGAAAGGGAGATTTCCATCCATTGGTTCACTCCTGCCAGGCCAAAACCAGGAGCCTGGAACTCCATCCAGGTCTCCCACATGGATGTCAGGGGCCATCTTCTGCTGCTTGCCCCGTCCCATCAGCAGGGAGCTGGATTGGAACTGGAGGTAGCTGGGATTCTAAACAGCACTCCCACATGGGATGCCACTGTCACAAGTGGCAACTTAACCTACTGTGCATCCATGAAATGTGTGGAAATACATCTCACTTTTGTTACAGAAATAACTGCTTAATATCCTTGGTTTGGCCTCCAATGCCTAAAATCCTCACTCTCAGGTCCATTACAGAAAGCGTCTCCTGACTGCTGGCCTTGGCATTGGCATTGGCGTGCAGAAGGGTGGCTTCAGATACGTGTTGGAAGTTAGAACCAGCGGCAAGTGCATGTGGGACACTGACCGAGGGGCAGGGTGTTGCCGGGACACAGGCTACCTGATGCCTAAGATCCTGGCTAAGACTGCGAGGGTCCAGCGGCCCAGCACTCCCACAGCCACAGAGCAACCCTCCCCTTAGACCTCTGTGGGATGGGTCTGCTGGGTTCCTGCCATGCCTTGGCGGGGTCCGTGGTCTCGTGTGCCAGCAGCCTGCTGACCAGATGACGCAGTGCCTGTGCAGATCCTGGACGCTCCGTGGTATAGCCCGTAAACAACGCTGTATTTATCCATCAGTTATTATCCTTGTCAGGTTTCCAGCCACCTCTCCACCTTCCATACAACCAACAGGCTGGCTCACAGCTGGCACAGAGCGTGAACGGCTCGAAAATTTAATCAGGTTTGGGTAACAGGTAAGGACTGGTTCCCAGGCTAGGGGAAAAACACAGCAAATATTTTGGAATAAGCCATGTGTGCTGTATCTTGCTGGAGCTTGCAGGCTCTTTGGAGGCTCCCAGACGGCTCTTAATTAATTGCTGGAGCCAAGTGGGGCAATCTTGTGAACGCTGTTGCTTTTGCTAATCTGATCCAGCCGTGCACAGGGGAGGGGGAGGAGCTGGCCCTGGATTTGGGGAATGAATGGCACAGGCTGGGGTGTGGGAAGGGCAGTGGCCCGGCCCAGGTGGCTGGGACAAAGCTTAGAAGGGCCAATCCGTTGGCCAAGCAAATGGATGGACCCACTTTCTCAGCAGTGAAAGGTGTTTCCTTAACTCCCTGGCCTGGGAAGGACGAAGCTGGAATCAAATCCTCGCTCTGCCGTAAGCAGCCCAGAGACCAGGGCTGGATAGTCCCTTGGTCCATCACCATCTCACCTGAAGGTGGGCTTGTTGTGGGACTCAGGTGAAACGAGGCATGCTCGTTGCATGTGAGGGTCCGTGACCAGGGAGTGAGGCGTGCAGGCAGCTAGAGGCAGTGCCCAAAGGTCTAGATGGGCACACGTTTCCCTAGGAGCAGAGCAAGCCCCAGGCATGGGGGGAGGGGTGCAGGGGATGCACGTGCTAGGGACCTTCTTCTTAACTCTTCCACCTGAGTGCATGCAGCTGCTGGGGATTGGCTGAGCTGGGACGTGGAAGGAAAAGTCCTCGCCTACGAAGCCATAGGCGCCTAGTGGCTGCAACGAGACCTTCCACTTGACCCCGAGCCCTCTGTAGAGCTCTGTTTTGCCATTGTTGCCCAACTTGGCCCGCGCTCTGGTTGCACCAGCCCTGGAGGTTGCCCGTCAGAACGCGCCTTCTTGGACCATCAGCGCTGCTGGACCTTGGCGAGGGCGCGTGGCCAGCTCCTTTGCTACTGCTTCCAGGTTCTGTAGGCTCCAGCAGCCTTGCGGCCAAGGGAATCCCTTATCGCTCGGCTCCCACCTTTGCTCCTCTGTCCTCTTTGCTGAGACACATTCTCCCCCAACGATTCTCCTTCCCAAAGGCTTGCACGAGCCCCTAGGACGGGCCCAGCCCTCTCCAGGCCCCAGGAGACCTCTGACATGTCCCCTGCCACACGTGCTGTTTGCTGTTGTCCTACTCTTTGCTACCATGTCCACCCATCCTCAAGGCCTTGAGAACAGGTACAGGGTCTTAAAGTGGCATTGTGTCTATTTGGGAAGCACAACCAGATCCCAATACTCATTGAATGAGCTGATTTCTTTATTTCTTATAGATTTTATTTATTTACTCGAGAGGTGGAATTACAGACAGTAACAGGGTGAGACAGAAAGGTCTTCCATCTCCAGGTTTACTCCCCAAATGGCCGCAAGGGGCAGAATTGAGCCCATCTGGAGCCTGGAGCTAGGAGCTTCTTCCTGGTCTCCCCTGCGGGTGCAGGGGTCCAAGGACCTGGGTCATCTTCTACTGCTTTCCCAGGCCACAGCAGAGAGCTGAATTGGAAGTGGAGCAGCCGGGACTCGAACTGGTGCCCATATGGGATTGCCAGCACCCCAGGTGAAGGATTAACCTACTTTGCCACAGCACCGGCCCCAAGCTGATGTCTTCATTTTGCAACTTAAGAACTGACGCCACAAGGGGCACAGAGATCTGCCTCAAGTTGAATTCATTAAGTGGATCTTGGCTGCCTTTCCAACCCCAGTGGGCTACTGAGTCCAGCGTTGCTTCCTTTAAACCACAAGGCTTCTGCACTGGGTCAGGACAGTCCAGACCGCAGTACGTTCTTGTTAAGGGTCAAGAATGTCGTGTCAGGGGCCAGCGCTGTGGCACAGCAGGTTAAACTGCCACCTGCGACCCCAGTTCAAGTCCTGGCTGCTCTACTTCCAATTTAGCTCCCTGCTAATGTGCCTGGAAAAGCAGTGGAGGGTGGCCCACGTGCTTGGGGGTCCCTGCCACTACATGGGAGACATGGAAGAAGCTCCTGACTCCTGGCTTCAGGCCCTACCCTGGCTGTTGCAGCCATTTGGAGAGTGAACCAGTGGATGAGAGACCTCTCTCTGTTCTCCCTTTCTCTGTAACTCTGCCTTTCAAGTAAATAAATAAATCTTTTTTTTTTTTTTTTTTTTTTTGACAGGCAGAGTGGACAGTGAGAGAGAGAGAGACAGAGAGAAAGGTCTTCCTTTGCCGTTGGTTCACCCTCCAATGGCCGCCGCTGCAGCCGGCGCACCGCGCTGATCCTGGCAGGAGCCAAGAGCCAGGTGCTTTTCCTGGTCTCCCATGGGGTGCAGGGCCCAAGCACCTGGGCCATCCTCCACTGCACTCCCTGGCCATAGCAGAGAGCTGGCCTGGAAGAGGGGCAACCGGGACAGAATCCGGCGCCCCAACCGGGACTAGAACCCGGTGTGCCGGCGCCGCAAGGTGGAGGATTAGCCTATTGAGCCACGGCGCCGGCTCTTTTTTTTTTTTTTAAAAAGAATGTCACATTAATGATTCAGGGTGATCAGAACTGGTCAGTCAGCAAACACCCCTCACCTACCTGGATGCAGAAGTGCAGATGGAGAGGTAGACATTTTGGGCAGTTCTCACAATCAGGTGAGCAGAAATGCAAATGCCTTTCCCCTCTTATTTGTCAATAGATCCCACAATCTTAAAAGATCCCACATAACTTAAAAGTCAGAGTATAAACAGCTTACTACGTAAGGCATCTTGCTCCCACCGTGTTAGCTTCTTGTGAGTCTTTTAAAATATGACCAATTGTGAATATATATTCTTATTATTTTTCATAAAAGGTATCATATCAAACACATTATTTGCACCTTATTTTTTTAAAGATTTATTTATTTATTGAAAGTCAGAATTACACAGAGAGAGGAGAGGCAGAGAGAGAGAAAGAGAGAGAGAGAGAGAGAGGTCTTCCATCTGCTGGTTTACTCCTCCGTTGGCTGGAGCTGGGCCGATCCAAAGCCAGGAGCCAGGAGCTTCTTCCGGGTCTCCCATGTGGGTGCAGGAGCCTAAGGATCTGGGCCATCTTCCACTGCTTTCCCAGGCCACAGCAGAGAGCTGGATCAGAAGTAGAGCAGCCGGGACTCGAACCAACGCCCATATGGGATGCCAGCACTGCAGGCGGCGCCTTTACCCACTATGCCACAGTGCCGGCCCCTGCACCTTATTTTCTTCCCACATTATTGTGTCGAGAGAGCTTTCTGTTACTTTCATAGTTGAACAATGGTCCAGTACTGCTGGTGCCTCCTGGTGATGGGCACTTGGCTATTTCTAGTCTTTATTATAAGCAAAATGTGGGCGAATGGCCATGTGCGTGTGTAACTGCATAGGGCAGCAGGAAGACTGTGCAGAAATGGAATCACTGGGCTAGAAGTAAAAGCGTGTGTAAGTATTACAGTCTCCTGATTGCCGTGCAAGGGCTTGTGACTTCTGAGACTCGCACCAGCCCTGGTGAGAGAGCCTGTTGGCCACAGCCTCACCCACAGCGGTTCAATGCAGTCCTGTTAGAGACCTGGCCACCTCATGGAAGAGAAACAGTTGATTAAAGGTAAACTCACTCATTTGCCCTGGGTTTTCTTGGGTGCTTTAGGATGGAGCTCATGAGTTCAGGAGCCCCTGCCTTTCCTTTTCTCCCGGGGTGGCACCTGCCTAAAACCAGGGCATCTTGGGTAGGACATACTCAGGCCATCAACGTGTGGCTCTTCTCCTCTTCCTCCTTCTCATTGATCGCTTGCATCTCAGGAGCCCAGGGCTGGATTAATCTTCGGCTCATGCACGTCTCACCATAGCCCCCCTTTTATTCCGTTAGTTTTATCCAATAATGGATAAAGCAGCTACTTTATGAAATGCCTGTCATCAGAGCTGAATGAAGCCAGCCACGAGCCACCGTGGTGAGGAGAGATTTGTCAGCACCGACTAGCGCAACAGGGAGGAGTCCAGTGGGAGCTGACCCCAAGGGCAGAAGGGGCTGTGCCTTGCACGGGGAGGGTGAGGGAGCAGGGAGGGCCGGGTGAGAGCGCAGGAGAGTCAGAGCCGTGACAAGTGACGCAGGTGCATCAGTGTCACACAATCCAGCCAGCTGGCTCTGCTCGCCGGGACTAACGGAAGCTGGCTTCAGCACAACACTTTCTGGGTTTTCTCGGCCTTGCCCCTCGAGGGCGTCATCCTAGGGATGTGGCCTTGAACTGGTAGAATCTGTGAGTGTTTGGTCAAGTCTTGGCAGGTCAAAGTTGAGGCCTAGTGTGGGAGAAAGCTCCTAGGAGCCTGGCTGGAGTTCGGTCTTTGCCGGGTGGTCCCACCAGGGTCCCCAGTTCTCAGCCCCTGCCTCTGTCGCCTCACTGTCCTGCCTGTGTGGCCCCGGGGACACCCCTCCCAGGGAGCGAGGACAAGTTCCCATGTCTCCAGGACTCTCAGTTCTTCAAAAAGGTCATAGAAAATGCATTAAAAGCAGGTTTATTTGGGTGCCCCAAAAATAGAAATCCATGCCCAGTGTGTTCATGCTACACGCTTTCCCCAGACCTTTGGAGGGCGCCTTGTCTCCCAGGGGGTCCCTTCTCAGCGCCACGCCACTGCTGACTTCTCTGTGCTGCCACCTTTGGGGGCGGGCGGTGGAGGAGCAGCTTCCTGAGGCTCCAGGCACAGCTCGGAGGGGGCGGGCCCTGGAGTGCCGGCCCCGGTGCTGAGGGGAAAGGGAGCAGACAGACCCAGACCCGTAGCGTTTTGGGATCTTGAGGCCGCCCAGCAGGGGTGGGGGTCTGTGGGCCCCTCGGACGTAGGCAGAACGTCCTTTACAAGCAGGCTGCCGGCTGTGGCTGGAAAGCTGTCTCCAGACCCACGGCCTCGCCCCCACGAGTAGTTTCTTGTGCTGCATGTGTGACCCCGAGGCTTTAAATCGCACCTCCAGGGTGGGTGCAACCTTTCACCCAGAGCTGGCAGAGGAGGGGACTGTCTCCAGGAGACCCCCGCTGTCTCCATAAGCCGCAAGCCAATCAACGTACTGTATGTGAACCCTCCCATCCAATGGGCACCCCCAGTAGGATGACCCAATGAAACAAAGCAGCAATGCCTTAGAAACCTGGGACATTGGGGTCGGCACCGTGGCTCACTTGGTTAATCCTCCGCCTGCAGTGCCAGCATCCCATATGGGCGCCGGTTTGAGTCCCGGCTGCTCCTCTTCCAGTCCAGCTCTCTGCTGTGGCCTGGGAAAGCAGTGGAGGATGGCCCAAGTGCTTGGGCCCCTGCACCTGCGTGGGAGACCCTGAAGAAACTCCTGGCTCCTGGCTCCAGATGGGCTCAATTCCGCCCGTTGTGGCCATTTAGGGAGTGAACCAGCTGAAGGAAGACCTTTCTCTCTGTCTTTCCCGCTCACTGTCTGTAACTCTACCTCTCAAATAAATAAATAAAATCTTAAAAACAAAACAAAACAAAACAGGACCCTCCCTCAGAGCCAGTGTCCAGCTCAGGCACTCTGCCTGCTCTCTTCTCTGTCGCTTGCCACCCAAAAGTTTCTTTTCTGTCAAATAAAAGTTTCGGCCTCTTTGTAAGTTGTTTCTTGGCTTTTTATTTCTACACTAAGCTAAGGAAAAGAACCCACAGACTCGCTCCTGCCGCCTCCCTCCCCTCTGTGACTGGTAACAGATCTCGGGGATGTGACCACTGCCATCGTAACTACTTTCAAGCTACTCACCTTGGTGTTCCCAGAATTCCCGCAAAGCCAACATCTGGCTGTGGGAGTGAGCCAGCTCGCAGCCCACCTCTGGGCTAGCACCCAGGGCCGCCCGTGGTCGCACACAGCTCCGTCCCCCTCGAGTTCTGGTCCCTGCTTTTTGAGCAGATCTTCTCCCAGGAGAGGCTCGTCCGGCTCTCGTGCGTGCTGTTTCCCACCCAGCGTGCCTGCTCTGGGTGTGGAATTCTCTGGATTCCCTTCAGAAGTCCAGAAACTCCCCCTCTTGCACACTAAAAACCTTTGTCCCCGTCTCAGTCCATTTTGCATTGCTATAATGAAATATTTTCTAAAGAAGAGAAGTATGTGGGTCGGCGTCATGGAGCAGGGGGTTAAGCCTCCACCTGAGATGGCTGCATCCCTTTTCAGAGCACGGGTTCGAGTCCCGGCTGCTCTGCTTCTGATCGAGCTCCCTGCTGATGCGCCTTGAAGAGCAGTGGAAGATGTCCCGAGTGCTTGGGTCCTGACATTCACACGAGGCACCTGGATGGAGTTCCTGGCTCCTGGCCTCAGCAAGCCTCCACCCTGGCAGTTATGGCCTTATCGGGGAATGAGCCAGCGGATGGAAAGTCTCTCTGTTTCTCTCTCTCTCTCTCTCCCTCCCTCCCTCCCTCCTCCCTCTGTTTCTCCTCTGTCACCCAGTCCAAATAGAGGCACCAACAGCTACCAGGGGTCTTCCTGGACACATCACAACTGGAGGTAGAAGTGGCCAAGTACTTTAAGATGGCCTCAGTGTATATCAACCCACCCTCATAAGAACTAATCCAGCCCTGCCAAAAAAATACCTTAATTCCTTCTAAGGGTGGCGCCCCACCCCCATGACCTGGCCATCTTCCGCTAAGCCCCGCCTCTTAAAGGTTGCAGCCCTTTTGAACACCATTACATGGGGGCCCAAGCCTGCAGCTGGTGAACCTCTGGGGAAATGGGAGCCCCACTTCTCTCTCCCTGGTAGATGCGTGCATGGGGAGCCTCGGCTGGAACGCTTCTCAGCGCAGTACCCGAGCACCAGTTCTGCTCACGCACCTTGCTGGGCGTTTCCCTGTTCACATGTGTGGTAACAACCTGTGACAGGGGCACGACTAGCCCTGTTTCAAGGTCAGGAAGGAGCTGTTCAGCACCATAAAGCATCCTATCCAAGGTTAATTCATGGCGAGGTAAGAGTTAATTCCTCCCAGACTTCACCCTGCTACAAAGTCTCAGGTCCTTGCCCCAGTCCCCACTGGATAATCTGCTTTCAAAAAAGCAAAGAGGAAAGATGGAGGCTAGTCGTGTCCATGAATTTTGCTGAAATGGTTTGCACGAGTTTGGTTAAACTGGCGTCTGACATGAAGACATGGCCGATGGCTCGGTAATCCTAGGCTGTGTTGTTATTTGTGATGACTCGGCATTATAACAGTAGCTCTAGCGTCATGGCTGGATCACTGAGTTCTCAACATTTCAGTAAGAGCAATGGAACAATAATGCTATCAACCAACACACCCTCTACTCCCTCTGGTGACTGAACAGAGAGCCAGGTAACGTACATGTGTATTTATATGTATAAATACTTTACATATTAAGCATTTAGATTATCTCTGTATGTATCACCATATAAATTCATAATAGACATCTAATTTGTGTTTACATTTGTATCTACTCTGTAGCTTCATATAATTTTTCTCATAGACCCATAGTTAATTATAAATGTATTGCCTAGTTTCTAAAAATCTGGAAGTTTTCTAACTACATTTTGGTTCTTGACTTCTAACTTAATCCCACTGGGGTTAGAGAACCTACCCAATAAGTCTTCGATCCTTTTAACACTTGCTTTGTAAAGACTGGAAATGTGTAGTAAACTCTCCATGCCACTTGAAGGGATTGCATGCGCTATAGTTGTTGGGTACAGTGCTCCATGGGAGACGATCAGGCCAACTGTATTATTGTGACCCTCAAATATTCCACATCCTTAACTGCGATCATGGATCTGTTGTCTGTTTTTCCTTATTCTGTTAAAGTTGTTTCCTTGTATAAAGGGAACAAATTTCATGTATCCAGTTTTAAGAACATAATGATATTTCCTATCCTACTCTCCCTCACAAGCTTAACTCTCCTCTAAATAGAGAATTAAACAAGTAATAAATAGAAAAACCATTGTTCCTCAAGTGTATAGACAGGGCTATAAGCAATAATCAAATCTCAAGATGTCAATTTTGTTCATATACATTATAATATTTTTGTATTCTGTACATTAGTTACCACAAATCAGGGAAAATTTATGATTTTTTTTTGGCGGGGACTAGTTCATTTCCCTAAGCATAATGGTCTTCAGTTGCATCCATTTTGTTGCAAAATATGGGATTTTGTTCTTTTTTATGGCTGTGTAGTATTCCACAGTGTGTGTGTGTGTGTGTGTGTGTGTGTGTGTTTGCGTATCTACAATTTCTTTATCTAGTCATTGAAAAATAATAAATTCTGGTGATTATGGGAAGGAAGGTACCCTAATACACTGTGAGAATGTAAACTAGTACAACCATTATGGAAGACAGTATGGAGTTTCCTCAGAAGTCCGGAAATAGATCTACCACATGACTCAGCCATTCCACTCCTGAGAATCTACCCATGGGAAGTGAAATTGGCGTATGAGAGAGTTATCTGTTCCCCAGTTTATAGCAGCTGAACTCACAATAGCTGAGATACGGGATCAACCCACGTGCCCATCCACTGATGACTGGATAAGGAAATTCGTTTTCTGGATTTTGAGCCTGTGTTATTCATGGCACATAAATTTAGGATGATTATATTTTCTCAGTGGATTAACCCGTTAATAACAAAATGTGCGTATCATTATGAACTGTTTATCTACTGACACCCCGTCTTCAAGTCTACTTTAATATTAATATTAGCACTTTCTTTTTGTTAGTGCTAGCATGCAGTAGAACATCTGTTTGAGATCTTTTTGTAGGCTCATATTTAAGATCTACTTTTTGTTAACAGTACATTTGTAACAATCCACTCTCTTAATCTCTGTCATTTAATGATAGAGATGAGTCCTTCCAAGGACTTCCTACTAGGCCAGCCTCCTAATCTCCATAGGCTTTTTCCACCCTCTTGAAGAAATTAACATAAGACTTGGGATTTGAACTCTAACTGTCTGCATGGGCTGGACACTGCGCCCTATTCCAGCCTGTGTGTATCACTTTGCTGGCTGTTCATGGCTCCCTGCATGGTGCATCCTGTGTGGCCATGTTTTCCTTCTAACAGATCTTTTCTCATTGTTCTGTTTTGCAGTACTTTTGGTGACAGTATCTGTGTTTGTATTGGTCAGAAATAGATGCAACACACTTTATTTTAAAGGTGAAAGGTTCAGGAGTTAAGTTTCTTTCTTTTTGAAGATTTATTTATTTATTTGAAAGACAGAGTTAGAGAGAGACAGAACAGAACCCTCCATTTGCCAGCCCACTCCACAAATGGCTGCCAAGACCAGGGCTGGGCCAGGCTGAAACCAGGAGCCAGGAGCCTCCTCCAGGTCTCCCACGCAGGTGCAGAGGCCCAAAGATCTGGGCCGTCCACTGCTGCCCTTCCAGGCGTACCAACAGGCAGCCGGATCAGAAGCGGAGCAGCCAGGACTCAAACCAGCGCCCACATGGGCTGCGGTGGCTCAACTCACCATGCCACAGTCCTGGCTCCAGCGCAATTTATTTCAAGATATTTTCTCACTGAGTTAAAAGCTCTAAGTTTGCAGGTATTTTCTTTCAGGACTATGAGGAGGCCAGGCTGTCATCTTCTAGGTTCCACTTTTGCTATATAGACGTCATTCGCCAACTTTGTGATCGCTCCGTTGCGATTGCTCTATTTTCCTCTTTCTCAAGAAGATTTTTTTTTTAAATTTTTTATTTATTTGACAGGTAGAGTTATAGACAGTGAGAGAGAGAGAGGCAGAGAGAAAGGTCTTCCTTCCATTGGTTCACTCCCCAGATGGCCGCTATGGCCGGCGCTGCGCCGATCCGAAGCCAGGAGCCAGGTGCTTCCTCCTGGTCTCCCATGTGGGTGCAGGAGGTTCAGGGACCAAGCACTTGGGCCATCCTCCATTGCCCTCCCGGGCCACAGCAGAGAGCTGGACTGGAAGAGGAGCAACTGGGACTAGAACCCGGCGCCCATATGGGATGCCTGCACCGCAGGTGGAGGATTAACCAAGTGAGCCACGGCGCTGGGCCCAAGATTTTTACTTGTTGTTGGTTCCTGACACACTTTAGCTAGGATGTGCTTGGGTGTAGCTTTCTTGGTACCTACCCTCCTTGATACCTGTAGCACTTCTGCCACCTGTACTTGCTCCCTTTCAGTAGCTGTGGAAATTTCTTGGCTGTTGTCTCTGAGTACTGTTCCTAGCGTATGGGTAGAGTAAACCTCCCACTGCAGTTCTGTTCATTTCCGCATTTGCCATTTTGAAAGCAGTGTTTTAGTCCATTTTTTCCTACTCTTTTTGCAGTTTTCCTCTTTTCAGTTGTCTCTCATTTGCTATTAGATTCGTTTGTTGATTTTAGTTCAAGTACTTTTCAGTTGAGGAATGTCCATTGTTTTTCTTTTTATAGGTTCAAGGTCTCTGTTGTGAGACTCCATATATTTTCTTGAGTCTATAAATCACAAATATTTTGAAGGACCTGTCTAAAAAACCCCTGTGAGTCTATTTCCTTAAGATTTCTCTCTCTCTCTCTCTCTCTCTCTTTTTTTTTTTGTTATTTGGTCATGTCTTTCGGTGTGCCAAGTATAATGTGTGCGTGTGTGTGTGTGTGTGTGTGTAAAACAGGATTACATAATGGTCAGCATTTTTTAAGATTTATTTATTTTATTTGAAAGTCAGAGTTACACACACACACACACACACACACACAGAGCGAGCTTCCATCTGCTGGTTCACTTCCCAGATGGCCACAACAGCTGGAGCTGCGCCGATCCGAAACCAGGAGCCAGGAGCTTCTTCCAGGTCTCCCACGTGGGTTCAGGGGCCCAAGCACTTGGGCCATCTTCCACTGCTTTCCCAGACCAAAACAGAAGCTGGATCGGAAGTGGAGCAGCCGGGACTAGAACTGGCGCCCATATGGGATGCCCACCATGCAGACGGCAGCTTTACCCGCTACACCACAGCGCTGGCCCCAGTGGTCAGCATTTTAAAGACGCATTCTCCTGCTGTGTGTAAGCTTTCCCAGGTCTAATTCAATGACTTCAAAATGAGACTATTTCATTCCATTTACTCATTCCTTTTCCCCCTCAGGTAATTTTCAACTGAGCACCAAGTATGGTGCACAAAACAGTGCTGAGACAGTCAGAGACTCTGGACATTTGGAAGGTGGCTGGGTTTAGAATAACTTACCTGAATCTGTGCAGACTGAGGCGGGCAGTGCCTGGCCTCATGCTTCCGGAAGCTGTGTGCCCGCGTGTAGCTGTGTGAGCTGGGCTCTTTAGCAGGTCCTCTTCCCGAAAGAGCCCTGAGCTGCCAGTTTTATTCCTGCACCCTGTTACACCAACAGAATTTTCTTAGCTTCTCAGCAGGTTTGAGAAACAGAAAATGCCTTGAGGAGAAAACGTAGGGTCATCTGTCAGTCTTACCTTAGCTCCCGCCCCTTTTCTACTTTGTCAACCAAACATTGGCTGCCTCAAGTTCTTGCTACTTTGTTTGATGCCTTCAAACACACACACACACACACACACACACACACACACGGACTTTGAAGCCTTTTAAAATGGTTTTCCCTGGAAGCCTTGGTCTGGAACACAGCCTTCTGCCATTACTGGAGGCAGAAATTTTCCCGAGCCCTCTTTCCCCGCACGCAAATGCACCGCTCTGCCTGGCTTCGGTGCTGGCAGCCTGAGAGAGCTGAGCAGACCCGTGGACGACCCGTGGACGCCTGAATCACGGTTATGCCTTCAGGAGGTGCACCAGTTTCAGACGAAAGCTTTTGCTGTTTGAGTTCTTTATCCTCTGCTCCTGTCCCTCCTGATATTTATCCCATAGACAGCTCCATCTGCACAAGGAAATCTGAAGCTGTCTAGAAGTTAGGATTTGAGGGCCAACGTTGTGGTGTAGTGGGTGAAGCTGTGGCCTGCCACTCCGGCATCCCATATGGGTGCCAGTTCCTGTCCTGGCAGCTCCACTTCTGATCCAGCTCTCTGCTGTGACCTGGGAAAGCAGCAGAAGATGGCCCAAGTGCTTGGGCCCCTGCGCCCACATGGGAGACCTGGAAGAAGCTCCTGGATCCTGGCTTTGGCCTGACCCATTGTTCTCATCTGGGGAGTGAGCCGGCATGTGGAAGTTCTCTCTCTGTCTCCCTTTCTCTCTCTCTCTCTGTCTCCCTCCCTCCCTCTCTCTCTTTCTCTCTCTCTGCCTCTCTCTGTAACTCTTTCAAATAAATAAAGCTTCTTCTTTGAAAACATAATTAAGTTAGGATTTGAACTTGATTTTGAAATTAAAAGTGTTACCACCCAAACACACGGTATATGTGTAGGCACCATGACTATTAAGCTATTAAGCTGTTAACCTGTTCCCAGGCTGGGCCTAATGCTGGAGCCATTCATTACACTTCAAGTTGTAGGGGCACCCAGAGAAAGGGTGTGCTGTGAGCTCCTGTCTCTTTCCTGACTTTGGGATGTCCCCTTTAGTCAAGCGATCAATCAATTGTAATTCAGAGTTAAGGCACCTCCACAGTGGCCCACATGGCAGCCCAGGCCTGCACCCTTTTACGCTGAGCTCCACCACACGGAGGTTGCACGCATCTTCATAGTTGGAAATGGAGGTGGGTTCTGAATTCAAGGCACTTCTTTACACCAACAGCAGGACTCTGGGTTGACACAGATGGGGAGACCCAAATGGGTGTTCTGGAAGAACTGCCGTTCAATGGCAAAGTACAGTATGTTTCAAAGTGACAAGCTCAAGAGCTGAAAATGACTTTGATCTTTAAGAGGCCCATAAACAGGGTAGTGCCCTTGCAAACCTGTACTTATGTATTCAAATATTGGGAGGTAATCCAAACACAGGCTTAGGACCGCGGGAGCTTGCAGTTGAGACAAGAAGAGGCCAGGGGGGCGGGCAATTACATCAAGCTTTTTACAGCATGAAGCGGCTTTCTTCCTTGCTTGTTAACCAATGAACTAGAATCTTGGAAAGGGCTCGTTTTTTAAGTGGAGTTTGAACCAATCATTATGCAGATGTGAAGTATATGTGAAGAAAGAAAGAGGTGATTGAAGCCAAAAGAAAGAGTGTTTTGTTACTGATTTAAATTTGTGGTGGGTGCCATTCTCTTTTACTTTGATGAAGGGTCTCCAACTATCTCCTACCATTTCTGCCACCCACACATCCTTATTGACCGTCTTTGGTATTGAAATCGTTAACCACATCTGGAGAGTTCATCTGTGGACAAGATACCTTATCCTGTGATTCACGCAGCACCCAGAAGGGGCTCATAAAGAACTGTGGGGGCCTTGTGAGAGCTTAGAGGGTGCTGGTTGTTAAGAGACATTCAAGGGGAGTCAAATATCTGCAGCAAATACCCGTGGAGTTTTACCTTCCTTTGACCCAAGGGACCCAATCCTAGAGAAGAGCTGTGTTCTGCTCTGCACATAAGAACCATGGGCTCTGGAGTGAGGGATCTGAGCTGGCTGCCAACAATGGCCATTTACTCTTTGGCCTGGCTCCCTTGGCGACCCCAGGTGTGTACTGGCCACATGATGAGTTGGTTCATGGAACTCCAAAGGGGACTGTGAACCAGAGCAAACTCAGCTGACCCCAGATTGATTTTTGACCCAATTAGCAATCCACTTAAGCCAAGTTCTAGGAATAACAATAAAATAAATATGCACATATTCGGAGACCCTGCACTATGGCATAGTGTGTAATGCCACCACCTGTGGTGCTGGCATCCCATATGGGTGCTGGTTCGAGTCCTGGCTGCTTCACCTCCAATCCAGCTCTCTGCTGTGGCCTGGGAAGCAGTAGAAGATGGCCAAGTCCTTGGTCCCTGCACCCGCATGGGAGACCTGGAAGAAGCTCCTGGTTCCTGGCTCCTGTCTTTGGATCAGCACAGCTTTGGCCATTGCAGCCAACTGGGGAGTGAACCAGTAGTTGGAAGACCTCTCTCTGCTTTTCCTTCTCTCTCTGTGTAACTCTGCATTTCAAATAAATATATAAATCTTTAAAAAATAACAAAATAAAATAAATATGCACGTGTTCACTATCCCAGAGATTAAACAGAACAACTATCCTACAATCCCTGTTTTGTCCCTTCCTTTGCCACCAAGTATACTAAATCTGTTCATCATTTCTCCAATTTTTTTAAACATCTGTGTATGCATTCTTAATAAATACATTACAATATTCAGTTTTGCTTGTGTTTTTGTGGCTATGGTCTGCACATGTTCCCAAGTTTCAAGTTGGAAACAGCTGTGTTGAGAGGTAGCACCTTCGGGAGGTGGTTGGGTTGTGAGGGCTCTGCCCTCACGAGTGGGTGCATCCATTCATGGATAATGGGTTCATGAGTTACCACAACAGTGGCTTTGCTACACTCATGGAAGCAGGCTGTCTCTGCCGCGCTGGCTCTGTCTTGAGTGGGCTGCCCACAGCCATGCAAGGATGCAGCAAGGAGACCCTCCCTAGACAACAAGCAGATGCTGGCATCTGCTTTATACTCTTTATCACCTGGTCTTGAGGGTTTTGTTAAAACTATAGAAAATAGGCTCTGACACTGTTGGTATCACAATCCCATGTTCTGGCTTCTTCTGCAGAATTCATCTTGCTATATACATGCAATGGTAGTCCGTTCCCATTCAGCTCTGTATAGGATTCCGTCCTAAGAACTGAATGACTCTCACATACTCATTCTTCTTTGTGGACATTGGATTGTTCCTAGTGTTTGCTATTATCACAAGCAACTGGCATGCATTAATCTGTATCTCCCAGGTGTGGGCGTTAGCTTTGGAGATTTCAATGGGGCAGGTGGATGGAGGGCAGATTCTGGAAATGCATGAAGTGTAGGGAGGAGATCATATCATGCAAAACCAGCTTGTCTCGTGGTGGCCACTTCTCTTAAAATTCCCCTTAGTGAAGGTTTTGCGTCTTTTTTTTAAAGATTCATTTATTTGAAAGAGTTACACACAGAGAGGAGAGGCAGAGAGAGAGAGAGAGAGAGAGAGTCTTCCATCCACTGGTTCACCCTCCATCTGGCCACAATGGCTGGAGCTGTGCCGATCTGAAGCCAGGAGCCAGGAGCTTCTTCCAGGTCACCCACGCAGGTGCAGGGGCCCAAGGACTTGGGCCATATTCTACTGCTATCCCAGGCCATAGCAGAGAGCTGGATTGGAAGTGGAGCAGCCAGGACTTGAACCCATGCCCATATGGGATCCTGGAACTAGAGGTAGTGGCTTTATTTGCTATGCCACAGTGCCGGCCCTTGGAGGCTCTTAATGTGAATCCAAATACAAAGCCATGTAATTGAATAAAACTAAATGGAAAAAAAAGGGTATTGATTAAAATTCGAGAAAAGAATCCATATGGGGAAAAAGTCCTTCACTTATTCACAAGGGAAAGAAAAGAGCGCCAGCTATGGTCTGAAGGTTTGTGTACCCTTCAAATTCATACCCTGAAATCTTAACCCCCAAGGTGAGTACCAGGAGGTGAGGCCTTTGGGAGATACAGGATCATGAGGGTGGAGCCCTCAGGGGTAGGATTAGCACCCATACAGCAGGGGCCTGCGGAAGCTCTTTCAACCCTTGCACCATGGAGGACACAGACGGAAGCTGGCAGTCTGCAACCAGAAGAGGGCGCTCCCCAGAACTCGACCTTACCGGCACTTTGATCTTGGACTTCAAGCCTCCGGAATTAAGAGAAATAAATTTCCGCTGTTTATAAGCCACCAGTCTATGGTTAAGCAGCCCACTGGACTAAGATGACACACACATGATTGAAAAAGTCATTATCTATGAAGGTCTGCCATTTTGGTGACTGATTATCAAAGTAGTGAAACAACTGCCCGTTGGGAGCCCTGCACGTGTGCCTGGGCTTGGGTCCTGGATCGGCTGTCCTTTCCAGCTTCCTGATGCACAGACCCTGCGAGGTCCCAGTGATGGCTCAAGTGCTTGGGTCCCTGCTACCCACCTGGCTGACCCAGATTGAGTGCCGGACTCTTGACTTCAGCCTGGCCATGCCCTGGCTCTTGCAGACATTAGAAAGTGAACCATCAGATGGGAGTTATCTCTGTCTCTCTCTCTATTTCTGTTTCTTTCAAATAAATAAAATAATTAACCATTAGGAAATCAGAAATCAAAGGCCTGTGTTGTGGCGGCTCTAGTAAAGCCACTGCCCCTGATGCTGGTGTCCCGTGTGGGCACTGGTTCATGTCAGGGCTGCTTCACTTATATCCAGCTCCCTGTTAATGTGCCTAGGATATCAGTAGGAAGCTGGCCCAAGTGTTTGGGCCCCTTCACCCATGTGGGAGACCCAGGTGAAGCTCCTGGCTCCTGGCTTTGGACCTGGCCCAATCCCAGCGGTTGCGGCCATCTAGGGAGTAAATTAGTGGATAGAAGGTCTCTCTCTGTCTCTCCCTCTGTCCCCGTAACTCTGCCTTTCAAATAAATAAAATAAATATTTAAAACATTTCAGAAGTTAGCCTAGATATATTTAATTGTGTAAAAGGCAAGATGTGGAGTGGGTGTTCGGCACAGTGGTTTAGATACCACTTGAAATGCCTACATCCCATGTTGGCATACTCAAGTTCAAGTCCCTACTCTGCCTATGGTCCAACTTCCCACTAATGCACACCCTGGGAGGCAGCAGGTGATAGTCCAAGTCCTTGGGCCCCTGCCACCCACATGGCAGACCCACAGGGAGTTCTTGGCTCCTGGCTTCAGTCTGATGCAGCCCCAGCTATTGTGGGCATTTGGAGAGAGAACCGGTGGATGCAAGGACTCTCTACCTCTCTGCCTCTCACTGGATCTCTTTCTTTCTTGGTCACTCTGTTTTTCAAATAAAAATAAGTAAAATTTTAATAAGTATTGCCAAGATGATACATGACGATGAGACGTGGGAAAGAAACCCTTTAAGCCTGGATGGAATTTGAAGGGAAGCTGATCATTAGGGAAACGGGTCCCAGGCAGCATGGTGTCTGATGGGTTGACCTGGGTGCTTTGGGTGGTTACAAACCTTAGGGAAGAAGAGGGGACGAGCTAGCAGTGGAGGCAGATGTTGGAGCTTCCCTCCCACTTCCTCTCACTTAAGAACTGGAAGGCATCAGAATCTGGGAACAGAGAAAGCGTGACTTCTTCAGGTCAGTACTTCTGCCAGAGAAGATCACGGGGCTGCTCACGAGTGTGCGGCAGGGGTAGGTTGTGGACGGTGATGAGTGGTCTATGTGAAAGACTGGTGCGTGTTTAGTTTTCTTTCACGGAGCCGTATCCAGACACAGGCAGCCTGAGCTGGGCTGGGGAGGCTCCTCCAGGGCCACCTGTCCTGCTCAGGGATAGCGCTCCTGCTCCAACCTCGTCTTCTCGTTCTGGACAGCAGGGTCCGCGGCAGAGAGGAAGAAGAGGCGCGTGTTCACGCCAACTCCCTTTAAAGGAGGCTTCCTGGAAGCTGCTACACCCCACCTCCCTTTAGATCATATGGGCCTGAACTGTGTCCCATGGACACCAAGCTGCAAGGCAATTGAGAGGTGGTGGTGGTGGGATCTTTCTTCCAGGGAGACCCCAGGGAAAGCTCTTCCTAAGGGAAACAAATGGACCTTGGGGTCAGCAAGTAGCATCTTTTCCTCTCTGGAAGTTCACTAATGGAAGGAAGGCACAGGTATCCAAATTGATTGTTGATGTTCAGGCTTTCACAAGCGGGGCCTCCGGTTTGGCAACCAAAATCAAGGCACACACAGAGCCTTAGTGAAAAGTCGCTCCATTCTGGGTGCTAGATGGAGTAGAGAAGTGGCCCCAGGCCATGGATGTGGGTCTGCCTGTCCAGGCCAGTGAGGTCAAAGCAAGAGGAAATCCCCCACCATCAATTCAGAAAATAAAGGCAGCATGGAGGGGAGTTCCCCAGCTTTGCCAAGGGGCAGCTGGGGATCACGGAGTGTCTTTGAAGGAACGCTGCTTGCCACTGAATCCCCATTGCTCTGAGCCTCTTACGGGGCCTTTCTAACAAGTGCGGGCCGATTCGTTTTGGTTCCCTGGGTTTACACTGGTTGGGTCTTCATATCTGGGTCTGGAAGAACTCATGCAGAGCATCTGTGTTCACTTTCCCTTGCTCCACCATCAGAATAGGGTACTGCTAGGGTTGGAGATTAATCTCAAGGCTGAGGGGGCGGGGCTGTCTGTGTTGGTCCCTGCCGTGGCCCCCATGGTTGGCACAGTGCCTGCAACACAGGCGCCTCCTGGCAAAGAGAAAGTAGACGTTCACCCAGTTGGACCTGGTGCATGGGACTCTCATAGCCGTTTTCTGCTTCGTTCTCTGCCCCTCCTACCTCCTGCAGGTGACTGGCCCACGGGGGCAGAGGAGCTGTGCTCGGTTGGCACAGGCCTCTCTGTCTGCGCTCTGAACCTGGTGTCTTCCACGCTGATGAGACAGGCTACAGCCTCTCAGACGTTTGCAAGGCCTTCCCAGCAGAAGTAAGATTTAGGGGGCGCGTGAGTTACTGCAAGAACATGGCCTGGGTCTTGGAGTCCCCAGGAATGGACAGACAGAAAGTACTCGACAGATACTTGTGGAATTAATTAATGACGAATAACATCTGATATTTTTAGAGTGCTCAAAATGTAACAGGCACGGCTCAAAAAGCCTCAGGTGCTCCAGGGCTGGTCAGCCTCCCAAGGAACCGCTATCCCAATTTTACAGATTGGGAAAGTGAGGCTCCAGCAGAGCTCATTCTTTGATGCCTTAGGATTGCCGCAGGTGATAAGAGTGTTCCTAGGCCGGCGCCGCGGCTCAATAGGCTAATCCTCCGCCTTGCGGCGCCGGCACACCGGGTTCTAGTCCTGGTCGGGGCGCCGGATTCTGTCCCGATTGCTCCTCTTCCAGGCCAGCTCTCTGCTGTGGCCCGGGAAGGCAGTGGAGGATGGCCCAAGTGCTTGGACCCTGCACCCGCATGGGAGACCAGGAGAAGCACCTGGCTCCTGCCTTCGGATCAGTGCGGTGCGCCGGCCGCGGCGGCCATTGGAGGGTGAACCAACGGCAAAGGAAGACCTTTCTCTCTGTCTCTCTCTCTCACTGTCCACTCTGCCTGTTTAAAAAAAAAAAAGAGTGTTCCTGCCCGATGATGGCAACTCTCAGGGAGTTGGGTGCACAGTGGCTGCCTGACCGTGTACCGAGTGAGAAGATGATGCATGGTTCTGGAACTGCGCCTTATTCTCTTTCCGGTGAATTTTGGCTTTTTTCCCCCTCTTTTAGCAAATCTACTTTCATAATCGCATGTTTTATTTTGCTTCCATGGTATTGCGTTTGCATTCCTTAAGGGTACACGGACCAACGGGGAGAGGTACGCTCGGTGACAAAACCAAGGCAAAAAGGATTTTTTAAAAAGAAAGTCAGAATTAATGAGGAGAGAGAGAGGGAGAAGAGAGAGGGAGAGGGAGGTAGAGGAGGGCGGGATTGAGAGAGAGAGCTCTTTCGTCCCCTGGCTAACTCCCCAGATGGCCGCAACAGCCAGGGCTGGGTCAGGTTGAAGCCAGGAGCTTCTTCTGAGTCTCCCACGTGGGTTTGGACGGCCATCCTTCGCTGCTTTTCCCAGGCCACTATCAGGGAGCTGGATCGGAAGTGGAGCAGCCAGGGCATGAACTTGTGCCCATATGGGATGCCAGCGTGGCAGGCCGCGGCTTAACCCACTAAGCCACAATACTGGCTGCAAGGCAAACAGGATTAAACCATGATGAATCACCAGCGAATGCTCTACCTTGAACACTTGAAAAGGGAGTGCTGAGAACACACCACTTCCTACGGGACATAGGTGATAAACATGAAGCTTGGCCACTCCCGTGAGCTCTGTGGGGCGTGCTGTGCCCACTGCACACAGGTGACAATGCAGAGATTGTGTCAGAGGCAGGAAAGGACGTGGGACTCACACCTGTCCCTAAGGTCTCAGGCAAAATCTGACCCTCACTGTGGGATCGCCGTGGCTGCCCTAGCAAAGACTGGTGGCTTGGGCAACAGGAATTTATCGTCTTTGCCCTGTAGGTTGAAGTCCAAGCTCAAGGTGATGGCAGGGCTGGCTCCTCCTAAGGCTGTGGGAGGGAAGCTGCCCATGAGGTTCTGGGCATTCCTTAGCTTGTGGATGTGTCATCTGTGTCTCTGCCTCCTCACATGGCCTGCACACTTTTCCATCCACATCTCTCCTTTATGAAGTTGCCAGTCAGACAGGATTAGGTGTCCACCTTTCTCTATTATGTCCCTATCTAATCATATCTGCAATGACCCCATTTCCAAATTAGGTCATATTCTGAGGGACTGGGGGTGAGGGCTTCGACGGTTGGAGTCAGAGGCAGGGGTGCAGTTCAACCTGTAACAGGAACTGTGTCTGTCTGCCCCTTGGACAGCATGATGATCGTATTCAGGAATCATTCTAAGTCTGGGGAGAAAATTTCTAATGCAGTTCTGGATTATGGTTGAGGACGGTCAGCCTACGGCTGGGATACAACGTGGGACAATGACTCAGAGCAAAGTGACTGGGGTCTCAGAGGTACTTGAACCCAGAATTTTATCCCCATTCCGTTCTAGCTCAATGCCTTCAATGGCTCAGATGACCTTGGCCACATCAGCCTGGCATCTGACCGAGCAACGTGTGCATTTGTGTGCTTGTATGTGTGGGATGTGTACATACGTGTAATCACACAATGTTGGGGACAGAGATAGCTTTGAGAAGTATCTCTTCATTACCCTCCTCATTAAATTATCTGCCACTCAGTTGGGTCCATGATTTTGAATTTTCATCTCACATTTTTTCATGCATGTCTTCCCAAGCGCATATGCAAAGAGCTTCAATCTCAGTGTCACCCTTGTCCTGATACCATCATGCCCAGGAAACAATGTGTCTCATTGGTTTATGCCTCCCTTCTATTAAAATTGCACATCTCCCTTCTCAGCCTAGGAGCTCCTAACTTCCTTTTGTAAGCCGATGGTGCCTCTTCATGAGAATCTTCTCCAGATTTTCAGGTTGAGTTTCATTAGTGCCTTTCTGTGTTTTTCACACCTATGTTACAACCACGCCCACTAGACGCTGGTGGTTAGTTTGTTTACTCGTCAACCAGACTGACTACATCACTTGTGGGCTTTATGCAAAATGAAAATGCAGGGTCCATGACTTAAAAATATGATTAAGAATTTCAATTTTGCAACAGTAGAACAATAAACAATGAGGACTAAGAGCTTGACCTTGATCTTGGCCCTGGGTGTCTGCCTGGTTCACGGTCCATGAGTATCCTCAGTTCCCCAGTGCCCATCCTTCAGTATGGTTGGATGAATAAATGAATGTAAGAATCAACTTTCAAAGAGAGAGGGAGAGAGAGAGAGAGAGATCTTCCATCCACTGCCTGATTCCCCAGATGGCTGCAATGGCCAGGGCTGGTCTAGGCTGAAATCAGGAGCCTGGAACTTCATCTAGTTCTCCTACATGGGTGGCAGAGGCCCAAAGACTTGGGCCATCCTCTGCTGCCTTCCTAGGTGCATTAACAGGGAATAGGATTGGAAGCTGAGTGGCTGGGACTTGAACCTATGCCCATGAGATACCAGTGTCACAGGCAGAGGCTTCACCCACTGTGCCACAGTGCTGGCCTCAACATTTCAGTTTTGAATTGCCTACAGAATCTCAGTGGTGAGAGGAGAAAAAAAAAAAAGTAGCTGCATGCAGTTATTTGTAAAAACAAGTAATCATGCTTTGTATGCATGTAAGACTTTTTATCTTCAAAACACTTTCAAAACATTAATTAATCCTTACAACAGCACCAATGAGATTGAAACTGGAGGGAGAATTTGAGGCATGCAAAATTTAATTACCAATATTAAAATCTGGCACAAGACTGGCCCTCCTCCTACTGGGGCAGCAAACACACTCCATGCCGTCTCCTTTTCCTCTGAAAATAATGAACACGGGAACTTAGTTCTCTCAGGCCAAGAGTGGGGGAGAGGGTTGCCTTTGTTCACCTCGGAGTTCCCGCAAGATTCCAGCATCTAGAATCCTGAGACTCAAAGAGCCCAGGAATACAAGTTGGGCTCCTTTGGAACAAAGATGTACAGAATTCTTTGAGATCCTAACAAAGCTCAGTGAACTATCCCAAACCAACCAACAGACAAAAAAGGGAGCAATTTGTTGAGTCACGGTTGGATCCTTGGATCAGAAGTTTATCTTTGTCTCCTGGGGTTGGGGTGGGAGGCAGAAAAGCTTGGCTTTGTACAAGGAGAGTTGGCCATGGTTGGATGTTAGTTTATTGGTACGGGAGAGTCCTAAAGTCTATGTGTTAAGGGATTGTCCCTAAAATCTTAAATTATTGGGAACTAAAAGGGTGGAAACTTAATCCAATTATGGTATTTGGAGGTGGAGCCCTTGTGAGCTGAGTAAATTGGATCAGGTCGTTAGGGTGGAGCACCCATGAAACAGAGACCTGTGCTCTCCCTCTTGCCATCTGAGGCTCTCAGGTCTTCCATGGGGTCTCTGCATCATGAGATGCTGGGCCAGCAGGGCCATCTGATCTTGACCTGATGTGGGGAGCAACTCGGACTATACTGTTACTGGAATTAGGACTTATTCTATGCATCTGCTCTCCCACAATATGGCGCTAGGAGAGGAGAAAACAGCTTCTACACAGCTGCCTCCAGTTCAGCCAATAAACTGTAGGACTTGCTCCTGATTGGAGAGCAGCGTGCTCGGCGTGTGGGCAGCCGAGTTGGGATTGGTGGAAGAGGACTATAAAGGAGGAGAGAGACGGCATGCACCAGGAACATCTAAGGGGAACATCTAAGGAAAACACCTGTGCAGCCCCCGAGAGAGCCGGCCGGCTGTGTGCCGCTCCCCTGCGGAAGTGGGGAATGTGGCAGGGGGAACCGCCCTTCCACGGAGGTGGAAGGGATAGTAGCCAACCCGGGAAGAACCAGCAGCAAACCCGGGAAGGGCCGAGCAGACGAAAGAACAGCGCAGGGTCCTGTGTCGTTCCTCCACGAAGAGGGGGAGCGACATAATGGTGCCGTGACTCGGATATGAAGCCTAGGCAGGGTTCTGTGTTGTTCCTCCACGAAGAGGGGGAGCGACATAATGGTGCCGTGACTCGGATAGGAAACCTAGGACGGATATGAAACTTAGGAGGGAAGAAACGGGAAGAAATGGGAAAGTATCGGAGAGAGAGACTAGCAAACAGCCTAGGGAAAAGCCGGACGAAAAAGGTGCCGGAAGAAGCTATTGAAAGCCTAGGCATAGACTCAGATACGGACTACGGGGGGAAGCTGGGAGAAATCTCTAAGGTCGAAAGCGAAAGTGAAAGCTAGAACAAACAGACTCGGATGCGGACTGTGGGGAGAGGCCAGGAGAAATGAGGGAGGAATATTGTTGGAGGAAAGCTTGGGGAAACATACCGGGGAGAGAAAAATGTTAGGGAAATTGAAGCTGCGGGGGCAGGCCGAGGCGGAGACGAAAGCCACTTTGGGATTCTCAAGTTAGCCCGGGAATGGGGGGCGAAGAGTTGAAACCAGAAGCGGAAACGTAAGCCAGGTTGGGATCCATCTGATTAGCCCGGGGAGCAGAGGACGGGAAGCCAGATCGTGGGACGGAAACGTGAGCTGGGTTGAATTCGCCAGGTTAGCCCGGGGAACTTAGATTGAATACTAGTGGCGGAGATGTGAGCTGGGGCTGTGTGACTCGCGGAGGCTGCCGCGTGCAGAGAGAGCGTGCGGGGCACAAGTAGATAGGGAATGCTGGGCTAGTGCGAGACCGCGGAGTGTGCGCGCGAAGCCGAGCCGCGCAGAGCCGCGAAGCCGCGCAGATAAGAGAAGCGGGCTGAAGCGGCTCAGCCGGGAAGCCGCCGAGAAGCAGCCTCGGGGCGGGCGCCGGGAAGCCGCAGGGATAAGAGAAACAGAAGTTTAGAAGTAAAATGAGAGAAATAGGAATGCTGGAAGACAGAAGTAAAATGGGAGAAATAGGAATGCCCGGAGATAGAGAAATAGAGAAAGGCCTCCCCACAACATGGCAATGAGAGAGCTTGGATTCGGTCTGCCTGATTAGTGAGGCGATGAGCACCTGTGGGTGGCTAGCAGCTTATGCGCCGCAGGTCACTGAAGACAGGCACGTTATCAACACCAATAAGTCACCGCACAACATGGCAATGAGAGAGCTTGGATTCGGTCTGCCTGATTAGGGCGGTAAGCACCAACAGGCGGCTCGACCAGAGTATGAGCCGCAGGTCACCGAAGATAGGCACGAATCAACACCAATAGGCCTCCCCACAATATGGCAATGAGAAGGCTTGGATTCGGTCTGCCTGATTAGTAAGGCGGTAAGCACCAGCAGGCGGCTCGACCAGAGTATGAGCCGCAGGTCACCGAAGACAGGCACGCATCAGCGCCTAAAAACCTCCTCACAACATGGCAAAGAGAGGACCCGGATTCGGTTTGCCTGATTGATAGGACTTGTAAGAACCTGTGGCAACTCTAGCAAGTAGAGCAGAGTGTGTGCCGCGGGACACCGAAGACAGGCGCGTATCAACGCCAAAAAATAAAAAGAAAGGGGGATCTGTGGGGAGCAACTCGGACTATACTGTTACTGGAATTAGGACTTATTCTATGCATCTGCTCTCCCACAATATGGCGCTGGGAGAGGAGAAAACAGCTTCTACACAGCTGCCTCCAGTTCAACCAATAAACTGTAGGACTTGCTCCTGATTGGAGAGCAGCATGCTCGGCGTGTGGGCAGCCGAGTTGGGATTGGTGGAAGAGGACTATAAAGGAGGAGAGAGACGGCATGCACCAGGAACATCTAGGGGGAACATCTATGAGGAACATCTAAGGGGAACATCTAGCTGAAGGACCACCCGTGCAGCCCCCGAGAAGAGCCGGCCGGTGGTGTGCCGCTCCCCTGCGGAAGTGGGGAATGTGGCCAGGGGGAACTGCCCTTCCACGGAGGTGGAAGGGATAGTAGCCAACCCGGGAAGAACCAGCAGCAAACCCGGGAAGGGCCGAGCAGACGAAAGAACAGCCCAGGGTCCTGTGTCGTTCCTCCACGAAGAGGGGGAGCGACACCTGAGAACCTCCAAAACTGCGAGCTGAAGTAAACCTCCTTCCATTGAAAGGAACTTGCCTTAGGAGCTCTGTTACAGTCATGAAAAGGGGCGGGGCTACACGGAGCTGCTTCTGGAAGCCTGAGCATTCTGAGTTTTGGCTGGAGCAGTGGGGACCAGGTGCTAGTGCACTGTCGTAGGGGCAGGAGCTGCCTGTCCCCTCTGAAACAGAGGGAACGAATCCTTTACCTCAGAGGCCAGCTGGGGTCGGTATCCTCCAAGGGAGGAGGCCTGATGGTGAGGGCTTAGTGTTCAAAGCCGTGGGCTCCTGCTTCCCGGAAGCAGGTAGAGGGTAACTCACAAATGTGGGCTGGGCGTCACCACTTCCTTCCAAAGAGGACTGTTTGGAAAGCAGGGGGAATACGAGGGAACTTTACAGGGGGAGAGACCTGACAAACAGGACGTCAGCAGGTGAGCAAGGTCAACATCAAAGTGAAAATGTTTACTGTGATTTTCATCTCCAGGCCTAGATTCCCATATTGGAATATTTTGAGCTCTTCAGAAGACACAAAATCTCTCTGACATTAAAAACCCCTGGATGGTGGTGACCCAGACTCTGTTTTCTTCTTCCTAATACAGGGCCAAGGTCAGGTTTAACCTGATCCTACCTCACATTTCCCAACCCTGCTCCTCAGCCACTACCTCCCAGCACAGGTCCTGCCTTGTTTTTTTAATTTTTAAAATTAATTAATTTATTTCAAAGAGTTAAAGAGAGAGAAAGAGACAGAGAGAGGTCTTCCATCCCCTGGTTCACTCCCCAGATGGCTGCAACAGCCAGGGCTGTGTCAGGCCGAAGCCAGGAGCCAGGAGCTTCTTCTGGGTACAGGGGCCCAAGGACTTGAAAGATTATCTGCTGCTTTCCCAGGCACATTAGCAGAGAGCTGGATCAGAAGTGGAGAAGCGAGGATTCGTAGGGGTACCCATATGGGATGCCGGTGATGGCTTCTAAGCCACAGTGCCAGTCCGGTTGTTTCTTGTTGACCCCACTTGCTTTGGTTCCTGATATTTTTTGTGGTCACCCTGCAGACCAATTGAGGTCGGCCCTGAGGCCCCGTGAGATGGCAGGTAGAGAACCGGATGAAGCTTTGTGCAGTGGTTCTGGGTGGGGGTTTTGAAACTGAAATGATAATCATACGTTGCACAGGGAGGTTGGTGATGGAAGAAGTAATAAAAAAGAAAATCTTCAACCACCACCTAAGTGTGACTCCTGTAACTTACAAAAGTGAAGGCAGAGGAGGGTGACTGGCCTCAGGTTGAACACACACCCTTCCCACTTTGTGACTGCAAGTCCCTTACAATTCTCTTATTTTTTTAAGCAAGCATTATAAGAAGCTCCCATGCTCCATGAAGAAGGCACCCTGGGCTCCCGGCCTTGGCAAGGCCATTGTGCCTTAGCAGCCAGGGCATGCTGGAGGCACTGAGGGGGGAAGGCACTGGCCTCCCACACACCTTCAGTCTGCAGGGATTAGGGGAAGGGGTTTTCATAACAGGGTGCAGCAGGCGTCCACTGGGTCTCCCTCCACCTCAGAGAAAGAGAAAACCAATGGGAGAGAATGTCCGTACTTGTCAAACTGTTTATTTGCCGTTCACACTTGTTATAATATTGGATTTACAGAAGGTACTGTGGTACAAAGAATTCGAGGCTCGCATTCTCCTGGGCACAGCATGGCCGCCTGCAAGGCTGGGCATGATGGCCGCTCCCAGTCCAGTGGGTTGGTTCAGCGGAGCACCTGTTCTCCTGTGCTGTCTAAAACACCCTGCAGAGGACTCTGGGGTCTTCTCAGACCTGGCTTAGAGCCCAGGCCTGACAGTCTCCCTTCCGGAAGTGTTCAACATGTCGGTACCAGGGAGAAAGCAGCCCACACATGAATTTCCAGGATGTTTTGTGATCAGAGCCCATAATGGCTGCAAAAACAGATGCTAGGTGGGGCCTCGTTTAACTCTGAGAGACTGCATTGCCCTTTATGGTTTTTTTTTTTTTTTGGCTTTTTATTTGCAATAGATGTGTTATACCACCATATCAATTCGGAAGTTTATTTTTTCCATTGATTGTTATACATCAAGAATAACACAAATAACCAACAGTTCTTTTTGTTTCTTGCACATTCGTTTCCCCTAGAACAAAAAGTGAACTTTTAAAAAAAATTGGAACCATGCTGTTAGCTGTTTACAAAAGTAAGAAGTAGCTCATTTTAAAGTCTAAAATAAACAAAGTAGAAAGAAGCGTTTCTCCTACAGTATTTAGCAAACAAGAAAAAGTCCTTAGAAACACAAAAAATTGAAAAAAGTTATTATAGGCATTAATAATATTTTATAATGAAGCTTAAAATCTATTTACATACATAAATACAATTAAAATTGTTGATGCAACTCTTCTGGAAGAAAAAAAGAAATGCCAAATGATCAGCCTCATCAATACTGACCTGGCTAAAGGCAGGGAAAAAGATTCCCAACAAATAAACAAACAAAAAAACCCCGAATGTATACTCTAGGGTAAACAAAGATATTTTGTTCAGACATAAAAAAAAGTTTTCTGTGATTATTGTCAAACCAATGTTTCATGTATAAAAGACCCCAAACACATCTCTCCCCAAAAAAATAAAACCACCAAAACCAAAAATCACCAGGGCGGAATGTCCCAAGACAACAGGTATTTTGAGACAGAACTCTGCAGTCCTAAATTGTAGGGCATTTGAGCAAAACCATTCATTTCCTTTCTAATCAGGGTATTTCTGTGTGTCTGTGCAGATACGGAGGCAGCAGCAAGGTAGCTCCCTTGCTCGCTGGGCCCTGCAGTGGCTCTGCGGCCGCATCTGGACAGCAAGCAGAGCCCCAAGGCTGGCAGCGCTCTGCTCTGCTGGGAGAGACCCGCAGGCCGGAGGAAGGCTGACTTACCGCGTTCCTTCTGGAGGGGAGAAGCATTGACCGCCCTGCGTTCTGGACACTGGGTATTGGGGTAGAGGTGTGTGCCATCGACTCCCAGAAAGTGGGAAGACGGGAGAGGCAGGAGGAGGGAGGTGGCGAGAGGAAAAGGGAGATGCTGAGTGGTAGAGAGAGAGAGAGAAATATATTTTTGGATAGCGAGGAAAAGAGAAAAGAACTGAAATTGTATGTCAACGTGTTGAAATCGTAAACAAGGGCGTGAAGAAGCAGAAATGGCTTCGGCCCTGTTCCATTTAGACAGATCCAGTTATTCTATGGTTTGCTTAAGGGTCTTGCTGATACCTTAATTTACCTGGAGGCAATGAATGCAAAAAATATATATATATATACACATTGTGTAAGACCTGTCTCCCAAACAACTAAGGCGTGATTTATTTATTTATTTTCTGAAGCAATTAAATACCATGGATGCTGTAAGGGTCTGTGACGCTCTGATGACACCAGTGAGTCTACAAGAGTGACAGGCCCTCTCCACACTGCGCTTCCAGAGTGAAGATTCAGTGTGAGGGAATCTCTGACTTCCCTGGGTGGGGGGGAGCATGAGGCTGGTTTTGGGTTAGAATATCTTCAGGTACCAGAATGGAACTGAAAAAGAGAGAAGGTTTCCTTCATTTTCCCTCAGCACTTTGTCGGGTCACACGTGGAAACACCAGCTGAAAAGAACATCATGGGCTTGATGTGGGAGAAGTGGGCGGATGGGGCCTTCCTAGAAAGGCAATTTGAAAATTCTCTGACATCTGATGGTAATTGAGCTGCAAGAATGTAGTATGGAACAATGTATGAGACCAACGTGGCGGGAGTCACGGGGAAAACAAATAGATTCTGAATTTCTCCAGATAAGAACGACCTGACAACACAAGCTGCTTTACTCTTTAACTCTTACCAAAGTGCTACTGCATCTGTGTAAAACAAATAATCAATATATATATAAGAAAACTCAAAAACAAGTTGTTTTAAATAAGTCCAGCTGTTTTGCTGCCTGCAGCCAAAGATCTAATTTGAATGCTTAAATTTATAAAATAAAAATCAAACACTGTTCTGAAGTCCTGCTTTCAAATACTCTTCAGAGTTGACCTGAAATCATCTCACTAATTTAAGAGGTACATTAAATAACCACCAGATCATCTCAAGCACACCTTCGTCAGCGTCAGCAGTTAGAATTTACGAGTTGTACAACAACTGCATTCTGACCAAACCCTCTAGTAAACAGTGCCATACAATTTACAGTGACATCGATAACGTTTGGATTGCAGCCACGGGCGTGCTACGGCTAACAGCGCACAGCCCATGCGGCAAAGCCTCAGCCTGGGGGAAGCGACAGAGAGAGGCTGGCGCGTGAGCAGCACAGGGTGAGGGCCTGTGCCGTCTGCCCCATGACTCAGCGCTGATGTGGGCGCAGGAGGACTGGCTCCTGCAGGCCTCTGGGTCCACCCTCGGAGGCTTCAGCCTTCAAAGGCAGCTGGTCTGGACCCTTCCTCTGCCACCACAGGTGGCCGGCCACAAATTTTGTTCTATGTCAATCAACAGGTACTGGTCCAAAGAGGACTGTTTTCTTGCTACCCCAGAACTGAGCAGTTAAGAAATCCCTATATACACTACTTTGGCTCCTATGTAAATAGCGCTCCTCCTGGGATGTGTTCTGTTACAAAGCATGTCAGAAATCACAGGAGGCCACGGAGTGAGCAAACCCCTGGACAGAAATCAAATCCTCCCCAGGAGTATAATCACTGGCACCTGCCTGAACCCTCTGGGGCCAGATTTGACCTTCCCCGTTTGAAGGGAAGGAGCCAAACATCAGAACCTTTGTAGAGCTTACCAGAAAATTCCATACTTCTGATCCTTGGAGTGACCCTCAGTGTCTAAAAATCCTATTAAAAACATTGCTGCATTAGCTACCAACTTGTTTGATTAACATAAAAGGGAGTTTAATGTAAACAATATTTCTAGATAACCAAGTGATCACATTAGCCATCCTTTTTTTTTTTTCCCCCAGCCTTCTTCAATATGACATGTTTAACTCTGGTTTCTATCACAAACAAAACAAAAAAAAATGTAGTACTTGATATTTTTCTTAATATAAGTACATTTAAATAATTAAAAAAGTATCAACACGTAAGTAAATGTCTGAACATCAAGATACATAAATATCTCGGGATTCCTTGTGGGAATACAGTAGTTAAAAAAAAATGACCCAAAGCTGTAGCTGTCTCTCAAAAACGATACAGCTACCCAAAAGTCCGAAAGTTAAATAAAACTTACAGAAAAGGGAATCATATGGTTCTTTCAATTGTCAAAGCAAGAAAGAAGCAAGCTCAAATTTGTATCTCGTGTACATGAACATAAAAACCACCCCAATGCAAATACGCATCTTGCCATTTATAAGGTGCGGAAAAGAAACACAATAAGGATTCGATGCCAGCCAGGACGAGTTGCACCCCTCTTCCCCCGCCCCCGGCCCCCAGATTCCACACTCTTTGGAAGAAACGACTTGGCTAAAAAGTGAAGTCAAGGGTATAAAATCTCTCTTTTATTCACAGCATTGCTAAATCAGAAGCATTCACAGTTTCCCTCTGGGATCCTCCTGCGGCTGGGCCCGGGCTCCGGCGCCAGGCCGCTCAGTAGGGCCGCCACACGGCCTCCTCCAGGCGCGCGGCGGGCGCCATGTTGGTGGGCGAGTTGCTGTGGCTGCCCTCGGCCTCCACCACGTCGCTCTGGTTCGGGAGGCTGGGGTTGAGCAGCGCCGAGCCCGTGGAGGCGTTGGTGCAGGGCGGCAGGATGCGCGGCGGCGAGCGCTCGCCGCCCACCATGGAGAACTGGTAGGAGCCGGCCGAGGCGCCGTAGTACAGGTGGTAGGAGGGCGAGCTGGCCTGGAACGGGCCGCCCTGCGCCTGCGACGAGCCGGGGTAGGGCGGCGGCAGGTACGTGTGGTAGCGCGTGGCCGAGCTCATGGCCGACATCCCGATGCCGATGCCCGACGTGACGGGCGTCGGGGAGTAGGTGAAGGCGCCGGGATAGTGCATGCGAGGGTCTGAGATGGAGGGCAGCGCGGGGAACTGGCGCGGGTCGCTGAACGTCAGGTCGGGGGCCGCTGCAGGGCGGGCGAGAAAACAGCGCGTGAGTGGGGCTGGGGAAGCCATGGCGGGTAACCACCCAGCGTGCCAGGGCCCGGGAAGGTGGGGACTACCCAGCATGCCGTGGCCCAGGAAGAGAGGGCTACCCAGAATGCCGTGGTCCAGGAAGAGGGGCTACCCAGAATGCCACGGTCCAGGAAGGTGGGGACTACCCAGCATGCCAGGGCCAAGGAAAGTGGGAACTACCCAGCGTGCCAGGGCCCAGGAAGAGGGGGACTACCCAGACGGTCCAGGAAGAGGGGCTACCCAGTGTGCCAGGGCCCAGGAAGAGGGGGCTACCCAGAATGCCGTGGTCCAGGAAGAGGGGGCTACCCAGCATGCCGTGGTCCAGGAAGAGGGGCTACCCAGCATGCCACAGTCCAGGAAGAGGGGGCTACCCAGCATGCCACAGTCCAGGAAGGTGGGGACTACCCAGCATGCCAGGGCCAAGGAAAGTGGGAACTACCCAGCGTGCCAGGGCCCAGGAAGAGGGGGACTACCCAGTGTGCCAGGGCCCAGGAAGAGGGGGCTACCCAGAATGCCACGGTCCAGGAAGAGGGGGCTACCCAGTGTGCCAGGGCCAAGGAAAGTGGAAACTACCCAGCATGCCACAGCCTGGGAAGGTGGGGACTACCCAGTGTGCCAGGGCCCAGGAAGGTGGAGACTACCCAGAATGCCACGGTCCAGGAAGAGGGGCTACCCAGCATGCCAAGGCCCTGGAAGGTGAGGACTACCCTGTGTGCCAAGGCCCTTAAGGTAGGCACTACCCAACGTGCCACGGTCTGGGAAGGTGGGGACTACCCAGAATGCCATGGTCCAGGAAGAGGGGCCTACCCAGCATGCCAGGGCCCGGGAAGGTGGGGGACTACCCAGAATGTCACGGCCCAAGAAGTTGGGGACTACCCAGCATGCCACGGGCCAGGAAGGTGGGGACAACCCAGATTGCGACAGTCCAGGAAGGTGGGCACTACCCAGCATGCCACGGCCCAGGAAGGTGGGCACTACCCAGCATGCCATGGTCCAGGAGGATGGGGACTACTCAGGGGACTACCCAGGGGACTACGGGCCAGGTAGACGGGGAGGGTGGTGGGGTGAAGTACAGTCATGGGTGACAGTCTATTAAGAGAACATCAGGTAATTTAATAAGGCATGTGACATATGACACGATACAGCAGAGCATTACATAAACGCTAGGAATGTAGTATATAACAGAATGGATACGTGTGCAGTGTACATGTACTATAATATGATATGTCTGGAATACTGATCTAATCCATGTCAGCAAACCAGATCCCACCAGCCAAAAATGGCTGCTGCCAATTGCTCTATGTCCCAGGGGCTAAGAATGCGTTTTACTTTTTTGAAAGGTTGAAAGAAAATCCAAAAACGACTCCTAGGCGATCCTAATTTCAGTGCCCACGTGCAAAGGGGGATGCAGCCTCACTCATTCGTCTGTATTACCAATGGCTGCGTTTGTGTTACCGCTGCAGAGCTGAGGTCACGTCAGAGCCCACAGGGCTCACAGACTAAAATGCTTATTTTCTATTCTTTTACAGAAAAAACTTGCCAGCCCTCTGTTTTATTAATGTGTTAAAATATTTATAATTAAATTAATGCATTAATACAGCCAACACTAATATAAATTTCATCTGTGGTATTAATATGAAACTATATAATGGATGCATAACATTAAGATAATATATGCAATATAACAGCATTAATATATAATAATATAATACAGTATATGTAATATTTAGATTGAATTGTGCAAAATTACCAATTTTGGGGGCCTTGAACAATTGAAAAACCGTTAACTTCCTATTATGCAACCTAACACTTCCATAGTAATGACTGTAAGTAAATGGCAGTGAATGTCACGGCCGTTCCTCTGTCCCCACATCTACCTGCAGACAATCCGGCCTCAGTCTCACCTCGTAGTCTCTGATATGTGTTTCACTGGCTTGTTAACACAATCGGATGTCAGACCTTGACTTAGGTACTTTTTTGTACATATTAAATGTTTACCAGGAATGGCAAAGCTTTGTCTCTAGAATTCACTTTGCTCGGATTGTGCATTTACAGTCTCACACACTGGCTTTGGCTGTCCTGTGGCTCACCCTCTGCATTTTTCTCCTCTCCAGGTTGCCCTTTGGAACTACTGAGGAGTCTGGGTGTCAGGGAGGGTTCCCTGTGTCCTGTAGATGAGCCTTTCTGAACAGTGGCATCGCTGACACGTTGAGGGATGGCAGGGGGTTGTCACGTGCATTTTAGGATGCTTGGAAGCATCTCTTTCACCCAGTGGGTGCCAGCAGTGTCCCCTTCCTGTACTGTGACCACCAAACATGTGTCCAGATGTTGCCAAATGATGTGGGGCGGGGGAGGTGGGTGCTGGTTCCACCACACTCCCAGCCCTGGCTTGAGAACCAACACAGTGGATGCAGGATGGTATCCTTGGCTGGTTTCTGTTCCTCAGAATTATTCATTAAATGACCAGGCCAGCACAACAGTGTTTACATCAACAGACTCGAAGATAGCAAGAAAACGGAGCAGAAGAATCAAAAGTTCTGAAATTTTAAGTTCTCAAATCAACCTACAAAACAGCCCTAAGTGCAGATGGCGTGTGGCCTGCGTCCTCCTGAGTTCAGGCCGATAAACTTGCCGCAGCCAGAGGCTGCCCTGAAAAGAGAGCTACCAGGGTGGATTAATCTGTTTTTGGAAGGCATCGGCTGGTGATCAACTTCCTCATGTTTCAAGCCTCTTACTCCAGCAGGGAGAGCTAGTGTTTCTCCCTCTCTCGTTCTCCTCCACACCCTCTCGCCACCCCAGCCCCCATGCCTTCCCACCCTGTCATGGGGCTTTTACTGCTGTAACACATTTTTTAAAAAATGAACTCCTCTGTCCATTTGGGGTGAATGTGATGAGGGGACAGACTACTCATCAGAGAGGTAATTAAAGTTTATAGAAACAGCCGAAATCTGCAGCAAATCCCTCCTCTAATGAGGAAACCAGGAGTCTGACTCTCAAACAAACACTCCTGTTAATCTTTTCAAAGCGAGTCAGACATGTGGGCAGGGAAAAAAACTGTAAACTGACAGCGGTTCCGGGGCTGCCCTTCCTTGGCCACTCTCTAGCTCATTCTCAAACCAGGCCACACCTCATTCCACAGGGCTCATCCCTGCAGCTCGCCGGGGCCCTCTGTGAGCAAGCCCCGTGTCACTTGCTTGTGCCTACACAGACAGCCGTGACATGTTTGAGAGTTAACAGGAAGTTTTACTCCATTTTTCCAGTTAGATTTATACAGTCTAGAGGAAAGGCGAGGTAGGAGGAAAAGCATTAGGCAAATGCAATCAATTTGTTGCCATCTGATGCAATGCTCTGGACACAAATAAATGACCCTGCCCATGACTCCTCTTGCTTCATGTGCCCTGAGACCAAAAGGTGAATCCGCTGGCAGAATGAATGAGAGTGTCACCCGGCTTCACGGCTGTGTCTGGACACGCTCTGCCAGTCCGTTCCAATGCTACATGGTAATGTGGTGATGGCACAGTTACTGGAATCCTGAGTGAGTGCATGATTCGTCATGGGCAGCAGTCCTGGAATGATGTTACCTCCTCAGCTGTTGGGGGGGTGGCGTAGTTCTTTCACTGTGGGCAGACTATCTGAACCATTGCATTGCTGCATATGAGTCTTCTGTCTGTGCAGTAGCAGTGTCCTATGAGAGACCATCCATTTGGTCCAGTTACCGCTCCCCCACACGTGTGGATCCTGAAGCTAGGTAGGCCCTCTAACACGCTCGGATTCAAACGGTCTACTCCAATAGTTGTTTCCATTTTTATAACTGGCCTGACATCCCTTCTTAAAACCGTCAGTCACACAGAGTCATCTATGTGGCCACAGCCCATGGATCCTTGTGGCGGGCCCAGGGCTGCCTTGTTTTGTGGCAGTGGGCATGGAGGTGGGGACCCTGCTACTCACAGAGAGCTTTTTCAGAGTAGGAAATCTGGGATTTAGGCAGTCTAGGCACTTGGGTTGGAAATGTTGCCCCACCGAGGGGGCTAAATATTTGCCGTGACAGCTCAAGTCTTTGCTCTGCAGCTTGATGTGGATGAAAGCAGCCCAGCTCGGGGGCCCCTCCCACTGCCCCCAAAGGATTAAACAACCTGAGCAGATAATGGCTGCCTTAAAAGGATCTCTGCATGACTCAGATTAATGCATGCTGTCTGTCGCCCCGGCTGGCAGCTACACATTAATTTTTTTAAAAAAAGAAAAAAGAAAAGTAAACCTCCAGATGACAAGTCTTTTCAGACAAGGTGTGGAGTCTGTCTGCAAAGGCTAGAGAGAGAGACAGACGGAGGCCAAGTCCTCGGTGGAGAAGGAGCCCAGGTGGGGCCGGGGCTGGGGCTGGGGCTGTGGAGAGGGGCAGGGCACAGAGCCGTCGGGTGGGATTAAAAGGTGAAGCGGCACAGAGCAGTGTCAGGTTCTCAAAGCCGTCCGCCGGCAGCCACTTCTCTCTCATGTGCCCCAGCCCCTTCCGCCCCCAGGTTTCTGACAGCGCTTTTCAGGCCTGTGCGCCAGGCTCGATTTCTCCGAGGGAGCTCTGCCAAGTTGAAGAGCAGTCTCCCATGCAGTGCGAAGGCGCAGCTGGAATTCTCTGGTCCTCCCTCCGAGACGGCAGGGGGTCCCTGGCAGGTGCTGGAGGGGGCTGTGGTGTCTCCCTGCCTCACAGTCACGCGCCCTGAGGCTCCCTTCCTCTCCCCTTGGCCCCTGAGCTGCAGGTTGCTCAGAGGTAACAGAAGGCATTCTGGGGCACGCGTCACTCCTTTGAAAACAGCCACCCTAACTTCTGAACACTAGTACCCGGACGGGCTGTCAAGTGCCAACCTGGACCAAGTCGAAAGACGCGTGAAATACATTTCAAGGGACGGACCCACCCCGGGGCCAACTGCGAGGGAAACAGGAATTGTCCCAGAGGACCAGAGCCCGTGTGCAGAGCTGTGGCACTGAGCAGTGGTCAAAGCGGACAGACGCTTTTGGAATCCAAACCTATGTATCAGGTTCTGGAGACAACAGGCTGAACGGAAGCCCTCATTCCTGTGCTGCTCGCTCAGCTCCACCTAGACGGTGGCACGCATGGCCGGACAGACGTGGAAACTGAGCGCCGAAGCTGGCTGTCCCGTTTCATGAGAGCGCCGAGGCGGCGGTGGTTCTCCGCAACGGGGGCAGTTTTGGCCCCCACTCCCCCCCCGAGCACGTTTGGCGATGTCTGGAGGCATTATTGTTGGCTTGTCACAACATACGGGTTCTCCGGACACGTGGAAGGCAGGTTTGCTGCAGAGTATTCTACAAGGCACAGGACACTCCCTCCCCAGCCCCAACACAACAGGGGATTATTTGGCCGTAAAGGCCTGGAGTGCTCTGAGAAGTTAACTGTGCAGCTCTGGGCAGCAGCTGAGTTCTCTGGTGCAATCGCAGTAAACACGATGGGCTGGAAAACAACCTTGCACAACATCTAAGATGGCGGGCGTGACGCCCTTGCCCCCTCACCTGCCCCGGTCTGCTCTAACCTGATCTCCAGGGCTGAACACCCAAAGCCGCCACCCCCCGCCCCCCACCTCAGCAGTGTGTTTGCGGGCGTCACCATGCGCCGGGTCTCTGCGGGCTTTCACAGTTTAGTCCAGCTCCAATTTCAAAGCCCCAAACAGCAAGTTTTTTCTTTTGCCCTCAACAAAGGAATTTTCCTGTGTAACTCTGATTTCCCTGCCCACAAGCGAAGGTGAGTGCCAAGCCCAAAGGGCTTGCAGGTTAAATGACTAATATTTAATGAGCTCGTATTTACAACAATTATGCTAACCATGACACCTGAGCTGCTCACGCTGCTCCTCCAACCTGGCCACGGGCAGCTCCCAGTTGGAAGTGTGTGATTTGGGGTACGCTGCTTCCATCCCGGGCATACCCGGCGGACTGCGGATGGGCCCTGTGGAAATTCACCTCCACGTGGACCAGTCCCATCCGGCCAGAGCTCAGTAGGAACAAGGACTTCTAGACGCTGACTACTCTGGCCTTTTATGTCGTTAATCCTCCAGCTGCCACCCTGCCCTGCCAGATGTAAGCAGCCCCTCCCCCGCATCAGTAACCCCTGCCCCTGAGGGTCAGGAAGAAACCGAGCATAGTACTGTGTGCACGGGACTCAGTACACAGGGAGGCAGCCCTGTCTAACCCCACGAAGAACATTCTGCCGAGCCCGCTCACGCATTTCCTCGTCTCCTGACCCCCCCACCCCACCCCCGGCTCTACCGCGACCGTGCGTTCACAAGTGGCTTACTTGAGAGGCGACTGGAAAGTTCTGCGGAGAGGGTCGTCATGCCGCTGGCGCGTCCAGGGGAGATGGGTGTTGCTGGGTGCACGGAAGGAGAGGCGATGGATCCCAGGTACTGGTAGGACTGATCGTAGGACCACGGTGGGGACGGCTGGATCTGCCTTGTGTCTGCAGAGAATCAGGGAGGTCAGCTACACACGGGTGAAGTGGGATTTGAAAAATTAAAAAGCCTGGGGCCGGTGTTCTGGCGGAATGGGTGAAGCTGTTGCCTGCTAATCAGGTAACCCATATGGGTGACAGTTTGAGTCCTGGCTGCTTCACTCTTTTTTTTTTTTTTTAAGATTTATTTACTTATTTGAAAGAGTTTCACAGAGAGAGAAGGAGAGGCAGAGAGAGAGGTCGTCCATCTGCTGGTTCACTCCTCAATTGGCTGCAACAGCCAGAGCTGAGCTGATCCGAAGCCGGGAGCTTCCTCTGGGTCTTCCCAAGTGGGTGCAGGGACCCAAGAACTTGGGCCATCTTCTACTGCTTTCCCAGGCCATAGCAGAGAGCTAGATTGAAAGTGAAGCAGCCGGAACTCGAACTGGAGACCATATAGGATGTCGGCACTGCAGGCAGCAGCTCTAACCACTACACCACAGTGCCGGCCCCCGGTTGCTTTACTTTGATCAAGCTCCCTGTTAATGTGCCTGGGAAAGCACTCAGAATATGGCCCAAGTGCTTGGCCCCTGTACCCATGTGGGAGACCCAGATGAAGCACCTGGTTCCTGGCTTCAGCCTGGCCCAGCCTGGGCCATCGCAGCCATTAGAAGAGTGAACCAGTGGATGGATGATTTCTCTATTTCTCCCTCCCTCTCTCTGTAACTCTTGCAAATTAATAAAAATAAAATCTAAAAAAAAAAAAAGCCTTTTAACAAGAAAATAGTAACCTGTGTTTAAATGTGTTTGCCTGTTTGTGGCCTGTTTACCAGTGTTCTGTGAGTCCAAGGCCAGGAAGGTGTCTGATGGGTGATTTCTCCCCCAAAAAAACACTCGGAGTTCACGTTTGGTTCTGGGAGGTTTTGTCTGGTAACTGTTCCTCCCAAAGACTGCGTTTGACCATGCTAACAATGATGCGAGGAGAGGGTCGTGCTTTCCAGGAGGAGGAGCTAATGTTCAAACCACTGGGCTGTAACACCCCACAGCGTCACCCGTCAGCTGCTCGGACTGTTTGAGCTGGACTGGTGATTTTCATCATCAGGAACCCTTTATAAACTCCCGTGATCACCTGTCTATCTGTTTCTGTAAACAAACAGAATATAGAGTTTTGGAATACTTTCTGTGGCTTTGGCAAAAAACATGGGCTTTTCCATGTTTTCTGTTGATGTGAATTCTCTCCCAAGGATGACTGCAAAGAAGGTCTGGCCGTGAACCTGGCCAGGAGGTGTGATGACAGACGGCCCACACCGCCAGCTGCACAGAGCTGACCCTGTCGGCCCATGTGTCCTGCTCCTTTCCAGACTTCAGGTTTGCAGCTTTTAAAGAGCCGAGTTTTGAGCAAGTATCTTACAGATTGCCATTTTAGGAGGCCTGGGACAAAGGGAGACAAAAGTCTGACTTCAAAGGATTCAGACAAAACGGATTTTGTCAATTTGACTCTGGCATTCAGAGGAGTCTTGGTTTTCAAAAGCATCACACTGCAGATGAAAAGGAACGGATGGAAAAGCCCCTCTATTTTTAGGCAAAATTGTAAGGAAATTTAAATTGGATGCAGTCCCAGGACAAGACAGTTTTACGTTTCTTTAGCGTTAAACATTAATTTTCTCTTTGTGTCCCACCCTGTGGGCAAACATAACAGCAAATTACTGTACACACAGGGTCTCCATAGCCAGAGTGTCATGGTCCCGAGGAGCAATCTACGGAGAACCGCCGTCTTTAGGTAAACACCAGGTTTAAGGGTTGCATAAGCTGTGACATAAAGAAATGAGTTATTTCTGCTCATTATAGAATATTCAGATCTGCTACCTCCAGGGGCTTTGCATTCTTGGCAGTTAGAGTTTATCTTTCCTGTTTACCTCTCTGAAGTAGCCTCGGTGGACGACAGTCAGACATTTGGAGACTCACGTCTTCCTCCCTGTTCCTGTCCTCTCGGCCTCCATCCCTCCCCTCTGATTCCTTTCTGCTTTTGAAAATAACTTAATTTTTAATTTTAAAAAAATCTTGCAGTTCCTAGGCAAATATTTTCACATGGGATCTTTGAAATCTAATATTAAAGAAAGTTATTCATTTCATTCCAAACTTTGGAGGATTTGAAGAAATGGCAAGGTCTTAGAGAGCTGGTTCAATTTAAATTCAGCAGAAGGGACCGGCACTGTGGGCTCCAGTTTGAGTCCTGGCTGCTCCACTTCCGATCCAGCTCTCTGCTATGGCCTGGGAAAGCAGTAAAGGATGGCCCAAGTCCTTGTGAGAGACCTGGAGGAAGCTCCTGGCTCCTGGCTTTGGATTGGCACAGCTCCAGCTGTTGCTGTCATCTAGGGAGTGAACCAGCAGATGGAAGACACCTCTCTCCCTCTCTGCCTCTCTGTAACTCTTGACTTTCAAATAAATAAATAAGTCTTTTAAAAAAAACTGAGCAGGGCCGGTGCCTCAGCTCACTAGGCTAATCCTCCACCTTGTGGCGCCGGCACACTGGGTTCTAGTCCCGGTCGGGGCGCCGGATTCTGTCCCGGTTGCCCCTCTTCCAGGCCAGCTCTCTGCTGTGGCCAGGGAGTGCAGTGGAGGATGGCCCAAGTGCTTGGGCCCTGCACCCCATGGGAGACCAGGAGAAGTACCTGGCTCCTGCCATCGGATCAGCGTGGTGCACTGGCCACAGCGCGCTGGCCACGGCGGCCATTGGAGGGTGAACCAACGGAAAAGGAAGACCTTTCTCTCTGTCTCTCTCTCTCTCACTGTCCACTCTGCCTGTCAAAAAAAAAAAAAAAAAAACTGAGCAGAAAGCAAATGTGCAGCTACAGTAGAAGACCCTGAATAATCATATAACTAACAGTGTCTGCAATAACTGAAGGCAAACCCAAAGAGCGGATTGTTTGATATCCCCATGTTACTTCAAATACTTGCTTTAAGTGGAAAAAAAAATCAAATACTCAGATATTTTCTATAAGATGTGCACATGTTGCAGATACACACATTTACTAAGTGAATATAGAGTACTCAAATATTGTAATCACTTAAAAAGCAAACAAAAGAGGGTTTATAATTGTCATAAAGCCCTCCAGGGTGTGAATTGTGGTACAGTAATCCCCGCCTTGTTGTGTAGACAGCCTAGCACCCCTAACCCCATGTCTAAAACCACACTAAGCATAAAGTATTATGCTGTGATTCATGCTCTGTCATGTTTTACTGTAGGGAAAAAGTTGTGCTAGGCTTTTCTAAACTCATAATTAAACCATGCAAACGTTGCATAATATTTCACAGCCTTTTAAAAATATGCTTTGGTAAAATGATCTTTATGATTAAAGTCCAAGTTCTATGCTTTCTTTTTTTAAACACAGGGTTGTAGAGTCAAACTCATCCTACTTCACAGTGGAACTTGGCTTTCCAGGTGTTGCGGTAGGGGGTAGCACTGGCAAACCCGATGCCCACCGTCTCTGCCATCAGTTTGCGTGCATGTGTCCACAGTGAATTGTGCTGGGGTTCACTGCCATTGGTGGGCCAGAAGGTGGTAGTGGCGAGCCTCTCATGTAGAAGAAAACATGAATTATTAAAAACATGTTTTAAATAAAAAAAGAAACAGAAAAGGCCTGGTAACATGGTCCATCCTGGGTTTAATATTCAGTTACTGTGTTTCTTCTGATGTGGCCAACATGAATACGTGAGGGCGAGGACAGGAATGGCAGTGTTGAGGGCCACCCTGAGCACTGGGCTGACAGGCAGAAGTGGGTGCTGGGCCTGTGTGGTGAGTGAATGGGTGACCCTGCCTGTACTCCTCACCTACACTTTCTTATGCTCATCTCTGAAAGGAGATGACCTCTCAGTCCCTTCCAGTGATGTCGGAGCAATATTCTAATTCGCACCGTTCCTACCCAATGCATCTTTGCTGACTTGGATGTGACCTGCATCGTTCTTGCTTAAGTGGAGTCGGGAAATCAGATGTGAGGTAGGGAGGCATAATCTGGGAGTTACCCAGTAGAGGACATTGGCTGAGGAAGAGAACCACTGTCCATCTTTCCCCAGGGCATAGGAATACTTGTTCTTGAAGGAGTTGACTCTGGGAAGTCAATCCATTTTCAAAAAGAACAGCACTTAATTGAACATTTACTCTGAGCCAGGTGTGTGCTAATTGAGCTGGTAACAGAATGATGACTAAGGGCGTTTTGCTCCTTGCACCATTGGAACTTAGAGTAGTGAAGATCCCAGACTGCAGGATGCTGGGAAAGGCTTCTTCCTGCTGCATCAATCATCACACGGAGAGTTTCTTCATCTGCTCATCTGTTCGTTCTTAGGCTCATGAAGTTCCTTACTTCCTCATTCATTCGTATTTCCAACTAACATTTTGGCTCTAGTAGGGCCACTGTGTTAGAGAGTCACTAGTCAATAGATTGTGGTCCCTAACTTCTGGCAGATGCAGACACTGGGGGACCTAAGGGATGTACCCAGCAAACTCTTAGACTAACTGCCTCACAGGGACTTGAAGACAGCATTCTTGTTTTTTTTTTTTTTTTTTTTTTTTTTTTTTTTGACAGGCAGAGTGGACAGTGAGAGAGAGAGACAGAGAGAGAAAGGTCTTCCTTTTGCCGTTGGTTCACCCTCCAATGGCCGCCGCTGCAGCCGGCGCACCGCGCTGATCCTGGCAGGAGCCAGGAGCCAGGTGCTTTTCCTGGTCTCCCATGGGGTGCAGGGCCCAAGCACCTGGGCCATCCTCCACTGCACTCCCTGGCCATAGCAGAGAGCTGGCCTGGAAGAGGGGCAACCGGGACAGAATCCGGCGCCCCAACCGGGACTAGAACCCGGTGTGCCGGCGCCGCAAGGTGGAGGATTAGCCTATTGAGCCACGGCGCCGGCTGAAGACAGCATTCTTGAGACAGTATTATTTATGACACACTCATGGCCTGCCGCGGAGTGAAGCAGATTAGGGGAAGTAGTGAACTTAAGTCACAGACTTCACCGTAACCCAACAATAGGATCTTAGGCATGTTTTCTCTGATCCATGGTTTTCAGACTTCGAAGGGCAAATAGTGGGGAACAGTGAGATCAACTCAAACAAGTGTAATATCTGGCCATAGTAAATGTGCAATAAGTCTGGGTAATTTTTATGATTATATTATTAAAAAGGAAAATAAATCTATGTCAAGAAATTTATCTGGGGTTTCTTGGTAGGACCCATACAGCTCCAGGATAATGCATAGATGTTCAGTGATAAAGGGCTTGACAGTCATACCCTGGAGAGGCTCAGGTTAAATGGTAAAGGAGTAGGAAACTGGAAATTGGGATAGATCAGGCAAGCAGTCAGTATCACAACCAACTCCAGTTTCCATTTTAAAAAAAAACTAATGATTGTGGTGGGTGTTCGGTACAGTGATCAAGATACTGCTTGGGATGCCTGCATCCCGTATCAGAGTGCTTGGGTTTGAGTTTCGGCTTCACTCCTAATTCCAGTTTCTTGCCAATGCAGAGTCTGGGAAGCAGCAGGTGATGGCTCAAGTATTTGGGTCCCTGCCACCCACATGGGATATCCCGATTGAGTTTCTGACTCTTGGCTCCAGCCTGGCCCAGCCTCAACTGTCAGGACATTTGGGGAGTGAACCAGTGCAACCATTTTATTGAGGCCATTTTGTGATGGATTATTATTTTCAACTTTTGATCATCAAATAATGGGTAAAACAGAGCCCACCTTCTACATTCCCAAGCCTCACTCCCTTCCATTAGAAAAGGGAGGACTCAGGGATGAGGCAGGCTTGAAGCTGGCAGTTAGCTCAGAGGCGTCTGTGGCCTTCATCACTCTGTAAGGAAGTGGAGCACTTTTGTATCAGAATGCCCTCGAGTCACCAGTGACTCTGTCACCTAACTCATGGCAAAATGTCCTGCTGCTTCTAGTCTCAGCTCCAAAATGTAAACAGCCTGGGAGTCAACACTCATCTCTACAACAAGAAAAATGCTTAACAGAAAATCTATGAGTTTTCTTGGATCCACCAGAGGATTGAAGACACAGGGCAAACTGCCATCCCAGCAGCATAAGAGGTAGCAAATACAGAGAGCCACAGGGAGGTCTGCCTGCCAGAGGCAGGGGCTGCTGGGAACACTGATGATGACGCTGTACTCTGGAGGCCAAGCAGAGGCTCGTGTGGGAATGAGACGCTGCCGGGGCGGTCGTCTTGTGTGGGAAGGTGCCTTTGTGCAGTTTTCATCCAGGACGTACACCAGGTTCTCACGGAATCCAGTACAGTTACCAGTGGGTTACAGCTGAAGGCCCTTCAAGGCTTAGATTGTTCAAGGACGAGTTCATGGGGCAACCCAGATGACAGGGGAGACAAAAACAGGGACACTGGAAGAATCTGAAACCTCTGACAGCTACAGATACAACAAACATTAAACATAGCCAGCTCTGAACATAGGAACTCACACGCAAGGCCCATTTGCTTCAGTTCCTGTTACCTGATATGTATGTCCAACCACCAACAAAAAAATGACAAGAAAAGCAAAGACCAAAACACAGTCTGAAGAGACACAGCAAGTATCAGCTGGCTCAGAGAGGGCACAAATTTTAGAATTTTGCTAGACAGCAGTTTCACTACAATTAATATTGTAAGGGCTCTAGTGGCAAAAGAAGACCGTCTGCAAGAACAGGTGGGTAACGTCAGCAGGGAGATGAAAACCCTAACAGCCACTCAAGGAGGAATTCTAGAAGTGAAGCGTACTAACGGGAGGGAGGAGCACCAATCATGGGTGCTTGGCAGAAGTCACAGCTGAGGAAACGAACAATGTAAAAGGCACAGATTGTCAGAGTGGATTCAAACCAAGACTCGATGATATGACCTCCACAAAGGACTCACTTTAAAGACTTGGGCCAAAAGTAAAGAGATGGAGAAAGATACACAGCACCAACACCAACAGGAAGACAAAGGTTACTTCAGGGGCAACAAAAGGGAATCACATGATGATAATGAGATGGGTTCTCCAAGAAGATGATGTGTGCCCTGAACAACAGAGTGTCAAAAAATACTGCGCAAAAGCCAATAATACCACAAGGAAGAACAAATACATGATTTCAGTTGGAGACCTCCACACCCCCATTTCAGTAATTGATACATCAAACAGGCAGAGAATTAGGACATAGCCGTGCCGGGTAGCACTACCAATCAATTTGACCTAACATTTATGGAATACTCCATCCAACAACTATGTGCAGAACGTTCACCGAGATAGACCGCAGTCTGAGCCGTGAGATCTTATATATATATATATATTTTTTTTTTTGACAGGCAGAGCCAGACAGAGAGACAGAGAGAAAGGTCTTTCTTTTTCCATTGGTTCACCCCCCATGTGGCCGCTACGGCCAGTGCATTGTGGCCAGTGTGCTGCGTGGATCCGAAGCCATGAGCCAGGGGCTTCTTCCTGGTCTCCCATGGGCCATCCTCCACTGCACTCCCAGGCCACAGCAGAGAGCTGGACTGGAAGAGGAGCAACCGGGACAGAATCCGGCGCACCAACTGGGACTAGAACCCAGGGTGCAGGCGCTGCAGGTGTAGGATTAGCCTAGTGAGCCGCGGCGCCAGCCAAGCCACGTTGATTTAAACTACAAAACCAACAGTAGAAAGATGGCTGGGAAACCCCAAATATGTGCAGATTTAGCAACACCCTTCCGTGTAACACATGGGTCAAATAAGGAGTCCCAAGAAGAATGAAAAGGTATTTTGAGTGAAAATGAAAATAAACTGATCCCAATTTGTAGGAATGCAGGAAAAGCAGTGCTTAGAGGGAAATTTATAGCATTGAATGCATATGTAAGAAGATTGAGAATTGAAAATTAAAGTTTCCACCTCAGGAAACTAGAGAAAAAAGTGATATACACAGAAAAAATAATAAAAACTAGAGTAGAAATCAATAAAATTGAAAACAGGAAAGCAATGAAACCAAAAGCCAGTTTTTTTCTCAAAGTTCAGAATATCCTGCTCTGTCCCCATGCTCCCTTCAGGCCACAGAGACACCTCCTGGTCTCTGCCCACACGTGACCACTCAGCTCTACAGTGTTTTCAGCACCCAGCCTCAAGGCTGGGGTTCCAGCAGCACCAGGAGCTGGGTTGTCCCCACCCCCACTTCTGGACCACACGCAGGCTGATGGGGCTCCCATGCTCAGCCTCCGTGCTCAGCCGCTGGTGTGAAAAACCCTTTTTCCTGGGGTATGCGGCTGATAGTTAAAAGACCAGGTCCTTCAGTTACAAAGAATTTGCTAGTAGACAGTTGCAAATGCGGAGGGCCTGATGGTCTGTGTTTTTAAAAACCCAGTCCTGCCTGGTGAACGTATAAACCCTGGGGGCGCGGTGACTTTTCCCCCCGGAGGATTTTCCCCTCCTTTCGGCTTGGAAGAAGGAGGGCCGTGTTCCCGGGGTGCCCTCCAAGTTCACCCCAGTCATGGGTGGCTGGTGAAATGCCCTCTTAGATGCCTCAGAACACACAACAGGATGTGACTCAGGGCTCAAAGATGTGAGTCAGTGTCCAGGCTGATGTGTCAGGGCGAGCCCCAGGGGTGGTTTGCGTCTCCCTGTCTGGGACCCCTGGAGAGAAAGAGCTGGGCTCCCCTGCAAGCAGACAGATGCGCCCGCCCCTCCAGGGCCCCCCACCCCCACCCCAGTGCTTCGTGGCTCCTGAGAGTTGTGTGACATCACAACTCCCGTGGCCCCCTGGGGGCTGAGTCAGCCCCTGCTGGGAGTGGGGCATTTCCGCCAAAGGTCCACGGTCTTTGAGACCCCAGTGTTTCCTGTGGCCTCTGCAGCCGAGGGTTAGAACTGCCACATAGCAGGGACTGGCACAGCAGCCGGCCCCAGGCGGCGGCCACTGCCTCTGCCCACTGCGGCTCTGTCAGTGAAACCCCATGATGCTGTGAGTCAGTTCCCACCAGCTCTGAATCCTGCAAGGAAGGGAGATTGTGAAAGAGTTCCGGGATTTGCCAAGGGCTCGTCTCCGGCTGGCTGCAGGCATCTTGGTTACTCATGTGCGGCTCAGACGCACTCCTCGGACCACGTGGGCACCGAGACCCACCTCTGTGTGTGTTAGAGGCCTTGGGGGGAGGGGTTAGGAGGACCGGGGGGGCCTGGGAGTCGGCGGCGGGGTGCCCACCAGGAGTGGGGCTGTGCAGCCTCGGCTCTAGCCTCCCTGCTCCCTGGAGCAGACTCTGCCCAGCTGCGGGGAGAGGCGGGGACGCCATGTGGCTTTGTGGTCAGGGCCGGCCAATCTGGAACACTGGCTCCTAACATCAGGACCCCTCACCCCTCGTGGCTCACCCCAAGGTCCTGTTCCTCCCCTCCACACCCGGGGGTGAGCAGACTCACCTGCCTCACAGGTGTGAGCGCTAATTACTGTTTGTGGGGCAGCTTTGAGATGCGCAGATGAAAGGCTCTCCATAAATGCAGAGTGCTGCTCCTCATTAGAGCAGCCAGACAGTTCCCAGGGGAACCGCGCGGCCCTGGCCGCGGCAGTCTGAGGCGCGTCTGGAGACGGCTCTGTATTTAGGCAGAGCCCTCTGCGAGCACAGGTTCAGGGATCAGTCACTGGCTTCCAGAAAAGGCGGCCGGTTTTTATACCACGTCTCCTGCTCTGGGGACCCTGGCTCCAGGAGGTGGAGGGAAAGTGGCTTCCAGTGCCCACTGGGCGGGGGCAGCGGCGTTCCCGGGGCTCAGGGGCCCCCCTCTGGTCTCTGGCACCCTCCCTGCAGGCTCCTTCCTTCCCTGCATACGCCGCACGTCTGTCCCCTGGGGTCCACTTCCCAGGCCAGAAGGAGCTCGATAGAGGGGCTTGATGAATGCCTGTGACACAGACCGTGGTGTGGCTCTGCGCGTTCTTCCTAAATTCCTTCCCTTCCTCCACGTCCTCCTCCTCCAACACGAATGGTAAAGGCGTGGAGGGTAAAGACGGCCTTCCGGTCCCGTCCACTCCTGCTCCTGCACCCCTGCCCACGTGCTTCACGCCTCAGAGAACAGATGAGCCAGAAACACTGTGTGTGTGGGGGGGGTCGGGAGTCCCAGGCAGCCTGCAGCTTCGGCCTGAGACCCTTGCCGTCCAACGAGGCCCTCACTCACGTCTAGCCAAGGACCGATCCCTCCGGTGGGAGCCACCAGTAGGAGAAGCACGGCTTCCCCAGGACTTCCTGTGGCTAAAGAAACAGGACTTCCGGAGGAGCAGTGCCCGGAGGGCAGCTCGTGCTATCTGCTGCACGGTGCAGGCTCGAGGGTCTTTGCACGCATGGCCCGGGGGCGGGGGGAGATGCTAGAGCCCAGCTGACCCTGAAAGAGCACGTGTGCCGGCCAGTCTGCCGTGTGCTGGTGAGGGGCCTCTGGGGGAGGCACCAGACACCGTCACAGCTCTCCCTTGGGCAGATCATATTAAGGATCGCAGCTGAGTTTTTCCCGGGGTCCTTGTAATGCCTCGCGGTGGCAGCAGGCGAGAATAAGCGGAGCGATGTTATCTTTGGGACCGCAGAGCTGGAAGATAATGAGCCCCTTCCCCCCGAGCTGCCAGGAGTGCAGAGCGTGGTGCTCTGGGGCCCTGCTCAGAGGCACAGCTGGTCCGCCACGGGGCTCTGTTAGGCCATCATGCAGCCTGGGATTCCTTTGGGGGCCACCCTGTCCATCCCTGCAGCACCAAGCCCTCCCTGCACTTGATCGAACACCTGGCCTCGGACCTCTGATGGGAGAGACAGAGGGACAGGGAGCAGAGTGACCCTGAGGCCACCATCCCCGCCAACCTGCCCACAGCCTCCTCTGTGTGTCACCCGGCTGCAACCCTCACTTTACTTGAGTGTTTTGTGGTTCTGCAAAATGTTAGAACTGTGTGGAAAATCCTGCCATGGCTTGAAGCCCACAGAGCAGCCTCGACTGTCTTCCGCTTCACATGAACCAGGCCCCAACGCAGCCATGCTGGTTCTGAGGCCAGAGGTTCGTTCTGGGTTTAAGTAGCAAGCTCTGAAGAACAGAATTCTGGGAAACTTGGAAGAGAAACTGGGGAATGGAGAGAGAGAGAAGAGAGTGCAAGACAACACACTCCAGAGAGTGCACAAAGAAAAAGCACGCTGGCTGCTTAGCTGTCTGTCGCTTTGTGTGGGCCCCCAATATTTCCAGGGTTTGAGACTTGCCCACCTGAGCTGTCCCTAAAGAAGCCACAGCAAGGAGGCAGCCAGGACTTGGTTCTGGAGCTTGAGAGCAGGATGGAGACCTCGGCACGTCCCTCACTCACTGTACCCCTCGGAGACTCAGTTCCCCACATGGGAAGAAGCATGATTGCATCTACCCGTTAGGTTACCGGCAGGAGGAAACGTGACCTTGAGCCAGCAGTCTTCCCTGCCCTGCCCTTTCCGGAAAGGACAACAGTATTGGGAGTGCAGTGCTCGCCTGCCCCCCTGCAGAGGTTCCCTGTCCCCCGGCACAGTGCTTCACACGGCCCTTGGGGCCTCCGGGCATCAGATCTCAGCCAGCCAGCCAGCCAGCCCTCCGAGGTACAGAGCCTGCCTCCGAGGTCCATGCGTGCCAGGGAGATCTAGTGCCTGCTGCCCAGGCTCTCCTGGGCGTTTCTCCTGCAGTCTGAGCCTGGATCTCATCACAATGGCTCTTTCCCCATCCCCACCTTCTTCGCCTTGCCTGCCCAGGCCCTAAATGAATTCCCTGCACCCAGAGCTGCGAAGCCAGAGCCTTGGAGTGGGAATGCACACACTCCAGTCCGGCCCCTGCACACCAGTCTCTCCCCCTTGCCTCTCAGAGGACTCTGATAACGCCAGGGCCTGCCTGGAGGGAGATGTTCAAGCGCCGGGTGACACCTGTCCATCCCTGGCCCTTCCCTGCCTCTACCTCCAACCATCCACAAAAACCAGAGGAAAGTGTGTGAGCACGCAAAACAACACATTTCTCTTTTCTAAAGGGCGACGCCGTTCCAGCCCCTCTGCTGTGCTGGAGTTAATGACCGACCCAGGAAGTATGTTCTCATCACACAAGGAAGGGCCCGGTGCCCAGGTGGAGACACACACCCTTCACGTGTTTTCTGTCTGTTCTGTCGGTGGCCAGAGAGAGAAAGCCCAGCGTCAACCTCGCTGCTTTAAACAGGAGGCCCGGCAGACACACCAACGCTGACTGGCTTCCCACAGCTGTGTCTTTGGAGGAGTAGTGTTTATTTTACTGGTTAAACTCCAGGAGTCCACACACACACACACACACACACACACGAAAAAGCTCCCTTAATGTATCTTTTTATTTTTCCAAAGTTACTGTATTACTCAGATATTTGCCACCAAAGTAAACTGCTTCCTCATTTGGCTGCGTGTTTCTATGCAGGTTTTGACTTCTTTAGAAGAAGTTGGATTTCTGGGGTTTGCAAGCCAGGAGACTCGCTATCGATGTCTTTGATGGTGTTGGACAACTCCCTGTTTCTCCCAAGCTCTCCAGCTGCGGTCTCCTCCCCCAGTGCAGGTGAGACCTGGTTAACAGAATCTGTTCCCTGGTGCTTGCTGTCATTTTTCGCTCACTGCCCCCCCCTTCCCCCTACAAGAGCTGACCTTGATGTGAACTAATTGGGATTGCACTAGATTAATAACACAGGTTGCTGAGGTGGAGTCTGAAGCATAAAGGAGACCTTTGAAGATAAGAGCCCTGTGTGCTTTCACAAGCTCATCCCTGGTGCTCTGAACAAAGCGCCTAAACTCATAAAGTCAGATTCATCTAGGGGCAATCTACCCTCGCACAGGAATATCACCCCGAACTCTGATTCAGAAAGGCAGATGAAAATCTGCCAGAATTCTTTTAAACACCAACACAGATCTCGATTAAAAAAAAAATGACACACACACATACAAAAAAGTCTCGGTAACGAGCAGACCTCTGATGATCTAAAGATCCACAGCTTCATTTATTGACTTAGAGAAAGTAAATGGCATTTCAAATACAACCTTCATACTTTAATAGATGAGGTCACCCTGAGAAAGATGATACTGAGCCCGGGGTGGGAAACCTCCCTCCAGAGAACGGCTTTGATCTACAAGGTCAAGGAAGGTGTTCTCATAGAAGCACTAGGTTTGTAGTGACTTGGACTGAAATGGAAGGGTTTCTATAAATGTAAATGTTAGAGGACGAGACAACAGACAATTATGGGGATGGCCCATGAAGAACAGAGACACAGGGACCTAAAGAAGTCAGAGGTCAAAATTGGGTGCTGAAGACAGACACCCATGAACTCACTTATCTGCCGGCCACTGGGATCCTATGTGTACTGACTACATCCTTGTAGATCTCCCAGATTGATCTAAACCAGTGGCTGTCAAATGGGGAGGGGTGAGATTCCTCCTCCAGGGGGCCTATGGCAGTGCCTGGAAGCCTGTCTGGTTGTCCCAGCTGGGAAGAGGGGAGTGCTACTGGCACCCGTTGGGTGGGGGTCAGGGCTGCTGCGCACAGCATGCTCCCCACGCAGGGGATGATCCAGGCCTGCACGTCCAGGGAAACGCAGCCCAGGCAAGGCAACAACACTACAGCGCGTTCAGTCACCACGTCCAAGCAGGAGGACAAGCAAGAGGACGTTGCTTGCAGAGCTGCTCATCAGACTTGGAGAAGTCACTCAGCGTTGTGCCTTGGGCTGGGTTCACGTGGCGCTGGGGTGGGGGGTGTGAGGTGCACCCTTCAGGTGCCCTGTGGGAATCCCGGGCAGCTGTGGTCACCGTGCACCCCGGGAGAACTCGGGCCTCACGTCACGCCTGGGGGTGACTGCTCTCTCCCAGGTGCACAGTCTGGCACTCAGGCCCAGAAGGTGACCCATAGAGCCCTGGGTGAGCCACAGGTAACTGACCAACAAGATCACGCCGGACCTGACCATCAGCTTTGCCACCTGGGCAGGGTCAGGCCAGCGTTTGCCTCTGCTAAGCACCCCAGGCATGAGTCACCTGTAACCAGATAACAATGCAAATCACCGACAACATTTCTAAGGTTTCACTCCAGCTTCTCACGGAACCACAGAGCAGAGGGCACCCTCTATGGCTCTCCTCGCCAGCCTCATCTCAGAGGCGGGGGACATCTGGAGGGGCTGAGGACTCCCTCTACGCCTGGGGTGGGGGGCAGGTTAGTGACAGGACAGGACAGTCCTTCCAGATCTCTGTCCACCACGGTTGTACCAGGTGACGGTAAGAAATTAGCCCTACCCCCAATAGAGCGAGCACACACACTGACAACACAAAACGACCGATCTAAACCTGAAAGAAAGGGAGCCATCGGTGACTCACACCTAGCCTGGAAGGGGGGTGCTGCTGCGTGGGGCCACCTGTGAAGCCCTTCTCCCACTTAGGGCTGCTGCCCACCCTGAAACGCAGTCCAGACCATCCCAAATCCAACGAATGCTGACTTCCACTGCTGTGGACACACGAAGACCCCCACGTCCGAGTTGGGAGGCGAGGTCACGCCCTTTTCCCCCTCTGCGTTCTGGGGGTGGGTGAGAGGAGGCTGGCCACGAGGGTCACACCGCCAACACTGCTCCCACCTTTCTCCTAATGGCCTTCAACTGCTGAGCGGCCGCAGCGTGTAGACGCTAAACCCTCTTATGGGAAGTGCCACACTCTTTTCTGCTCACATCACTTAAAATAATGAGTTAGCTGCGCTTGTATTAGTCTGTCTTTCAAGTGGATTAAATTCACGGGCTCTCCCCCCCCCCCCCCCCCCCCAGTCTCGCAAGCTCTGGCCTGGCTGTCTGAACCTCTAGATCAGACTGATGAGCACATGCCAGACAGCAATGAAATGCAATTACCCAGGCAAACTTTTGAAGGATTTGAGCCCTGGGGCACAGGCTGTTTACGAAAGACTAAAAGCACCGTTTGTACTGAGCAGGACCAGTTGCCTCGGCTTTCTGAGTTCTGGATGCCGCCTGCCACTGGACTGCAGGCGGGATTTCTGGGGGCCGATAACATCAGCTTCTGTCCGCACCTCAGCACCTCAGGGTCTTTGCTCTGTTTTTCAACAAGAAAATGCAAGTACCAACAAAAGCCCATTATAACATCTCCCTTTGTATTCACTGACTATCTCGCTCATTGGTGAACTTTTTTCTTTTTTTTTCTTTTTTGTATTGTGTACTGCCCCTGAAAAAATGTACGAGAAACCATTCTGTAGCTGATTGGCCCTGCCATTTCTTTGGAAACAAATAGTGTTTCCAAAAAGCAGGAACTTCCTGTCTTCATTGGAAAAAAACCAAAAAACAAAAACCAAAAAACAACACTACCACTACCGAACCACGCTTTCCCGTGACTTGAACAATAGAAGCTTATGAGCATCCAAGCGGAGAGAAGGAGAAAAGGGAAAGCAAAAACAAAAACAAAAACAAAAACAAAAAACCAGAAGAGTGACAAGGACACTGAGAGGCGGCCTTCCCTTCCCTCGGCGGGTCCACATTTGGTTTTGGTTTTCAGACAAAGAACGGCGGGGCAGCACCAGTGGGTCGGGGAGGGTCTTCATGCACTTGGGGGAAACCACAGCGTGTGAGGGGCTCACTGGCTCCCACGCCTGTCATGAAGCGCAGTGGAGCCATCCGGATGCTGGCTGCGGCAGCTCCAGTGATGGGGAGGGGTCCTGGAGCCCCAAGGCCAGGCAGTGGGGTCAGTGCGGGGAAAGAGGCTGTGGTCAAAGAGAACGAGTGAGTTCTTGCAACACTGTGCACCACCACCAAGAGGCACAGGCCAGCTGAGTGTCCATCCGCCAATGAACGCATACAGAAACCATGGTGCATATACACAATGGGATACGGCTCGGTCATAAAAAAGGATGACAGCTTGTTGTTTGACTGGAGGTCACCATGCTAAGCTAAATGAGCCATGTAGGCAGGAAGGCAAGCACTGCCTGATCTCACTCATGTGTGGGATCCAGAAAAGTTGATTTCAGGTGGGCATGTGGTGCCGCAGGTTTACCACCGCCCAGGATGCCTGCATCCCATAGGAGGTCCCACCTCTACTTCTGATCAGGTTTCCTGCCATCACGCCTAGTGGGCAGCAGATAATGGCCCAAGTTCCTGGGTTCCTGCCCCTCCCCCACGGAAGACTCAGATGGAGTTCCTGGCTCCTGGTTTTGACCTGGCCCAGCCCTGGCTGTGGCAGGCATTTGGGGAGTGAACCAGTGGGTAGAAGGTCTCGCCTCCCATTCTCTGTCTCCCCGCACCGCATTACTCTATGTTTCAAATCAATAAAAACGCAAAAAAAAAATGTTTATCTCATAGCAGTTGAGAGCAGAATGGTGGTTAGCAGAGCTGGGGAGAGGAATGGGGAAAGACTGATGGATGAGTACTAAGTTAAATTTAGGAAGAAGAATTGATGGTATTCGATTACACGGCAGAGTGACTACAGGTAATGATCATGCACTATGTACTTTTCTTAGAAAAAAAGAATGGGGCTGGTGCTGTGCTGAAGCAGGTAAAGTCCCTGCCTACAGTGTCGGCATCCCATATGGGCACTGGTTTGAGTCCCGGCTGCTCCACTTCCGATCCAGCTCTCTGCTGTGGCCTGGGAAAGCAGTAGAAGATGGCCCAAGTGCTTGGGCCCTGCACCCGTGTGGGAGACATAGAAGAAGCTCTGGCTTCCAGCTCCTGGCTTCAGATCGGCTCAGCTCTGGCAGTTGCAGCCATCTGGGAAGTGAACCAGTGGATTGAAGACCTCTTTGTCTCTCTTTCTGTCTCTGCCTCTGCCTCCTTGTAATTCTTTCAAATAAATAAACATTTTTTTTTAAAAAAAAAGAAGAAAGGATTCTGAATCTTTTCACCATAAAGAGATGATAAATGTTTGAGGACACAGCCATGTTTCCCTTGACTGGGCATTGTATACATGTATGGAAACATCATAAGGTAGTCCAGACATGTGTGTAATTTTTAAAGTGGGTTAAAAATAATAATTAAAAAGGTGTAAAGTTGGAAGGATGGGTTTGGAAAATGCTGGCACCAAGAATCTAGGAATACTTTCTGGGAAGGAGACATCCCAGGGCCACAGTGCACGTCAGGGAATCGGGTAACTGGAGGAGCCCAGGAGTGGCAGAGAGGCAGGGGCTGGGATTCTGAGGCAGCGCTGGATCAATCTTTGCACTTTGGGGCCAGGACTCTCATGAACTGTATAAGGCCTGTCCAGGTACAGGAGGAGAGCTGCAGGGCAGACTGAGCAGTCTGCGGAGGCAGAAGGTAGGAGGGAAGTGGTAGGGCCAGAGGGTTGGCCTACGGCAGGGAACAGCCGAGGACTGGGAGGCCCAGGAGTCCGGCAGCACCGGGACTTCCCCTCTCCTTCCCGACACAGTAGACAGGGGACAGCACACAGGGAGGCATGGGCGGTGTGCAGCCCAGCTCTGTCCTGCGGCTCCCGGCTGGATGCTGGGAAAGGATGTAGGAGGTGGGTACGAAGCCGAGGGCCCAACCTGACCACTGGTGCTTGCGGGGAGGGGCGATCTGCGGGAGGTAATTTTGAACTTGGACTTAACATCTGTGCAACGAGAGAGTCCTGACCTGCTCTCCTGAGAGCAGAGAAAATCCCTACTCAGTGACACACACGCCCCTTTCCCTAGAGATCTGGGCTCGGCTTGGGAGGTTCTGGAGGAGGAGGGGGAGAGTTCCCACCTGCCCCGAGTCTCCTTCCAACCTGGGGATGGCAGAGCCCTGCTGTGCTCCGGGGAGGGCAGGACACAGGGCCAGGGCCCCCCCCCCCGCGCCGCCTGCCTGCCGGGTCAGCATCTCGTGAGTGAGCTCAGTGCTGACTGTCTTGAGCACGCAGGGAAGCATGGCTGTGAGAGCTGGGGGTGCAGCGCTTGAACACGCCACGTTTCGGGTAGAAACACTGGGACAAGCGTGGGCAGGTACTAGAGGGATGGGGCCAGCAGATGGGCCCAGAAGTTGGTGGGGGGAGGCAGCCTGGTCCTTGGGCAGGTGAGTGCCCTGAAGACTGGCAGGATTTGGGGTGTGGGGTGGGGATGACAGGAAGGGACTTTCTGGGGTTGGCAACAGGTGTAGACCAAAGCTTGTGGGCAGGACTGGCTGCTGGTGCTCAGGGAGGCCGGAGAGGAGAGGAGGCAGGACATGGGCAGCTCACAGCCACCTTGGTGCCCCAGGCACCTTCCTGTCTGTTGGCCTGGCTTTCGGTCATTTCAGAGCCTGGACAGGCTGAGGAGCAATGGAGAGCTCTCGGCCCAGGAGAAGGCTGGGAGGTGTCTCCAGAGTGGGCAAAGGGCCGATGGAGCCCAGAGCATGCAGCCCCTGCATGGCCTGGGGCTCAGTGTATCAGCATGGAGGCCACAGGGCCTTCGCATGTGCTGTCACACAGAGTGGACTCACAGGCAGTGCGGATTCTCTAGATTTCCCATCACCCATGCTTGTTGGCCCCGTGTCACTCTGCCACGGCTGACACGCCACACCCACACACTGGACACACCACAGCAATGGGGTGAAACATGACTTCCGTGACAAAAAGCGGTCTGGCCCAACTCTGTCTCTGATAAGTCCCTGGTTTCAAATGCAGTAAACAGCTGTGAATTTCCCTGTTGTGTCTTCCAGGCTGAAGTTATGAGTCAGCAGTGGGGCTTAGAGCTTAAATAAGTTGTTTGTAGGTGTTTCCTGTTCAAGGACAGGAGACCGAGTGCTGGCACCTAAGTGTCTCCCGGCTCAGGTGAGGGCCTCCCATATTCAAAGGGAGCTGGGAGATGTGTTGAACAGCGACACAGGGGAGACACCAACTGCTCACCTGGGGTCCCCCACGGTGGGGTGGTTGTATCATGCTGGGAAACACTTTTCTTGACCCTTCACCTCTGGATCTCTGACCACTGTGGTTCTAGGAGGAGCCACGCCACAGTGGCTTTCGCTCAATGAGGATCCTGCACAGCTCTTATCCTTAAGGGGTCCACCTGGACCCAGGAGACTTCCCGCCTGGTCACTGCCCTGGGTCAGGGTCTCTGCAGAGCTGGATTCTCAGAGCACCTGCAGACTGGCATGCCAGGGGCCAGTTCTGTCCCCTCTCGTGACCACAAGGCCAGAAGGCTGAGCTGGCAGCCAGTAGCTTACCCTTCGACCATGAGTGATATAGAACCAGGAGGAAAGTTGTCATGCAAATGTCAGCGATGGAGAGGAAAAGGAAGAGAGAGAACTTTTCGCTGAGTGACACCATCAGTGCCGAGACAGCTTGCGGGTCTGCACTGGGCTGGGGCAGGGTTGTACCCCTACCCAACTTGTTCTTCCCTGCTGGGCTGCCCAAGGCCAGGGATGACTGGGATTTAGTCCACAACGGGCTGAGATGTGGTGCAGTAGGAAATTCTGCTTCATGACAGGGCTACTGTTGACATTGTTTGTTTTTTAATTTCCAAAAATAAGGAAAAGTGAATATGAGGGTGGAGGAGGTGGGAGAGAAGGAGGAGGAGAGGGCACGGGAGGCGGCAGACCCTGGCATTTCCCAAGCCGTGCCTTGGCTCCTCCCAGACCCTCCCCCACCCCCCCGGCTCTGAATGTGAAAAATAAGCAGCCGGAGCCTCCTGGGCTGGAGGTGTGTCTAACAAGGCCCTCATTGTCTCAGACAGGTGTGAGATTGGACTTGGGCCGGGGCCAACATCTCCAGCACCGGAGCCAGCTCTGTGAGCAGAAAACACGCACCAACCCTCCAGTAATACCACTGCAGCCAGCCAGAGACTCAACAATTTAAGGCTTAACACACACAACGTAAATCAGAGGAGGATGGACCGGCCGACCGGCAGCTTTCTGGGCAGATGCCTGCAGACTGTCTGTGGTTCAGATCCTGCCTGTTTGGGTTATTTGAGACTTTTTTTTTTTTTTTTGGGTAATATACAGATGAGAAACTGGGTGGGGCAGTGCGCGGAGGCACACTGGTGTTTGCCCTATCTTGTTCCAACAGCCCCCCTTTTGCCCAAGTGCTGTTTTGAAGGGACTGCTCAGGACGGTTCACGTTGCTACATCCAGAACCCAGGAACGCGGTCAAACCCGGGAGCAGGGGAACGGGCGAAGCCGAGCACCTGGACGAGCGCAGCGTCTGTGTGATCCTACGCCAGTCACCCGACCTCTCTGGGCCTCCAGGCACTCATCTGAGGCCGGTGTGGCTACGAGTCACTCGCCTGCAATGGCCAGAAGTTCAAAGTCACGGTGAGGAGCGCCCAGAGCAGGGGACACCATCAGCCTTGAGAGACAACACAGCCAGACGCCGTGTTTCTGAGCTGGCCCCTGCTCTTGTCCATTCTGTAGAGGCGTGTGGCTCTTATTAGACTGCCGAGGGAAGCCCAGGACTGGAGCCCCCTGGGAGCGTGGGCACGACTCGTGAAGAGCCACACACACCAGGGGAGGTAAACACAGTGGTGACAAGTCCGCAAGGCCCTCAGCCCTCAGTCCTCCCGATGAACTCTCACCTAAGTCACATTCAGGGGACAGCATGGTGGCGGCACCAAGTCTTAGCGAAGGGAGGGAGCCCACGCCGCCCCACCAGGGCAAGGGGCCCCATCCCTGGCGCCTTGGAGAGGAGGGCATCTGGTGTCTGTACATTCCTGGGACATTCCAGGGCAGCTTTCATCAGCCCTGCCATTCGCGACCTTGGCCCTGAATTTGCAGACAAGGACGTGGCCACTACAGGGATGCCTTTATCTGGTCCCAGCTCACCCATTCGCATTGCTGTGCGCTCTTCAGGGAGTAAATGGCATGAAGCTGGCAGCACTGTCCTGAACTGGGCTCAGGGGACTGTCACTCATCACCAGCCTTGGCCTGCCAGGGCCGCCTGGCGTTCCCACAGCTGTGGCTCCCAGCTCTGCCCTGTCACACTCACACACCTGTTTGCTGTCCTCCTCCTGGCCCGACAGCCCAAGCCACAGCCACAGGCAGGCTTAAAGGGCCAGGCTCGTGGGCGGAATCTGCACAGGGAGGTGAGACTTGGTCCAAAGAAGTCATTTTTGTGGATGGTTCATTAAAAATGCTGAAGAAGCTGACCACTGCCATTCTCTGAATGTGACTGATGGACACAAGTAATGGGACGGGCCAGGGTTCACCCCGATGGCTACCCTTGTGCGCCTTGTGGTCAGGAAGTGACCTGTCAACCTCACTGTGTTTACCACAGCTGTCTGCCCCCACCCCCTCCCCACCTCCCCACCCCCAGCGAGCAGGGCTGGGAAGGACAGAGGGCAACTTGGAGAGGAATTTTCTATTCTTGCTTGTTATACAAATCCCCACTTGCTGAGCATACAAGTCAGCACTAAGAAGAATGGAGATGCCCGGGGGGAGCCGTGGCTGCTCACAGAGGACGAGGAGAGGAGGCAGGCCGCATGGGTAACTGTTCCCACGAACCATCTGCACCGACAGCAAGGGCTTTGTGCTACCTCCACCTCCAAGGCAGAACAGGCCAACGGCAAGAGCACTGGGCCAGCAGTGCCGAGTCTGGCATTTCTCGGCTGCCTCCAGCTGGGCAAGTCCCTGAGACTCCCTGGGCTCTGGGTCTCAGGGGTAGAAGCTTCGAGCACAGACATTTACAGTCCCTTTCAACTTCTAAGACCTACCGTTCCCCACTGGGTCTTGTGGGACAGCGGTTACGGGTTTTCTTGTTTGAGTTTTCTCCAAAGGAAAATACCTCCACTCAAACCACCACCTCCTTAGCCACCCCAGGCTAGACTCACTCCCGAGGTCATTACCACAGAGTGGCCGTGTGGCCCTTGGTGGTCCACCAGCACCACCAGTGGCAGCAGCAATAGCAAGAGGCTAGCACTGGCCATGTACTGAGTAGTTAACGTGTACTGGGCTTTGAACTAAATGTTTCACAAAAGATGTATCTCAATCCTTGCGATGACTTTATGAAGCTATGACAGCAAACACAGGCGTCAGGAGCTTTGAGTGTGTTAACTCAGTTCTCAGAACTACCCAGTGAGTTAGCTACTGCCGTAGCAATTACAGATGGGCAACGGTGGTGCAGAGGACTTAAGGAAGTGCATCCTAGCAAGTGTTCAGCCTGGGATTTCAATCGCAAGCCCAGACCCGCCACCCTCCACGCAGATCTCAGCACTGACATAGTGGATGCACATTCAGCTCCCTCGTTGAGTGCATCCTGGGAGCTCCCATATTTATTCTGAGTGCTTTCTGATAAGACAGGAGGAACATCCTGCCATGACATCCCCAGGCTGTGTCCCCCTCCAACCAAGGAGTAGGTCAGAAAATGGGAGAAATTCCGTGCAGACCCACACCTGCTGGTCCCTCCCCCCGAGGCGTGAAAGAATCAAATGAGGAACTCGGGAAGAGATTCTGGAATCGGAATAACAAGATTTCCCTTCCCTTCCACCTGAATTGGCCATCCGTAATTTTGCACAAATTCAATTTTAAAGTCATGCTTTGTAATTTGTGGAAAATCATATTAAATTAAATAGATCTCCGTCTGGGCAATGACTTCTCTCGTTTAGCAACATATGGTGGCTCAGGGCCTCTCCATGCTCAGTCACACAGCACGACTCCTCACCCTCCTCCCAGGACAGCCTTGGCAGCAGACGTAGCAGGGTTGGGGGCTCCAGGGCACCCCCCGCCCCCGGGTTTCCCTGAGCATGCCAGGGTGACAGTGTCATGTTAGCATTCAAGACCACGAGGTGAATCACATCCATTCAGATGAGAGACTTGGCGGTAAATTAAAGGTGCGGGGCTACATGAAAACAGCCGGCACCCCGGGTGTGCACCCTGGTGTGCACCAGTGGGTGGCTGGCAGTGGGGCTCCCACAGCCAGTGTATGAGATCATAGGCTGCCAGTGCTTTATTATTGCCTTTGGTGGCCGAGCACACTAGGCAGTGTCCCCGTCACACTCTTGAAGGCACAGCTGCTCTCACAGCCCAGGTGCAGGCACAATCACACAATCCCAGGCGTCCGCTGTACTTCTACACCTGAGAGGGTGGGGGCACGAGGGGTCCCGTGCACCTAGTGCTTGTGCAGAGACCAGCCTTGCTGGGGAGCCACAGAAGTACATCTTACAACCCAGGCAGTTCCACAACGGGCAACTGACAAGAAAAGTCCAGATGAGGATGAACAGACCTTGAGACGAGAGGTCTAAACAAACCACTTAACGGGGAAAAAGGCCAAGCCGAGCCTTTGAGCTTGTGCTGACTTTCACAGATATTTTAATAACTTTATCATTATACAATTTGCCATCTGATATGTGCAGAGAGATGCACTAATGGAGAGAGAGAGGCCACAGCAGTGCAATGATCCCGCGGGACTTAATAAAACAGCCAGGCTCGCTTCCCTGTGCGACCTGTGACTCCAAGGAGTGCAATCACCAGTTACGTTATTTCTTCCTTCCTTTTTATCCCCCAGAACAGTTTTAAAGAATAATTTATTTTTGTTTTATTTGAAAGGCAGAGTGACAGAGAGAAAGAGAGAGAAAGAGAGAGAGAGAGAGAGAGAGAGAGAGAGATCACCCATTGGCTGGTTCACTCCCTAAGTAGCTGCAACAACCGGGAGTGGGCCAGGTCAAAGCCAGGAGCCAGGAGCTCCATCAAGGTCCCCCATATGGGGGACAGGGACCCAAGCATTTGGGCCTTCATCTGCTGCCTCCCAGGAGCATTAGCCAGAAGCTGGAGTAGAAGCACTGAGTAACAGGAGTAGAGCCAGGCACTCTGATACAGGATGTCGGCGCCCCAAGCAGTGGCTTAACCTGCTATGCCACAACGCCCACCCTGGGAAATTCTTCTAAAACTCCCAAAGCAAGGAGTTATGTGTGCAGCCCTTCTAATGATGCAAGGAGGAGCTGGCACAGCATAAGCTCTCTGGGTCTTGGATCTGGCTTTAGGATGACTCAGGTTGAACACACAAAGCTGCAGAGTAAAGAGGATTTCCTCTTTAGTGGGAACCAGCAATCTGCGGAGCTGGGAGACTTAACTGTCCCGGTGGGGGAGCCACAGGCACCCAAGGCAGCGCTGACTCACGGCCCCTCCCTGGGGATACTCTGCTTTTATGACACCAGCACAGTCACTCCCAAACCCCAGAGCTGCCCACCTCTAATGCATCCTCCTCCACACTCCCAGAAAGGCTGGGCTAGACACTCGAGTGGCCTCAGTCTTGTCACACAGGACCGATGGCACTGACTCGTAGAACCACAGAGTGTGACCCAGTTCTGGTGTGAAGACATCAGTAACCACTTCAGTTCCTGGCGTGCTCTAAAGCTCGGGTTTCATGTCAGCCCATAGCTGTTAGGGGACATGAGATACACGGGTCAGAGTCAGAGCCCCCTCCTCTTCACCCACACCTAGGAGGAAAAGCAGGCAGTTCCATATTTAAGCAGGGGCATCCCCCTTCCAAACGCGGCAGTTAACTGCTATGATATGATCAATGCGGTTCAAAATTGGAAGGTATTTTTTCCCAGTTTTGCACCTCTTTTTGGAAAGTTATAACCCTCATAAATGGCCTTAGGGTGGTGGTATGAAAGAAGGATGGGGAGGGGTGGGTATTGTGGCACAGTGAGTTAAGTTGCCACTGGCATCCCTGGCGTCCCATATCGGAGCACACGTTCGAGTCCCAGCTGCTCTGCTCTGCTCTGCTTCTGGTCCAGCTCCCTGCTAATGCACCTGGGAAATCGGCAGAAGGTGCCTGGGCCCCTGCCACCCAGGTGGGAGAGCTGGATGGAGTTCCAGGCTCCTGGCTTTGGCCTGGTCCAACCCCAGCTGTTGTGGCCATTTGGGGAGAAGATGGAAGACCTGTGTGTGTGTGTGTGTGTGTGTGTGTCACTCTGCCATTCAAACAAATAAAATGAATCCTCAAACAAAAAAGAATGAACCAGTGAACGGTGGTGCCCAGCACTGGGGCACTTCAGCCTGCCTCTGGAGGAATGCCTCTCTTCTGGCTGACTTCCCCTGCCTAATGCTCACTGAGGGCTTCGGTGCCATGGTTGCTTTCTCTTGAGAAGGTTTATATGTCATAAAACAGCAAATGCTCTGTCCTGTGCCGTTTAGGAGAGCCCAAACTGGATAAAATCCAAGCTGAAGAGTTTCCCTAGCTCACTAATCAGACACCAGTTGGATAGGAAGTGGTATGTTCCTTTTTTGCAGTCAATCCTGGGGAATGCAAGGGCAAACCAAACATAAACATGATTGACCCATGTTTGCTTTTTAAGGTGAGTTCTGTACTATTTTAAAAAAATTATTGTTATTTTGTTTTATTGACTGTGGTTGGGAACTGAATCTCTAATGTAAGAACATAACAGATTCTGCCAGAGACAGATTATGGAAGAAAAGTCTATTGGGGAAAAAAACAAACAAACAAAAAAAAAAACAAAAAACAAACAAACAAAAAAAACAAAAAAACAAACCCAGGGTTTAGCAGGGAGGATTTTCTTTACAGGCATTTTGGAATCCATATCTTTGGTCTCTACAACAATTGGGCTGTGCTTTGAAGGCAGTTCCGTGGGAATAAAGTCCACTAGGGCTTGGAAAGAGAAACGCAAAAATGTGGAACCAACAGCCACAGAGGTGGCTACTGACAACTGAGGCAGGCGAAACCCTCTGTCTATGTCTGTTTTCCCCAATAGGCTGGGGTGTTCAGAGTGTCAGAGGGAAATAGGCCAGAAGAAATAGTTAGTCTTCCTCAGCATAAATTCAATCGCAGGTGTTGGGCTTCAAAGAGCCATCTGATCTGGGCCGGCATTGTGGCACAGCGGGTTAAGCCATCGCTGGCATCCCATGTGGGTGACGGGTTGAGTCCTGCCTTCTCCATTTTCAATCCAGCTCACTGCTAATGTGCCTGGGAAAGCAGCAGAAGATGGCCCAAGTACACCCACATGGGAGATCTGGATGAAGCTCCTGGCTCCTGGCTTTGGCCTGGCCCAGCCCTAGCCGTTATGAACATTTGGGGAGTGAACCAGCAGATGGAAGATTCTCATTCTCTCTCTCTCTGAAACTTTGCCTTTCAAATAAAATAAATCTTAAAAAGTTTAAAAAATAATAGAATCCTCAAATAACCAAATTAGAGTGGGTCTGCATTTCTGTTCCTTCATTTGAGGAAAAATCATGCAAAGGAGAACATACCCAGTGAAGTGTGGCAAGAAAACACAGGAGTAGCCTTTCCCCATCAACACGTGGTACAAATGTCTGGTAAACTTGGATATGACTTTGAGACTACAGGCAAGGTTTCCTTTTTAAACACCCACATGTGAGAGGCTATCTCCCAGCGATCTATCAGTTTGGGAGAAGGAGATACGCAAAGGGCATCACCATCCTTTGGATGTGCGCGTCTGCCCAAGAGTGCCTTGCAACAAAGCCTCCCTTGACAAGGGCTGCTTGCTTCAAACAACAGCGATGTGCCCAGCTCTGTGTGTGGGGCCACGTCCTGGAGTCCATCCCAGCTGGCTGCTGGCGCTTCCTGTCATCTGCTGGCTGCCCTGCTCAACACCACCTCTGCTATCATGAGGTTTTGGGGGTTAGGGACAGAGGTACCCAGGTTTCTGTCCCCTTTTTCTGGACACAGGGAAGAGTCTCCTTTCCCAGCCACAGAGGTCAAGGACTTTGGTTCCATCTAAAGAGGCACCCTAGAAAATATTAAGAAATACCTGATCTTATCCAGAAAAATCTAAGTACCATGACGCTGAGTGCCAGCACCCAGTGGCTGAGCTGACAGTAGCCAGACACATGACTGGAGCATTCAGGCTCAAGGCACTGACTTCACATTTACCTGACCACCATATCTGCTCTGGGGAAGTTATCTCTGACCTCACCTGATGCCCCTGGCCCCCGATCTGATGGCCCCTACCCTTTGTAACTTGATTTAGTTGGCTCCAGAAGAGAGAAGTCCGCGTCCTAACCCCTGGAACGGTGAATGTGGCCTTATTTAGAAAAAGGGTCTTGGCAGATAGTAATTAAGAGAAGGATCTTGACATCAGCATGGATGATCTGGTTGGGGCCCAAAGCCAATGACCTTGTGGGTTTATAAGAGACAGAGTAGAGGGGATAATACAGACAAGTAGAGTTTATAAAGGGGGAAGACGAGACTGCAGAGATAGAGCCAAAACCAAGGAATGCTGGAGCCACCAAAGGTCGGAAGAGGCCAGGAAGCACCCCCCTCTAGAGCTTTCTAAGGCAGCAGAGAGGTGCTTCAAATGTTCACGGGGAACAAAATTAAGAGATATGTTTGTCTTGGTGCAAAAAGTTCTTGAAATCCATGCACAGGAGGGGTCTTGGAAAAGTTCAAGGAAAATGTCTGTGGCGGAAAAACTGTGCTTGGATTTCAAAATTTTTTTGCACCAAAGTGAACTCGGCTTTTCATTCCATTTGTTTTTCCATTAACCTCCTTAAGGTCCCATACTGCTCTGCCAACCCCTCGATTTCTGCCTTCCTTGCCTCTCTACCTTTAGCAGCTCCGGGCATTCCTTGGCTTGCAGCCGCACCACTGCGATCTCTTGGCCTCCAGAAGCATGAGCGCATACATGTCTGTTGTTTTTAAGCCACTCAACTTGTAGTAGGTTGTTACAGCGAGCATGGGAAACCGACACACTTAGCATTGTTGATGTGGATCCTAACAGCCAGAAGGGATTGGGCTGGCTCTAATAGCCTCTGCTCTGTGTTCCGCAATATCCTAGCATCTGCAAGTAAAATTACTACTCTTCTTTTGCGGACTGGAAGACCAGGGCTTTAACAGGTTCAAAGCCCATCAGCCCTATGGTATACATGTGGTGGAGGCTCAGACCCGTGTTCTGCCTGCCGAGCCCTTGCTCTTGGGCACTGTGCTCTGCTCTCCTTCTTACTCCTTCAATTCCCAGCTCACCTCTTCTGCTCTTTGGCCATCAATATCAAAAAGGACTTCTGCTACAGCTTTCTTAAAAACTATTGCTCTTCTGAACAAAAACCTTCTTATTCGTGTACATCTTGGTCTATCAATTCACAAGCAAGAGGGAAATTTTTGGAATGTATACAGTCTATGAAAGGGAGACTTTATCACTGAAATCAAGCCCTGGGGTGAACCCTTTTTCTCTCTTGGTTAGAAAGGATGCACCTGGAAACCATGGTCTGATCGCTTTGATTGGCATCTGTGAAAACATTTGGTCTGAAAAAGAAGCCTCGCCACAGTGTGCATTATGGTTACAAGGGTGCCGACAGCCCACCACCTTGGTGGCTCCTTTAAAGGGCCGTTGATTAAGTACTTAGCTATCAGGTGCTTGTAAATACATCACGGGCATTTAAATGGTGTTGTTTAAGAGAGTACAGGTTAACGCCCTTATCTGAAATGTCTGGGACCAGAAATGTTTTGGATGTTGGACTCTTCCCGATTTTGGAAAATTTGCATGTAATGGCATGTCATGGGGATGCAACCCAAGTCTAGACACAAAATTCTTCTGTGTTTCTAATACACCGTGTACACATGGCCTTAATACAGTATTTTATAAATAATCTTGTGCATGAAACGAAGTTGGGTGGTGTGGAACTTTCCACTTTGTGTCACATCAGTGCTTAAGAGTTTTGCTTTCTGGAGCATTTCCGATTTCTCATGGTCAACCTGGACTGCTTTGGTGATTAGCCCATCCATAACATGAAATCCTGTTCCCACCCTAAGCACGGTAAAGACTACTCGGAGAGTGACTAAAAAACAAGGACAGCAGCCTGGCAGCCACATCTGACTCAAGAGACAAAACACACAGGTAGCCTAGGGTAGAAAGGCCTTAGGGCTTGTTGACTTAAAGGAAACACACACACACACACACACACACACACACACAGCTTTTGCTTGCTTCTCTACCTTTCTCCTGTTCTGAATGTCTACCGTGCAATTCTTTACTCTGAGATCGCTAACCTTTCCTCAAATGCACAGTTGCGGTTGATGCTGCACCAGCCAAGAACACCCAGTAGCTGACTTCGTTCCTGCATTGCGAGTGCTCCTGATTCCGCTGATTTGCACGCTGTCTGTCTACGAGAAGGAGAGGGACCCCAGCACCAAGCACGCGGCTCTTCGCCCACCCATAATCAGCCCTTGGTTTCATTTTCTCTCTTTCTCCTTCCTTCCGCCTTTCATTTTTAGTGTATTCATGGGACTGAGGCTTGTTTCCCATCAGCGATTCCAATGTTGAGAGCCTCTTAAACCCTACCACACCCAGATAAGAATGATTGTGAAATACAATCACTCTCCGAGACTGCATCAAGTCTTGTAAGTTGACTTCCAGCCCTCTGGATATTTTACTTTGTGCAACCATTAATTGGCTGTTTATAGATTGACATATTGAGCATGTCTGATGTTTGGAGTCTTTACATCCAAGGTAAAAAAAAAAAAAGAAAAAAGAGTTCCAAACAAACCCCACTTTGGTTTTAAAATTCTAGAACAGGAAATGGTGTTGTGGTGCAGTAGTTTAAGCCACTGCCTACAACTTCTGCATCCCGCGTAAGTGCTGGTTTCATTCTTGGCTTTTCTACTTTTGACCCAGTTCTTTGCTGATGCACCTGGGAAAGCAAGAGAAGGTTGCCCAAGTGCTTGGGCCCCTGCCACTCATGTGGGAGATCCTAATGGAGTAGTTATAGGCTCCTGGCTTTAGCCTGGCCCAGCCTAGGTCATTGTGGCCGTTTTGGGGGGTGAACCGGTAGATGGAAGATTTCCCCCTCTCTCTCTCTGTCTGTTTCTTTTTGACTTCCCCTACACCCCGTAATTCTGCTTTTCAAATAAATAAAATAAATCTTTAAAAATAAATAAATAAAATGCTGGAACTGCTAGAACAGGGGCTGGGAGGAGAGCAAAGAAAAGCAACACCATGAATTGGATATTTTACCCCCGAGGCTGGAAAGGGGATTTTTCTCCTGCAAGGGAGAAGAAGGTTTTCTTCCTTTGCTCACTCAGAGAAAGAGAGAAGGTCACGGACACAAGCAACACCACACAGCTGAGAAGCCAAGGTTACTCAGTTTCACGGGAAGCAACACCAGAACACGGTCCTTCCAAAGTGACGTCACCATTCGGGGAAAATAACTGTCAGAACAAAAGCTATTCGGAATCCTAAAAGTCAGTAGGTGACTTGAGAGATCAGGGCCTCCTCTTAGCCATCCACACAAGGCTCCCATACCCCTAAAAGCTGACCAGATGTTGCCTGGGTTTCGATACTACCAGGGCTATGGTTCCAGTGGATGCCACAGGAGAGACTTAGGGGTAGGAAGACAGCAGCTCCAATAAAGTACAGGAAGAGTGGCCGGGAAGTCCTCGCCTTCCACGCTTCCCTCTTAGAGGTAGATTCATTACTCCGTGTTAAATTTTCCTTCCCCTCCACATTTAGAAACAAACGTCCATGGGCCAAAGGGAGGCATTTTATTAAGGTGCCCATCATGGAGCCCAGCCCCAGAGTTAAAACGTTTAGTAACACCTAATCAGGGCAGAACACATGCAACAGGGGCTCCTAAATGGGCAATGCTAGCCCAGGACTTCTCCCCAGCTCTCCCTTGGTGACTGGGACTCTTCTCCACACAGCCTCATAGCTCAGCCATCCTCAGCCCAAAAGTACAAGTCCAGGAGAACCTGCTACCTCCTGTCTCCTGTACACAGGCTTTGCAGCAACAAAGATCTGGGTTTGAGTCCAAGTTCATCACTTACGAACTTGCCTAACTTTTAACTTCTGGGGCTTGATTTCTCTGTCTATAAACCATGTCACTGTATGTGACAAGATATATAACCACCAGTCCAATGAACGAGTTCAACCTTGTGCCTTGATGTTTGTGGCAACCCACGCAAGAACAAAACTGGCTGCTTAATTTATCTGGGTTTGATTATACTCTGCACCAACACAGATCCCTCCATCTCCCCAGAAATCACCTTACATGGGGCTCATCATACTTGGTAAAGCCGGAGTCAAATTCTTAAAACTAATCACCTGTGTGGCCTGATGGCTAAGTGGGAGGTATGATCCAACGGCCATCAGTATCACATATACTGAGACTCTGTACCACCCCATCTTTTAAGAGGGATACAAAAGAATGCAAAGAATAGACTGTTGGAAGTCGGTGATGCCATTTTGACTTGCATACATGTGTAACCATGACAAAATGGCTTTCTACTCAGTTTTAAGACCTGGTCGAATAGTAGGCTGAAATTAACCTGAGCTCCTTTATAATGAAAACCTCAACAAATAAACAGTGGTTTGGTGGCATGGCAACCAGCTCTCCTTTCTCTCTGCACCTTGTTCCAGACGTCGAACTTGAATGATTCTAAAGCACATCTGATTCTAGACACACAGCGGAGCGGGTCTCTGGCCATGATTTCCTGCCGCCGGAGTAGGAGGAGCAGGTACCACTCCCCTGAAGCCTGAGCTAGTCTCGTCCCCAGCCTCTCCACAAACCTAGGCCATCTCTGCCAGGCTCCAGTTACTCACGCTTTTGTAAAGCTGAAAAAAAAAAAAAAATTCCCAGGTCTGCAGGGCCCGATGCAGAACCGCTCTGACCACTTTTGAGATATTTTTCTTAATACTGCAACTGCGATTTCAAAGAGAGTCATAAACACACGCTGTGGTCCTTAATGTATCCTCTTACATATAATACAGAAGCTCTGGGGCTCAGCCTGGAAAATAACCATCTTCCTACATGTCAAGAACAAAATGAAGGGCTTGGCTGAAAGAGACTTTCCTATTATCCCTGTTAACTTTCTAATTTCAAGCAAAAGAGCCCCAGGGCCGACTCAGAACATGACCAGCGTAAAGCAGCATTTTCTTACATGAGGAAGAAAGGAAAGAAAACAAAAGGAAAGAAAGAAAGAGGAAAAGTCGTTCTACAGGAAACTATCTCGGGCGCTTGTTTTTTTAAAAGTTGTTCCTGCCATGTTGCAAGCGAGGCGTGGGATCGCAAATTCCTATTTTGGCAAGAAAGCGTATCAGCAGTGTAGTTAACACTCGCTTAGGAGTAGAGAGCCAGCCCCGTGGGCCCTCGAAAAGTAGCTTATGATGGCTTAGAAGGCTGCACAGCTAAAAAATTTGTCAAAGGAACGAAATGGGTGATGGCTGGTGTTAAATCTGATACTCCTCAAAGCACACAGCACAAAGTCCTTCCAATGCCGTGCCTGCCCAGAGCTGCTGACGGTGAGGGCAAGAAGGCACCAGGCCACCTCCCTTGATATCTGGGGGTGGTGGGGTGGGAGAGGCATCCTGACAAAGAGGGCAATCGGATTAGATTCACTCCAACGAGGGTCGATTCAAGGGGGGACCCTTCCACCCTGCCCCTCCTGTGGTGGAATTTTCTACCGTCTTTAAAAATGCTTAATGTTTCTGTTCTACTCACAGTACAAAAGGTTAGAGCCCGTTACCAACCACGGAGTACAAGTGATCAGCCAAGCAGTCAGAGAATGAGAAAGCAGACGTCTCCCCTTTGGTTTTATACCTGGAGTCCCATGGATGACATAAGAGAATGTAAATGACCCTAAGCACGAGATGAAGGAATCCTTTTGAGATTTTTATCACAGAAAAATGCAGAAAGAGGCTTGCATCCCAAGTCCATCATATTTGGTAAATCAGGAGTCAGATTCTTAAAATGACCCATGTGGGTGGCCTCGAGCCATCTCTAGGCGGGAGGCAGGGCTAGCAGCCATCAGTATCCCTGTGTCCTTAGCACCTGCCCCACTTCTTGCCATCTCACCACAAGTCATCTCTTCCATTGAACCTATCATTTGACCTAACTTACCACACACACATGCATTTTGGAATTCTTAGAAACCAAAGTGCCTGTTGTAATGATTATTCACGATCATGAAACACCAAGAAACCAAGGACTGCATGGGACCTCTCCCTGTGCAGCCCTGGGACCGCAGAAGAGAGGCATCCCTGGAGCATCTGTTTGTACAAGGGGCTGCCCCGTGGGGCCCCCCGACAGCTGTGCGCACAGCACAAGTATCCTATGGGAAGACTGCTCTGGGGATTTTCCACTCAAATCAGAGCACCTCCCCCCATGGGCTAGGTCTCAGGCTGGCAAGAGCCCCACACGAGAGCCATCAGCCCTGACACCCTGCGGTGTCCCCCCACAGTCCCACTCACTTCCAGAGAAGGCCCGGGGAGGCTCCTTTCCACGGTCCCCGAGGGGCAAGGAGACACCGCCTCCGTGGCTGGCCCCCTGCCCTTTTCTCCAGATGTGTTGTTTATTTCTTGTTGCTGAACCAGCCTGCTCCTCTGAGAAAGGGCTCTTCCCGTGACCATACCCTGTACAGCTGTGTGCTGCAGGGCACCCAGAAAACGACTGCATTTTGGATATCTGAAATGGTAGCACAGAGCAAACAGTCGCTGACGTCAGGAGCTCTACAATGTAAATGCACTTTGTGTATTATCTCATTTGGCACAGCGGGGTTAATGCAATTTTTGCATTTTACAGAGTTTTCACAATTGCCAGCTAGCCCAGTGGGGGTGAGGGGCCTGCATTCTTTATTGATTTTCAGATAATATCCTGGGTGTTATGGCATCCCCACGTTCCTACTATTAATATTCTTAAACAAATACATATTAGATACAAACCTCACAGATAATCTGAAGACAAAACCTTGAAACATCTTACTTGATGTGTGTGTGTGTGTGTGTGTGTGTGTGTGTCTGTGCTTAAGCTTCATGGATAGAAGAAAAGAGCAAAGTCCAGGTGAACTTTTAACAAAATTCAAGATGTATACATACAGTGGGTCCTCTACACCCATGGATTCTATATCCCTAGATTCAACCAACCACAGACAGGCAATATTTGGGGGAAAATAACTGCAGCTAAATTGAATATCTATAAACTTGTTTTCTTGCCATTACTGCCTAAACCATAGAGTATAACAACTGTTTACATGCATTTACACTGTGGTACATATGATAAGTCAACTAGAGAAGACTTACAACACACAGGAGGATGCGCATGGTTTATAAAAAAAAGAGAGAGAGAAGAAGCATCATGCCACTTTATACAGGGACTTAAGCATCCTCAGCGCAGATTTGGGTGTGTACAGGGGAATTCCCAGAGCTCAACCCCCACAGATATCTGGGGCCATGAGCATTACCCATCCAGCCCTGGACTGCACAGCCATGGCACCCCTATGTCCCAGACAGCTTCTCCACCCAGCGATCTTGGTATCATGCAGAGCCGGCTCAGCAGGCACACGGAACCCGCAACTCTGCATTTCTAACAAGCTCTCTGGGGGATGCTGCTGCTTCGGGGACATTGCCTTTGAGTATCCGGGAAAAACCATGGCTGCTGTGATGGGCTTTGGGCATGGGGCCAGGCCGTGGCGGTGGTCCCCGGACAGGGCGAGGCGGGGAGTGGGCTCCATCCCCAGGTACTTACCCTGCATCTGACCCTGAGGCTGAGGATTAAAGGCAGTGGAGTGGTTCAAGGAGGCCCGAGGGTTGGGCGTGGGGGCTGGGTGGTGTGGGCTGACCCTCATGGCCGTGCGCCGCAGCTGCTCCAGTTCGCTGAGGCGCTCGGAAAAGGACAAGCTGCCGGGCTTGGTCTGATCATCTAGTTTCTGACGATGTCCTATTGTGGGGGCGGGTGGGGAGGGGTGGGGGGGAGAGGAGGCAGGGGAGGAGGGAGGGAAGAGATCAGACAATGTATTGCAGATTTTCTAAAATAGGGGGTTTGCTTCTCTTTCCCCTCCCTCTCCCCTTACCCCCAGTGTAGACTTGCAAGAGATCTGCCCACCGGGCTGGCTGCTGATGGGAATTTAGGACCTATTGTCCCCACAGCGGACTGGGGCCCCATTCCTCAGAGCAACCAGTGGGTGGGAACATGGCACCCACACCGACCCCCTGAAGATGCCTCCAGAGGGTCTGGGGCTTGGTGGCGGTGGTGATGGTGGGAGCGAAAGAAGGTACATTAGTTGTTGGCACTTGGCCACGTGCTATGGGCTGTGCTAGGGCAACCAGGAGAGTGGCATCTAGTGGCATCAGGATGGCTGCTCCTTACTGCAAACCTAACCACCCACAGTTCTGAGAGGCAGTGAGGTGGGCCCTGGAGCTTAGCACCACACCCCTTCCTACAGGAAGCTGAGCAGGACTGCAACCCCCAGCCTCCCAGGAGGCCAGGTTTCCTGTTCCATGCATGGCCTCGCTCCCACCCCATGCAGGCTGCTCAGGGGTGCACCCTCTTCCCTGAAACCCAGTCCCCAGGTACACCCCGGAGACGGAGGAGGCAGGAAGGTGTAGCCTGGATCTGGTCCAACATTCCCAGGAGGCCAGGCCCCATGGAAGCCTGAGGGGATGCCAGCAATTCAGTGAGCTTCCCTGTTGGGTTCTGGAACCCAAGGTGGGAAGTGGGTCTCTCAGTGTCCCTGTGTAGGGCAGTTGTCCTCTCCCTGGTCCTCATCAGCATCCCTGTCACCAGGCAGCAGCAGAGGCCACTCTTATGAGACAGATTCAGTTTTCTCCCTTAATCTCCCATTAAAATATCTTTAAACCTCCCACGGGGGGCTGTGGGCACAGCGGGACTGTGTGTGTCACTGCTCTTTGCAAGATGGCCTCCCGCTCCTTCCTCACCCTCAAGGGCTGTCCAAGAGTCCTTGACCGATTTCATGAACCCTAAATGGTCAAATGGCCTCAACACAAGCCAGGAGAAGTGGCTGTCCTGTGGCCTCTACCAACTGCCCTTTCACATGCCCCGGTACAATCCCAGATTAGAAAGAGGACCCTTGATACTCTCCCTCGGCTCAGGGCTCAGGGTCCCCTCGGCGTGGGGCCCGGAGCAGGACAGCGTCACCCGGCTCCCCATGCCACCATTATAAAATTAAATGGTTTGACTTGTATTACAGTTCCAAATCTCCACGGCCTGTCCTTTCTTCCTGCTACAGGGCCCCTTGGCACAGCTCACACCGTCTCAAATTCCAGACCAGAAAAAGGGCCCACTATATTGCAGTGATTTTATCATTAACAAGACCTGTTTGGCTCCAAAATGAGGAAAAACATTTAAGCATAATATTTGTGCAGTTCAAACGCAACGCTCCCACTTTTCACGCGTCACCAAGGCAAATCTGGTCTCTGATTCAGCGCTCCAGCTCACAACACTTGACTCGAATGCAAACACTCTGAGTCACACAAGCTCAGCCCACGGAGGACAGGCCTCTTACCGGCAGCTTTGTGGATAAAAGGGTCCAGTCCCTAAGCAGCTCCCATCTTCCCATCCCCTCAGAAGTGGAAAAAATATTTTTTCTAGAACATTCTATTTTGGTCAATCACAGTGTAACTCAGTGTCCCTGGATGGAGCCTTCCTGGACTCTTCCCTCCTCTTATCTTTGTGACAAACTTCTCAGCTTCCTGATAATCAAACTGAAAAATCTGCACTTTTCTGATATAAAAACAATTCCGACTCCAAAACAGTGCAAAACACAACGGTTCAGTCTTTGAAGTGCCTACCACAGCCTAGGTGCTTGTCACTAGGACTGAAGAAAGAAAATGGCAGAAAACACAGTTCCGGAGAGTTTTGCCACCTCGGAAAGAATGCCTGTAGGCGCGAGGCTTCCAGCAGTGCTGTCTTCACTCCAAAAGCTCAGATCCCGCAGACAGCACAGCATTTTTGAAGAGCGCTGGGTTAAGCGCAGCTTCTGAACCAGGGAAAGAGTGATCAAGATCATTCTTAGCATGTGGTGCTGGCCATAGTGGAACCTTGGGCCAGCTTTTGACTACAGACTGCCAGTTGTGTCTGCCTTGGCCACCAGATTTGGGGACACATACCCCGGCGATACCAAACTGGCATAAGTCATGTCAGGTATGCCACTCCTGTGGCCAGACACACTCTGAATTTTTTTTGTTTTGTTTTGTTAGTTCCCCTATCCCCATTACACTGTGCTTAAAAAATAATTTTAACATGTGAGCAGATTCTGTACCAGCTAACACCTGCCAAAGCGCAGTCATTTACAGAGATTAACTGATGACTGCCTGCTTTAGCAGGAATGTTCAGGCATAACTCTCAGAGAAAACAAGTCTTCACTCTAAGCTATTTCCTAAGCCCTGAGACTCTCAGGGCTGAGTGTAATGCCGGAGGATTGGGGAAGAGTTCATTCCACACCCCTACCACGTGCGGGCCTGGGAGTACATAGCAGTGTTATTATATTGTCCTTGGTGGGAACTTGACCCCATCCTCACCAGAGTGATGGGAGGCGGATCGTAACACCAGGGCACAGGGGGAAATGAAACTCATCATTATCTTCAAGGTGTGGTTCAGATGCATTTGTAAGCTAGATCCAAGAAACACCTAATTCTTTTCTAAAACCTTCAGACTTCATGCCAAAGAGCAATATTTTGCATGAAATATAGGAGCTTCCGATATAAACTTCCAAGCTGCAGAAAATGAACGCTTTATGTCTGCAGTTTCCTGTATCTGTGTGCAATTAAAATGTCGATTTGCCCCCTGAATTTTAAATAGAGGAATATGGAAATTGCTCACTATCAAATTCACTTTGCTTCTTTCTTACTGAGTACTAGATTTCAGAGGGCCACAGGAAATCCAACCCCCGACTCTACTTTCTGGTAGAATGACCATGTAGCCCTGAACATAGGCCTGTTGGAAGTCTGGCATTTTGAGTCTGTTAGAAATCAGTTGTGAATGTTTTTGGTTTTAGTGGTGCTAAAAATAGACACCACCTTAAGATTTCAGACTGGGACATTTGACTGAATCCTGAGCAGATCTGAAAAGTAAGCTAAATTCTTCCATTACCATTTTTCACATTTTCGAGAAAAAGTACTTGACTGGAATTTTATTACATATGCAATGGCATAAAAAATAAGGAAAAAAGTTACAATATTTTGTGATGGATAATGAGGACAGCTTTCAGATTTCTCATATAAAAATTATACCAAGCAGAGGCTGGCATTGGGGCAGTGGGTTGAGCCACTGCTTCTTATGCTGGCATCCCACATCAGAGTGCTGGTTCAAGTCCTGGCTTTGCTGCTTTGGATCCAGCTTCCTGCTAAGGTACCTGGGAATGCAGTAGAAGATAGCCCAAGTACTTGAGCCCCTGCCACATATGTGGGAGACCTGGATGGAGTTTCTGGCTCCTTGGCTTTGGCTTGGCTCAGATCTGGCTATTGCAACTATTTTTGGAGTGAATCAGCAGATGGAAGATCTTTCTCTCTCTCTTCTTCTCTCTCTGTTGTCCTACCTTTCAAATAATTAGAAAGAAACATTTTAAAAAAAACTATACTGAGCAGGCATGCATAGCGCATTGATAAATGAGCTTCCTTTTTCAATGTACCGCTGTGATCTGTAGCTGTAAGTAACTTAAATGTATGATTTTCTGTAAAGGAAAATAGATAAGGCTATGTTGCCGCCTTTTCTTAGGACACTTTGGCTACAGAGAATAAGGAATTCTCAGGCAGTCACCAACGTGTCTGTCCACATTGCTGATATGGGTTGACAAGTTGTCCTGATGTATTATCAGCAAAAACATTAGGAAGACACGAACTCAAAGCCCTGGCGTGATGAGTTGAGAAAAACGTGCACAAAATGATAACACCAAAAAGATACACATCTCTGTCTGTATGCGCTTAAAACTGTGGTTCTTCTAAAAGAATGCCTGGGTCTCACGTGCTCACTTTGAAAAGGATAACTGTATTTCCAAAGGTATTGCCGCCCAATCTCACTACAGGGATCTTGCCATGAGAATACATAAATATATAAAAGATTTTCTATGATTTTCTAAGATTATGGCCATGGAGAAGAAGTCGATGTGTGTAGAGGACACCTCTCGCTCCTGATACAGCAGACTAACTTGTTGATTCTGGGGTCAGTGTGGCTTTGAAGTGATCATACTGAACATGAACTTGATCATAACTTGAAGTTACTTGCAGGGGGAAGACATACACCTTGCTAACTGCAAATCTAACCATCTGTCAGCTGATTTAACGCTGAGAAATAATGCCCAATATTATGTGTCACTTAGATATCCTGCATACAATATACTATAAAAATATATGTGTGCAATATATTATAAAACATAGTATATATACATGTTTAGATGTTATCCAATATTCTACAAATATCACTGAGATGTCATTTATACTGCATAATACAAAACACATATATATGCAGTATATTATATATTATAACACATATTACATGTGTATGTTTGCATATTACCCAATATTATATAAATATTGGTAGCCTCACTTCCCAATTTCATCTCATATATAAAGCTAAGAGAACAGCATGAGGCTAGAGTACTTCAGAACTGAAGAAAGATCAGAGAAATCAGCTGAAGAAAAATCAGCCTCGGTTTTTTTTTTTTTTTTTTTTGACAGGAAGAGTGGACAGTGAGAGAGAGAGACAGAGAGAAAGGTCTTCCTTTGCCGTTGGTTCACCCTCCAATGGCCGTCACGGCCGGCGTGCTGCGGCTGGTGCACTGCGCTGATCCGAAGGCAGGAGCCAGGTGCTTCTCCTGGTCTCCCATGGGGTGCAGGGCCCAAGCGCTTGGGCCATCCTCCACTGCACTCCCTGGCCACAGCAGAGAGCTGGCCTGGAAGAGGGGCAACCGGGACAGAATCCGGCGCCCCGACCGGGACTAGAACCCGGTGTGCTGGCGCCGCAAGGTCGAGGATTAGCGTAGTGAGCCGCAGCGCCGGCCACAGCCTCAGTTTTAAACTCAGGGTGTAGGAAGTAGGTTCAGAAGGGTTGTGTCATTTATCCAATGTCACACAGCCATTTGAAAACACATCTGCCCCTTCAACACCTCCCAGTGCACACACACTACTCTCAGGTCACCTGGAAATACAAGCTGCTGGGAACCCCGCGTGAACAGAGGAAAGGCACACGTTCTACACGTGTTGCTACCACAGGGGCACTGGAGCACTTTGACTTCTGAATGCTCTGCCTTCACAGTCCCACTCGTGTTCCAGGGTCCTCCTTGGAGTCTCCCAGAGCAAGAGCCACACCGTAAGCCACAGCTGGGAGCTTGAGCATGCCCTGGAGTTAGCCAGCCCAGCAGGGTAGAGGCCCAGGCACTTGGGTTTCTGGGCAGGTGCCAGGTGCCTCTGCTCCTGCTGGTGCAGGGGCACGCTGGGAGTGTGTGCAGGAGGGAGAGGCCCCTCCAAGGGGCGCACGAGCTTCCGCTGTGCCCCACTACTTCCCTTCTCCTAGTTGCTTCTGATTTGCTGTGTGCAGGGAAAGAGGTTGGCCCTCAGGAACTGCAAGGGGTGGGTTCTAAGACGCCCACGGATACCAAAGTCCACAGATACTCAAGTTCCTATATAAAATGATGTCATTTTCACATATAGGGCTTCTTCAAAAAGTTCATGGAAAATGAAATTAAAAGATTAGTTTAACAGGGGCCAAAATATTGAAATCCATATTTTTTTTCACAGTACACATTTTCCATGAACTTTTTTGAAGATCCCTCATATGCATGGATTTCAAAATGTTTTCCTCCAAAATAAACTTATTTTAAGTCCATTTGTCTGCCAACTTTTTGAAGTACCCTCATAATACCCACACACATCCTGCTTATACTTTAAATCATCTCTAGATTTCTTAGAACTCTAATACCATGTGAGGGCTATGGAAACAGTTGTATTGTTTAGAGAATAAGAACAAGAACAAGAAGTCTGCATATTCACCACCACTACAATTTCCTCCCCTCCAAATATTCTGGATATGCAGTTGGTTGAACCCATCAATTTGGAAGCCACAAAGGGCCAACTGTACACCAAACTGTGTTTAGACTAAATGTCCATGCCAACTGTATACCTAAATCCTGTTTAGATGGGGTGTCCACAGCACTGGGTGGTGGCCTGTTTGGCAGTAACTATTTGGTGGTCTTTTTCTTTATTTTTTAAACTTGTTTATCCTACAGAGAAGGTGGAAGTGCCAAACTCTGTCCTTATGGTAGTGATGGTCAGAACCAATGAGCTGGTTCTATTGGAGTGACTGTCACCGTTACCAGACTGATCAATAAGGCGAACCTGATTCTCCAGTAGGAGGTAACTCCCGCTCTCCATGTAAGGGAAGAGGACCTTGGGGAATGGCAGGAAAGCCACGTGAGACCTGTCACTCCCCACTAGAGACGGAGCCAGTAAGACCTCAGTGCCCATAGGATGAGGGCATTTATGCAGTCGCCCTAAGTCGCTGTAGCGAAACAACATGGCACCAGAGGAACGTGACTGCCAGTCTGGGAATTAAGAATCTTCTGTTGTAAATCTGCTTTTCTATCAAACTTTGCTGTGGACAAGAGCAAGTCTCTTTATCACTCAGCCTCCTTATCTGGAAGCCGGGAATTAAAGGACTAAGATGGATTACTCCAAGGGGCTCTAAAAGCATCCATCGCAATTATATCTGCTGCGATTATCTGCTCAGCCAGTTCTGGTTGGACGACTCTAAGCAAGGCTTTATTTAAACAACTGCATGTGACATTACGACTTTCCAAGATTTCCTTCTGTCTTTTTTTCAGGCAGATACCTGGCCCTTGGGAGCCAGTCCCGAATCCAAACATCCAGCAGGTCTGTCTTCTAATCTGATTGCACCTGGCTGGCCCCACCTTTCTGTGTGCTGGTGGTTGGCACCTTGGCACAAAGCATCCTAAGAATTCATGCTCTGCCTCCTGCTGTTTTCACCAGCACACTTTTGAACAGTTGGGTATTAACACCCCTAGACGGCAGACCCCACCTCTCTTCTTGCAAGACTGCACCAAGTCTTTCTTGCTTTTCTCTCTCTCCATTTCCAAGGCTGAGCCCAGGGCACGTGGGATGCTAAGGTCACCCTGGAGGTGGATAAGCCACATCAAGCCCACAGAGACAACCCTGTAAGAGTGCCAGCCCTTCTTGGGTCATGCAAGCATTTTCTACTTACTCAGAACAACCTAGAGATGCCAACAGGGACAGCCATGCCTTTGAGAAGAGCTGTGTTCTCATGCACGTGGCAACAGGCAAGTGCATGTCCACTGAGTCCCCCCATGCACAGTGGACTGTACTAGCCCCGTCCATATAAGGGGGACCTGATTCTCAAGTACAACTCGCACGTCTGGGAGGTTAGGCGGGCATTCTGCTTAGCCTGCTTTCCAAGGTGGACAGCTGTGAAACCACAAGGCAGACGTGGGAACTTTCTCTGCTGCTCCAGCTACATGGCCGCCTCACCTCTCCCTGGCTCCTGTAGCACTGCCTCGGGGCTGTGCATTTATTGTTTCCTCTGCCCAGAACATTCTTCCCCGAGTCCTGTGGACCTGTCTCTCCCATCCTGAAGCATTTGCTCAGATGTCTTCTCCCTGAAGAATTCCTGAACACCTGAAGCCGCAAACTCTCCTGCGTCCGGCTAAGCCCTAGCCCTTTGGCTGTGGTTTTCTCTGGATCACTCCCTCATACCCTGGCCCACTATACTGGAAGGCTCCACAACACAGCCGCTGTCTCTGACCCTCGTGCCCTGTAAGAACCCCAGCACGTGCGAGACTCACTAAATGCCGACGAACGACCAACTGACTGCTCAGATCCCTCACAACGCTGCCACCCAGCCTACCTCCGTGAGATGTCAGCGACGTAGCACTCATTCGGGAATGCTGGGATTAATGTTTTCAACTAGAAAAACTGTCTGGTGGTGAAAGATGTCATAAATGAGCACACGGAGCATCACAGAGAGTTGTCTCATTAGATGTTCGATCAGTCGGCAAAACTCAGCTCCTCTTTCCTTTCCCCACACTAAAAACTACGAAAGAATCTATAAAGATCCTTGTGCTGAGCTAAGCACAGCACCCCAATGCAAGCAGAGAGCAGCAGTGGCTTCTCTTTCCTTGTAAGGAGAACCTTCACACACATACACACACACACACAAACTATACATATACACATCACATACACCACATAGGTACCACATACACACACATGCTGTATACATATATTCACAGCACACATATGCCACATGCCACGTACACACATGGCACACATGTACCACACACGCCATATACATATACACTTAGCACACATGGACCATACACACACACACCAAATACATATATTCATAGTGCATATTCACCACACACATATCATATACATATACATAGAGCACACACACCAAATACATATGCACATGGCACACACACTGTATACATACACACATTACACATGCCTACACATTACACTATATATATGTATATGTACACATCATAGACATACTATACACATTATATAGCTAAACACACCACAAACACCATACATCATACATACTCTATACACACATATACTCTATACTTAGACACATCACACACACACACACACCATACATATCATATACATTCAAACACCACACAACACATACATTGCTCACATACCAGGTACACACATCATATACATATGCACACTGCACACGCAGTATACATATCATATGCACAGTCACATCATATACATACACACAGCCACATATCACACATATGCATGCCACACATGTATACCAAATGCATATACAATATACCACACAGTACACACAAACACGCATGCACATATACACAAAGAGGAAAAACATAGCACACACATACACTGTACACACTTACACAAATCACACACATGCACACAGAGACACACATACATATACTCCCACACACAGAAACACACACACACACACAGGAAGCATCACAGGGTCCCCCTCAGGACACAGGCAGTGACTGGATTTGTTCACTGGCAGAGCTCCTGCCCCAGAGTGGAGGCAGGTGGCAGGTGGGGGTGGGGCAGAGAGGTGAACATCAACTCCTGAACTGCACCTGCGGCCTCTGAACAGCTTTGACATACACGTCTGGAGCAAGCCAAGCCCCACGGTGGACAGGCCAGGCTAGAGGGCGGGGTCGGGGGGGCAGAAACCTCCCCAGAGGCCGGGTACCTCCACCTGTGCCAGCAGGCAGCAGGTGTACACAGCAGAGACACTGAGCGAGTTTGGACAGGACCCGGGTAAACTGAGGGCCCTTGCGAGGCTGGGCAACGCCCAGGCCAGTGCTGACTGAATGCGGGTGTGAGTGAACGAAGGCCCCCTCTCCCAGGCTATACTCATCCTGCAGCGCTGGCCCAGCAGCGTGCCCCGCACCCGCACTCCCCTGCACTTCTGAAAGGGCCGAGGAGACTCCCTCCCATTTCTAAACTCGGTGCCTGCTGGGTCCCAGGGCCTCCCAGCCTCCGAGGCTCAGCCCCGCCTGCTGTCATCAGGGCCAACTGAAGACAGGGTTGTCACAAAACCCTGGGACTGACGCTGGAGCCGAGCAGGCAGCTCAGCCGCGAGCTCAGCATTTTCTCGTAAGAAAGCCCGCAGGAACCAGGCACGGGTTTTTCACTGACTCTGAGCCCCACCTTTCCCTGCGGAGAACAAGCCATCAGGGTGTTCTGGGGATGACAACCTCACCCAGGCACCAGGCTGACTTCTACCCCCTGTCATGAGCAGGAGCCGGGAGCAGCCTCTAGCCAGCAAGTGGCTACTTGCCTGGACTCCCAGAGTCCCTGCATGGTGACGGAAAGGCTGCTGCCACCTTCTGCCGGGTGACACCGGGAGGGAACGTCCTCTGTGTTCCAAGTCACCAGTGCCCCCCATCTAGCCTGATGACCACATCTGAGGCTCAGGTCTTGGGCAGAGCTAGCCCCGGGTGGGACAGGCCAGGCCACTTCAGCTACAGAAGGAAGGAAGAGAAGGCGTTGCTGCCTCCCTAGCCAAAGCCACCACCTTCTCCCATCCACGTCCTCCCCAGCCCTCCCCTTGGGCCGCGTGGGCTCAGCCTCCCCGCTCCTTCCTCGCTCTGTTACATGGGCCACAGGACAGCTGCCTTTTCAACAAACAGCGCGCTCTCTTTCAACTCGGCCCTGTTCTGTGGGAGTACCACGGGGTGTCAGAGCAAAGTGGAGCAGGCCCAGAGAACTCCGCCTTCTCCCGGCCCCACTCCCTTCTCCCACCCCAACCTCTTTAAAAAAAAAAAAAAAGAAATTTTTTAAGCCACTTCTGCTTCCTTCATTTTCTTTGCAGCTGCAGCCGAGAGATATAGTAACGCTACTGTACGGGACTTTGAAAGCAGGGCTTTGGAGAGGTTTCCAAATGCCATACAAGCCGGTTATTCTCTGCCTTGTTTTCTTTGGCTGCAAGTTGGTAGCCCCGAGTGAGTCAAACAGTATTAACTTTCAATAGGGAAGCGGTGTGGTCAACCGAAGCTGTTTGCGGCTAGATTGTGAAGATAGGTAGGGCAGGTACTGAAGAACAGCCCATAATACTTGGAGGAGGCAGCCCCCGCTCAGGAAAACGCTGACAATTAACACGACTCACACAGGCTTTTTTTCGTTGGCTGAGGAATTAACACCAAGGTCTCTGACCGGACAGTTTTGGGAAGTGGGCCACACTGGGGTTTGGACAATCGAGCACTTTGTGGGTGTAAGGATGGCTTTTTTTTTTAATGTTGCCTAAGTCATGGGAAATCTGGTTAGGGCTATTTCCCCTACGGAGGCACGCCACTTGGGTGGGGGGAGGGGCCTTTATCCACACTTCCATGCCTCTCCCCGATGTTCCCAGGCACCACGCGGCCTCCCCACTTTGACAGCTGACCGCAGGGCCCTGGCCGCCCGTCTGAAGTGAGAAGATGTGGCTCTGAGAGCGCGCTGTCCCACAGGCACTCCTTTCGGGAGCTGAGAAGGACCTCACAAATCCCTGCCCCTTCTGCAGATGAGGAAACACAGGTGGTTTGAAGCCGCTGTGCCTCCCGCAGCCAGGCGGAGCCAGAGGCCGCGCGTGGGCGCCCAGGCCGGCCTCTGCCTTGCCCAGGGCTCAGAATTCCTTTCGGAGTTCAACAGAGCAGTTTGGGAGCACAGCCCAGCCCTCAAGACTCAAATTCTAGCGCTCTCCAGTTCTTTCCCCCTGCACTTGGTTACCTCTGTATAACGAGACTGGCAGAATCTCTCAAGGATTAGGGGGGTTTCCCCCTGAACTCCCTCCCGACGCGAGCTGCCCCGGGGCCTCGGCGGAGCCCAGCCCCAAGCAGTTGTGGATTTGGACTGGTCCTGAGAAACCAGCACGAAAGCTCCAGGGTGTAGCATTTCGCCGCCCTGAAATCTAATCCAGAAATCTCAGGCTAGCAGCGTATATAAAAAGCCACTGGCGTGGGGGTGGGATGGATAAGGACACGGCTGCTTGCACCCTGATCTGTGTGGGTCGGGTCTGACAGTCTCCTGAACCTTCTGGCTATGTAAGCGTTTCATTACAAATAACTGAAAAGAGCCAGAAAGTTGTAGAAGAAAAAACAGCTTCGTTCTGGAAAATTCTGCTCAAGTCAAACTCGACCCTCAGCTGCTTGACAAAGTGTGTTCCCTACACTCTTAAATGGTCTACAGGTGTAGGCAAGACAATGATCAGATACTCTAGTAGCAAAGCTACAATTTCTGTAAGCGTGGAATAATCGTAATGGTGGCTGATTTACATTGTCTCTCTTTTTTTCTCTACAATTTTCTTTTCGCCATCCTGAAAGACACGAGGAGATGAAAGCTACCTTCAAGAAACAGTAATTCCTTTAAGATCCCTATGATTCCCATATAATAACCATGAAACAATAATAGATATTCCTATTATTATCAACTGCCTAAATAGCTATTATACGTCCATTATCTAGTGGATAGACCGCTGGAGAGAAACACTTTGAAATACATCATTTCAATTCATCGCAAGCAGCCCCATGCAGTATTCCCATCTGCTAGAGGACTCGGCGGAAGCTTCTAGACGCTAGGTGCTCAATGCCTGGCTGAGACACAGCAGCTACATTTTGGGAAAATCTATAGCTGTTTGGGGGACAAAAAGGCAGGGAGGGCAACATGGCTTCCTTGCTCGTGTTTCAGTGGGGGTATCAGGCCGCGGAGGCTGGTTCAGGGTTAACTGGCCACGGAGGCCGGTTCAGCGATTGGGTGTTTGGAGTTACCGACAGGTAGAGTGGAAGGAAAATGAGAAAAAAGCCCTCATTGTACTGCATCTCAAGGGCCCCATTTGCCAGGACTTTTTCCTTTTTAAAATAACTTGGCAATGACAAATACGGGGCCCCCGGTTGGGCGGATTCCACGTAAAGGCTCTGGGATGAGGAAAAGGGACCTGTGTTCGTGACATGTGTTTTGATGAAAGCAGCAAACGCTGACGCAGCCCCGCTGTGCCCTGCCCTGCGCCGCCCTTACGGGCAGTGCAGTCGGCCCTGACGATGCACACATGCTGCATCTGTAGAAAAAAAAACTGTGGCTGCACTGAACCTATAGGGATGTTCTGTCACCCCCTTTACAAACACTGTGTTACTCTACCATTTATTTATTGGTGAGGGAGAGAAAGAGAGAGAGGAGAGAAACAGAGAACTCCCAAATGCTGGTTCACCTCCCAAATGTTCTCAACAGCTGGGGTAGAACCAGGCCAAAACCAGGAGCTAGGGACTCCATCCAGGTCTCCTACGTCAGGACCAAGGACTCAGGACCAGAGCCATCACCTGCCGCCTGCCAGGGTGTGCTGCAGCAAGAAGCCGCAGTCAGGAGTGGAGCTGGGACTTGAACCCAGGCCCTCTGACACGCAATGTGGATATCCCAAGTAGCACTTTAGGCACCAAGCCAAATGCCCACCTCATTTTTCGTAAGGGAGTTGTACATCCTGAGATTCTGCTGTCCTGCGTGGGAGGTGTCTGGGATCCAATGCCCTGCGGGGGGCGAGGGACTCCTGTACTTCATCCCGTCTGTTCATGAATTCCCGACAGAACAGAGCTCACACTTTCCTGGCCTTACACCCCAGGACACTGAGCTTGACGAGATTTGTGTGGTTGGGAAAGGAGAGGCAACGGCCGTTGGCCACCACTGCAGCCTTTGGGCCTATCTCATCTAACCCTCGCCTCTCTGGCAAGGTGGGTATCATGAAACCCATTCTACAGATGGGGAAACATGCAGCAAGTCAGTCGCAGCGACGAGGCCAGGTGTTCAGGCTCCCCACCCCTCTCCCACCCCTCTTCAATCCTCAGTCACTGCTGTACACCAGGGCTCTGGTCCGAGAGCGATGTCAGACAGGGGCGAAGGAAGGAACCCAGTGTGTTTCCCCTTAGCTCTTTGAAATGAATGAACTGGAAATATCATAAAACCACTCAGAGGTAAGTATAAAAACAGCGATACCAGGAACAAATAGAGAAAGGGCCATAAATTTATATAGTACTTAAGAACGCACTTCTTCCAAGTGTTTACTTTTCATCTCCAATGACCAGAAGATGACTTCCAGGCCGCGGTGAACAAAAACAAAAACAAAAATCTAACAAACAAATAAAATATCAGATGTTGAACGTTTCAGGACAGGAAAGTAGACTGAAAGATTTTGAGAACAGTCTGGCTTTTAGTCAATATTTGCTTTAATGGAACCTGAGTATACGTAAATCGTGCACGTACCAAAGTAATGTGTTGCCATTAACTTTCTTATGGGGGTCCAGGGACTTGGCAGATTAATTCCATTGTGTTACTTTTAAAAAGGCAAACAGAAAAGAAGTTTGCTTTGGGTACTTAAAGCAGGTTTTTTTCTCCTTGTCTTGGCTTTCCCCTATGGATATAGACCCAGAATATTTGGCAACTGACTGCATGAGTTTTGTTAGCGATCCTGTACAAGTTCCAAGTGGAAGTCGATGGAAGTCATGCTATGACAAAGCCATTTCCCATGCAGCGCAGTGCCAGGGTCTTTGGATACGTCTGATCAGGCAGTTGTGGCACAGTCATGGATTCCACCTAGTTTATTTCTTCCATATTTCAACATGTAATGCTCTTTCAGCAAAAAAGAAACCTTTAAAAATATTTTTAAAGGAAATCACATGGAAAGAGCAGGAGAACACAGAAAGTGCAAACTAACTCTAGTTAACGTAGACACGGGTCCAGTGTGAGGGCGTCGTTTTTACTGATTCATGCAAAAATTCTGGAATTTTTTTTTTGATGGTAGTGGCAGAGTTCTATGAGACTCAGTGTATCAAATTCTAACTAATGCCTTTCTGAGCTACAAGGCTTCCTGGGAAAACCCTGAGCTTCTGAGAACATTTTTTTAAAATGGAAAGTGGCTAAGGTATGAAAAACTAACTCTAAATCCACTCAGAAGTGGAGAAGCAGACAGAGTGTAATGGGCTGTGATGCTCTGACCCGCCAGCTGTCACCCATCAGCCAGCTGTGGCTACGCCTGGTCATATAGGAGACAAGTACGCAGCCACGGCCCAGCCAGCCCAGGCAAGGCAGCTCTGTTGGGCCTCAGAGCACACAGGCAATGAACGTGGAAGGTCTCCAGCTGCCACGTGGGTTTTGGAAACTCAAAGGGTGGCTGGCCACGTTTCCACGCCTGCAGAGCTTGGCTGTGGCTCAGCAACCTCAGGAGTTCATGTGTTCTTGTAATGCAGCCTATTCCGTGGCTCCCGCATCCATGAGTCAACCGGCATGGGTTGAAAATAATTGTTTTTTTTTAAAATGCATCTGGATAAAATATGTACAGACTTTTTCTTGTAGCTATTCTCTAGCCTATGCAGTATAACAACAGTTTATAACGCATGGCATTGCATCAAAGCATGGAGAGACACTTGCAGTCCACACGAGGATATGCACAGGTTCTATGAAAATGCTACAGCATTGTATAGAGGGACTTGAGCATCCATGATATCTGTATCCATGGAATCAATCCCCCGCTCCCAGACACTGGGGGACAACTACTCTGAAATCCATTATTTCCCCCTGAATATGCTGCTTCATTCGGTTATCACATTAGATGCCTACTCCGTGTGTACAGATGGAATCCACAGATGGTCAGGGAAGGACAGATGAGACTGCTGACCCTACATGACTGCCACATTCCTGGGCCCTTGTCTAGGACAGTGGCAGAGGTTCTTCTGGGACGCTCACACACGCTGAACAGGAACCGCAGGCAGGCACTCAGGCACTGACTCTCCACGTTGCTCAGAGGAGATCCCCCCACACGCTGCCCCTGCCTGGTTTATCACAAAGTGTGACATTTGGGGGCAAGGCCATTGTACCCATTAGGGACTTGGGCACTGTGCCCAGAACGCTTCAAGAGCCTAGAAATGTTGCCAGGAAAGAAATTTTACTGGTTCTAAATACAAAACAAAAGCTGGGAAAAAAATCAAAATTTATAAATGTTTAATTAAATGTCAAAAATAAGCAACCTTATAGCAACTTCATGAATTTTTAAATTTAGGATTCTCAGATCTCCTTTGCATAGTTTTTTTTTCTTTTCCACTTCTAAAAGAAGTATTCCAAGACATAATGCGGACAATAGATGACCTCTTCCCAGCACTTACTCTGAGCCAGGTACAGTTCGAACGCTTCACAAAGACCGTCGCATTTGGCCTCACGGTCCCGTGATGCCAGCAGGCAACAGTCTGTGTTTTACAGAGGCTCCCCACCCCGTATCGGCACCCACAAAGGTGGCAAGTGCTGAAACAGGGACCTCAAGCCCTGGCTGTACTCACATGCTGATGGCAAAGAAATCGGGGCTGCAATAAATTAAACAAGCTAGGCACAGCCAGAGAATTTAAACATGCTAACTATAGAGCTCTTTCAAAAAACTCACAGTAAAAAAGTAATCCCTAATATACAAGCTGGGTGCATGTGGATTTGTCTAATGTAACGCAGGGTGGCCCAGGGAAGGCATTCGGGGCCTTGGGGGAACCCACGGCTGAATTCTGCTGACAATATTTTGTTACCCCTTTTGAGTGGGAATTAATTTAGAGATTATCTCGTTCCATTGCCTGGTTCTGCAGAAGAGGAAAATGAGGACTAAGGTACTTAAGATAATAGCCTGAGTTCACACCCACAGGTCTGGTGGCGCCAGTGTGAGAACCCAGGTCCCTGAGTTCAGGATCCAGAAATCTCTGTACACGTTTGAAGCTTAAGAGGCGGAAGCCTAAACGCAGACAGGATTTTTTCCCTTTAGCACATCATATAATAAATTCTAACGAGGACTGTAACATGTAATTGAGATCTCAACTGCACTGTTGCGGCACTCAAAACAGTGATAGGATTTTGCTATGGTCCAGATGGAAGGGGAAATCGAAAGCGATGGTTGAAGTTCCACTCCGCGTCTCTCCTCTCCTTTCTGCCCCAGCACGAGACCGAGAAGTTGCCTAGATAATTTCTTTTGTGTTCTCACTGGCACCTGGCAGCAACTCCTTTCTATTCTACAACAATACAAATGTCACTTAAAAAAAAAGTGTCCAAGACTTCACAGGCCCCAACTCACTCTGAGATACATCAGACGACCTCTTGCTTCGGAAGCATAATCCCTTCAGGGTCACTGCCCCTTTAGCCAGCGATCTGTCCTGACCTCAGCCTGAAGTCCAGTGTCAGGGGAATCCTCACGCACCTCGGTCCCCTTCTTGGTCTACTCTGACACTGCTACACACGATAAACAGGACGAGATTCTAATATCCACTGGGAGCGTTTAGTCTTAACTGGTTTTTTTTTTTTTTTTTTTTTTTTTTTTTTTTTTTTTTTTTTTTTTTTTTTGACAGGCAGAGTGGACAGTGAGAGAGAGAGAGAGAAAGGTCTTCCTTTGCCGTTGGTTCACCCTCCAATGGCCGCCGCGGCCGGCACGCTGCGGCCGGCGCACCGCGCTGATCCGATGGCAGGAGCCAGGTGCTTCTCCTGGTCTCCCATGGGGTGCAGGGCCCAAGCACTTGGGCCATCCTCCACTGCACTCCCTGGCCACAGCAGAGAGCTGGCCTGGAAGAGGGGCAACCAGGACAGAATCCGGCGTCCCGACCGGGACTAGAACCCGGTGTGCCGGCGCCGTAAGGTGGAGGATTAGCCTAGTGAGCTGCGGCGCCGGCCTAGGCTTAAATGTTAGTAACGCTTTAAAATGGGCTTTGACCAAGTTTTCAGATAGCTGGGGAGCTCATCACAGCAAGAGTTAAAGTACCTGGGAATATTTCCCTAGAGTTTCCATCATAGCCTAACATGGACCGTCTTTCTCCTACTTTGCGTTTGGGAGGGAGGGAAAGAAGGAGGGAGGGAGGGCGGAAGGGAGGGAGGGATGATTTCCTTGTTCCTGGTGAACTGAGATTTCACCTAGAAGGAACTAAAGTTCAAAATCCGAGATTTGAGGGATCCCAGGGTGATGGGATTGAGTAGATCCCCACTCAGGATCTGGAAAGTATGCCCGAAGCAGCTCCCAGTGAACAACGTGACTGGACTGTTGATTACAGTCCTGGGGCCTCCGATCCGGCAACCCTTCCAGAGTTACAGTAGTCAGCGGAGAGCCAAGAGTGACAGAATTCTCCCAGTACACCACGCAAGTGGGCCCCTAGGACACCCTTTGCTGCAGGGCCATCTGGACTCAGATGGCTGCCCTGGTGGTCACTTTTGTCACCTTACTCATCTTTCCTACAGGCCAACACCAGAGGGAGGGAGAGGTTCATGCTGTGCACCGCCCATGGTTGAGGTCCCCACCGAAGCCAGGCTCCCAAGCAGACCCTGGTGACAGGTGCAGAACCAACTGTCTGCACGTGTGATCCGCATGGCCATGGCTGTGTGCTAGGATTCTCCAGGCGGGTATTTCTCTGCAGCCCGGCCCAGGGGAACATGCTGATTTGCTTCTGTCAGTGACAAACATGATGGCCACCAAAACTACACCGCACTGCTCTTTGAAGAAAATTGTACGTGAAGCAGCCCTTTATTGATAAACTCTCCTAATAAAAAATAGAAGAATTAAAATACAATGAAGCTCAAATAGCAGTCAGCGCAGATCTTAAGCACAGACGCTGGTGCCTGTGGATTCCAGTGTCTGGACTGCTTCGTTTAAATTCTGGCTTCCTAGTTGTATGGCCTAGGGCCAGTTGCTCAATTTCTTTTTGCTTCAATTTCCTTACCTGTTCTTTCAAAGATTATATAAATTAATATGCATGAAGCACTTTTGACAGCATCGGGCAACTGATTAATAGCACCCAATGCTAGCTATTATTATTATCAGGCGCTTGGACCATTAGGAGAAAATGATACTTTTGAAAACAACTAATATTAATCAAAAGATCAATCTATAGACATGATGTTCATCCCACACCTTTTTGATGATCTTAATTTCAAGTATTTTTAAGCTCATTATCACCCTAAGTTTACAGGTGCCTCACAGGCATTTCTTGGCATAGATAAAGATACTGCTTCGTATGCAGTCACCCCTCCATATCTTTGGGTTCTGCACCCACAAACTCAAACAACCATGGATGGAAAACACCCAGGAAAAACCACACCTGTTCTGAACATGCACAGGCTTTTTTCTTCGTCATTATTCCTTAAACAACACAGTCCAACAGCTATTTATATAGCAGTGACCTTGTACTAGGTATTACAAGGGATCTAGAGATGATTTAATGTCTACATCTGGGTATGCATAGGCCATAAGCAGAAAGTACCCAGTATGTAGGAGAGATGTGAGCAATCATGGATTTTGGTATCCAAGGGAAAAAAAAAATCTTAAAACCAATGCCTCACACACACCAAGGGATAACTGTGCATGTAGTAGACTTGCTATTTATATTCAAAGTCATGGAAGAAAATTACATTCATGTGACATAATCTCAAGAAAGTACTTAAAAAGCAACTGAGTAATAAAGAGGCCCTTCAGTGGGCCTATTTTAACTTTACCTCGTATTAGTCAGCAAGAAGGCGAGTGGCCCAGAAAGCACCCAGGTATTCAAGGAATGACTCCGTCTGTCTGTCTGTTATCATGAACCTCAGGAGCTCAAGGAGGTCACAGTTGCCTGGAGGATTCTTTTAACTCAAGGGCAGAAATCACCCCGGAAGTGGTCAATTTTCAACTTGGTTTCTCAGTGTCCCCCACATAACAGGGCCCTGACTGGACAGGAGATGGCTGTCCAGTGCACATGGGTGGGTGACAAGACCAGACTGTCTACTGTCCTCAATCTCCTGTCAGCAAAGTACTGTCCCCTGGGGCACTGAACCAATTCTATACATTCAAACTATTTAGTGCATTCTCTGCGGAGGGTGTGCTTGGGTCTCTTAGTGTTACCAGGTAGTCTCCCAAATTACTGATAGCTGGGGTTTTTCATTAGAGCTTCAGGAATACCAAACATAGAACAACTCTGAAATGTCATTTTCCTAAAGAATCCTTTCGCTGTTATCTTTTATGCTTTAACTACCTTTTACTATGTTAACAAGCTAGTAGGCATCCTACCTACCAACTGAAAAGAGATCCCTCATTGCTGCCTGCCTGAACTGATTCCAGGCAGAGAACAGTGCTCTTTCTCCACAATAAATTTAATTTTACAGCAATTAATAATTTCTATACTGGCTTGAGATATCAAAAAAAAAATCCCGTGGTATGTGAAAAAGGCAATTTTTGACAGGACAGAGACTATAAAAGAGCAAATATCCATCTGAAATAAAAACTACTTTTAATTCTCTTGGCAATACACTTTTTGCTCCAGCTGCACCGCTGGGAAGAGGGGAGGTGGGCAGAGAAATGTCAAGTTATCCCATCAGAATGATCAACAGACTGGCTGGGGCAGTTTTGTCTTCATAGTCACTTACTTAGCTATCTGAAGGACAAGTCAAATGAGTGAAGTTTTATCTCTGGCCTTTTGCATACATATTTCAAGTTGAAGGCTACCATTTATCCTTTTTAGACAATCCTCTAGGAGCCATATAAGCCAACACCCCACTTCAAATGTGAGTATACTGAGGTCCTAATCAGAGAGTATAATTGAGGATCTACAGGACAATATGATATGGATGTAGACATTAACAGACAAATGGATGGATGGACAGATGGATACATAAGAGTCCAGTATGAGATATAGGAACTCATCATCTCATTTCTGGCTTCACCAACAGCTATTTCTTTAAAACCCAGGCAAAATTTTCCATTTCTCTCAGACTGTTCTCCCTTATCTTAGAGGCAGATGTCCTAAAGCTTTCTCAGGTCCCTACTAGCTTTCATAGTCTTTGATGTCATGAAACTATTTGACTTGGTGATGCCAAGACCATTTTGCCAGAATCACCCAGAATCCAAAGAACCCTAATCATGGAAGAGACTCGGAAGCTTATAGGTTTTTGACCCTGTCTGGGTGTCTTGGTTTTCTTGCAGGGTACTATAGCACGACATGGGCCAGCAGCTATGAGCAAAGACAAGCCAGAAGCAAGACTCAAGACGTTCAAAGGAGAAGAAGAGAGAAGCACATTAAAACGAGTGGCAGGACGGATGTTTAGCTTAGTGGCTAAGGTTGAGATGCTACATTCCCACATCAGAGTGACTCGGTTCTAGTCCCAGTAATGCTCCCACTCCAGCTTCCTGCTAATGTGGATCCTGGGAGGCAGCAGGTGTTGGTTCAAGTAATTGGATCCTATGCCACCCACATGGGAGACTTGGATGGAGTTCATGGCTCCCAGCTTCAGCCTGACACAGTCCAGGCCAAAGCATGCAGGCATCTGGGAGTTCTCTCTGTCAGTCTGTCCATCTCTTTCTCTGTCTCCCAGATAATCAAACAAAATAAAATAAAAACACAAAGTGAGCAGTGCTGGCCCACCCTTGCCTGGAAGGAGGAATAGAAAAGTCAGCATTGCCCGTCACCCAGGAGTCTGCATGCGTTTGACTTGTTTCTAGAAGTCTCTTGTGAAACACAAGACTCACAGCTGGGGCTTTAACGCCTCTTTATATCACACTTACACTTATTTCCACCCAGTTAATTCTTCCCTAGACTCCAGATGCCTCTTGGCAGGGAGGACTTTGTGAAAATAGGTGCCTCTTTGGAGCAACTCTCTTCTGTCTGTTCAAGGGGCCCTTCCCCGAAACGGCTGTTTTCTTAAGTCATAAAACAGCAGGGGCAGAGTAAACTGTATATAACAGGCAGGCCATTGCCATCACATCCACGGTCCATGCATTTCCCCTGCTGACTGCCAGTTCTTACACGTCAGAATAGCCACCACTTGTTTTCTGAGGCCCGGCCAGCCCCGTTAGCTCTCTGACTGTCACAGGAGATGCTGGCCAGGAGGCAAAAACCAGCCGTTTCCATGCCTGAGAGAGAGCGGACAGAGCATGGCCATCCAGGGGCCAGAGGCTTTATGCTTCCTCCATGGCGGGTCAGCATTTGTACCGCCCGAGAGACGGCTGTGCTCTTTTCAAAGGCAGGGATTCTACCGCCTCGTGGTGAGCCTTTCTCGCAGTTTAACAACCCTCAGCGTCAACTTTCTTGCACCTCACCACTGCCTCCCTGCAACCCTGAGCCGTGCTGTCCTTGAAGCCTGCTTCCTCCGTGGTCCTCGGAGGACAGCAAAGGCCCCCTGGTGCTCGGGTTATGCTTTATGCCAGGCCACTGTCACTCTTTAGTCTTCGACCCTTCCTGCTGTGGCGCCCCAGACACTTCCTGGGTTCTGTGGTCCCTGCGTGGTCCTGTGCTCACGGCCTGCTGCTCACACAGCAAGAACCAGCAGATGTTCCCAGGCGCAGAGTGTCCCAACTTTGAGCACAGAAAGAAACACTCAGTGGGCTTAGAAAGAAAAAGCTGGGGGCCGGCACTGTGGCACAGCAGGTAGTCTGCTGCTTGCGCTGCCGGCATCCCCTATCGGCACCGGTTCAAGTTCTGGCTGCTCCTTTTTCTATCTAGCTGCCCTCCAATGTACCTCGGAAAGTAGTGGATGGTGGCCCAAATATCTGGCTCTGGCCCCCCATGTGGGAGACCCACCCAGATGAAGCTCCAGGCTCCTGGCTTTGGCCTAGCCCAGCCCTGGATGTTGAGGTCATTTGGGGAGTGAATCAGCAGATGGAAGATCTACCTGTCTCTCTCTCTCTCTCTCTCTCTCTCTCTCTCTCTCTCTGTTTGTGTGTGTGTGTGTGTAACTGTGGCTTTCAAATAAATAGATGCATCTTTAAAAAAAGAAAGGAAGGAAGGAAGGAAGCAAGCTAGCTAGCTAAGTGGGTCTCCTGGGGAAGCACGAAGCCAAAGTGGAGGGAGTTGCTAAGTACAGCAAATGTTGACAAGGGGACCCTAGGAGGGGAAGTCAGAAAGTTCATGAAAAATTCCGAAATTTCAGTGCCCCAAATTTTGAAACCCATGCCTAGTTTTTATTTTTGTAGAATGTGTTTTCCATGAACTTTCTGAAGCTCCTCCCGCCATGGAAAACAGCGTCCAGCAGGGCTCTGCCTCTGCTGGTCTTTTATCCACCCAGGGGCATCAGGAAAGCAGAAACAGCAAGGAGAATGGTTCAGGAGGCGACCGAGATGGTACAAGGTTGTGGCCAGGGTGGCAGGAAGGGATGACAAGGTGGCCATGGAGGGCTGCACCCCCGGGGCCACCTTACACTTCCCCATCTGAGAAAGTCGTCTGGGGACGCTGGAGCAGCAGCCAGAGACAGGGTTGGGCGGTATGGTCTACTGGGATCCTTAACATCCCCTGAGCTCCTCTGCACCAGGGTCCGGCACTGTGGCACTGCCTCTCCCCAAAAGCTCTCCTTTATACCCTCATCTTGCAGCGGGCGGATGCTGAGGTTCAGAGCGGCGCTGCGGCTTGCGGAAGAAGTCTTAGGAACTCTACTCGTTAGCCCCCAGAGCCCAGATCCTCAACTGCTCCATCGGAAGCCCTTGCCTCGCCCATCTCAGCTTCCGGGGAGCAGCAGGAGAAACACTGCACGCGTCCAGCAGCGAGAACAGCAGTTTTCCACGGAGGCCTGCAGGTGCCAGGCCAGCACTCGCGTCAGCCCCACAGACCTGGGGCTGCAGCCCAGCCTCAGGTCCTGGGGCAGCGTGTGTGTCTGGAAAAGCATGTGGCTCTTGTGTTTATGCAAAGATAGCCATTAAGTCACCGGGAAGACATCTCTCCTGCAGACTAAACAACCCCTCTCCTTTTTTAAAAGCTTTCCTCACAGCAAATTTTTTTTTTTTGGTACCATCTTTCTATATTTACTGCCCCCCCCCCCCCGCCCCGGCACTCTTGTACCCTCCCGTTCTCTATTTTAAACAATCCCATAATAAGATTTTCATCTGTGCCACAGGAAGAAAAAGGGTTATTTCCATAGCTTTGTACCTCTAGCCTAACCAAATTAATACAAGGCTAGCATGGATGGTCCACACTGACCCTCAGGCCTTTTTTTAAAAATTTTTTTGGCTGCCCCTGTGCCCGGCCACTCCTCCATTCATTGTCTGTGTCTGCTCCTGTTGCTTTGAGGAAGTGAGGGTAGACCCGGGGACTGTGAACACGCCAGCCCAGAGGGGGCACCCACTTACTTCGAGGTTCCCGGGGTCCGTCCACTGTGATTTTGATGGCCCTGTGGTAGGTGGCGACTTGCGGCGGGTTTGTGAAGACGGTGATGGTCAGCGTGAAGCTCTTCCCTGTGGGGACACAAAAGCAAACAAGGAATGGGGTGGCAGCCTGAATAATTCCGCCGGGGAACCGGCGCTTCGCGGTGGCTTGCTGGCCCTCAAACTGGAAAGGTGTCAGCGACGCCCTGGGGCCTGGGTCTGCTTCCTGCCTGGAATGCACACCTATGCTGTTTGTCCAGACGGGACACTTCGCAAGTTATATGGCTTTAGTTTAATCATCAATCAACAGCACGGGATCAGGAGAGATGCTAACATATTTTCTTTCAAGTCAAGACTCCTGGGATGCATAGAGTCAGGTGGGCTGCTACCCCCCACCTCCTCCCTCAGCCCCACCGCCCACCCTCCTCCCTCAGCCCCACACCGCCCACCCTCCTCCCTCAGCCTCACCGCCCACCCTCCTCCCTCAAGTTGGAGTTGGAGTGCAAGAAAGCACAGCCATCCGCTTAGCATCTACCTCGGGAGATTAGCAAAGGCAAGTTTCTCAGTCTGAAGACAGGCTAAATTGGAATTATTCTCTCGGCATTGTAAAATAATACCAATAATTGCTGACTGATTTTAAGTTTCAACTGCCAGAAATTACTAGAGACGCTCACAGGACTGGTCAGAACACGATGTATCGTCGATACAGGAATTTAAGGATATAGAACTGACAGACGGAGGTTCAATAATATACTGCACGTTAATAATTTAATATAAGAGTACTTACTGAGTCTCAGTTCCACATCCTTAAATCTAGATTTCATGCAAACCTTTCTTCTATATACTCACGAAAGGGGAGTGTGGCTTTATTGTACATTTTTAATAATTCAAAAAAATTATTCTTGGCCAAGTGGTTAAGAAAATGGACTCTTGGGTTTAGGTTTCAGCAAGCAAGCCTTGGTGTCCTTGCCTGGAAGATGGGTACACGTGACGGTTCCTACCTCACATTTTAGGGAACACTGAATGAGCTAATATGAGTGGAAACAGAACGGTATCTGGGCATGGTACTCAAAAGTGCGTGTGTTCATTATTTCTCTCCTCTGGTGCTCAGGATCCCAACATCTGACTAAGAATGATGTTCAATCCCGCATCAATATAGTAGTTCTTCAATTCACACAGTGTCACTTTTTTTTTTTTTTAATTTGACAGATAGAGTTAGACAGTAAGAGAAAGAGACAGAGAGAAAGGTCTTCCTTCCATTGGTTCACTCCCCAAATGCCGATCTAAAGCCAGGAGCCAGGTGCTTCTTCCTGGTCTCCCACGTGGGTGCAGGGCCCAAGCACTTGGGCCATCTTTGACTGCCCTCCTGGGCCACAGCAGAGAGCTAGACTACGAGAGGAGCAACCGGGACTAGAAGTGGCGCCCATATGGGATGCCAGCACTGCAGGCGGGGGATTAACCAAGTGAGCCACGACGGCGGCCCCTACACAGTGTCATTTCTTACTCACACAGCATGAGATGAAAATAAAAGCTAGGAAAACACATGCGCATCCACGCCTTCAGTGGCCCCCAAAACCCATACGTCGCTCTAAAACTCCGATTACCATTCTTCCTCAACTTAGAACAGAGTACTTCCCACCGTCACTCCTGCTTTAAAGGAGAGAAGGCTAAGGCAGAATGCTCAAGGCAAACATCGTCTTCGGCCACAGCAGCCAGCGACTGCCCTGCAGGGGTTCACATTTTGTCCCTAAGTCTGAGACAGAAAGATCAGACAGCAGTCAGAGGAGGGAGCCTGCTTCTCACAGGCTGCTCTGACGCATCTAATGCACCCAGCAAGGATGCATTGTGGGGGGAAGGGGTTGCATGCTGGGGGCGGGGTCCTGGGGGCCCCCAGCAGGCCCTGTGCCACCATGCATCTTCCCCACGGTCTGCCTGTCTTCCCTGAAACCTTTAGGATTTGCCCTCTGCAGAGGTTCCCAGCTGGCTTCCCACCTGGGACTCTGGCTGAAGTAGCAGTGGAAGAGGCCCAGCAGGTGCAGAAAGAGACGAGTAAGGCACTTAGTAGAGAGAGGCACTGAGCTACTCACTGTCAGGCTTTCCAAGAGCAGCCCAAGGAGCAGAGGCAGCCGCAGCCTGGGGGCAGCCGCATCCACGTGGTCCTCTGCCGGCGGACCAACCACCCCACAAGCTCGCAGGCAGCCTGCTGTCTCCACCTGGAGTCCGGGGGGTTGTCCCCATAACGCCAAGGCTGAGAAAGCCCTCGCCCTGGACGGCACCTCTGCCCCAGCCTGAGTCTTCCTGCCTTCAAGGTGCAGCCAGTGCCGTGCTGACCATGGCGATTTGCTTTCTGGCTGCTCTGGGGTGGAAGATGTGAGTTCCTATAGGAGTGACTACACCTCTCCTTCCAGGTCTGTATCCTGGTCCTGAAAGACGAGGGGCTTTTAGGATGCCTAAAGGGTCACTTTCAGCTCTGACTGTGCACCTCCCTCTGAGAAGGCATCGGTGGGGGGTGGCTCCGTACCCCCTGTGGGTCTGTGGGCATCCCCTGAGCCTCTCCTCTGGTACCCATGGCTTCAGCACTTGATAGCTCACGAAAAACATTTCTGAAGCTGCTGCTATAAATCACCATGTACTAGGTGGCCTGAACAACAGACATGCGTTCTCTCCCAGTCCTGGAGGCCCGAAGATCAGCATCAGCGGGGCCTGGCTCCCTCTGCACGCTCTTGGGGAGGGGCCTTCCTGTCCTCCTGCAGCTTCCAGTGGTCACCAGCAACCCATGATGCTCCACTCCAGTCCCTGCATCCGTCTGCCAGCTCCCCCTCTCCATCCAGGACACCAGTCCTTGGGCTTCGGGCCGTTCGAATCCGGTCTGACCTTGCCTTCACTTGACCCTATCTGCAGAGAGCCTATTTCTCAGTGGGGTCATATTCTGTGATGCTAGGCTTAGATGAATTTGGGGGCAACACTAGACAACCCAGTCCAGATCCCACATGCCGTCGCAGCTCTGGTCACAGCACTGTGAGTGGCAGTTGCCCCTCGGGCATCTGTGCCGCTGGGGCTCTCGGGCTGTTCCTGCGGTTCCCCTCCACAACCAGCCCAGGCACAGCTCTCTGAACGACAACAAAGCACGGCCGTGCTCACAGGACTGGCATTTATAGGTCTGTGTAGAGCGTCCCACAGTTCAAACCCTTTCCCCTATCCGATGGCACTGGGTCCTCACCACAATCTTACAAGATAGATTTTATTGTCTTTGATTAATAGGTGACAAAGCAAAAGCTCAGAGAAGTAGTTCTCCCAAAGTCATACAGCTCGCATATACAGCGGAACTCACATCTCCGTGCCCACTGTTGCTGACACTTTTGTCACCAAGGTCATAACCACCTGCAAACGAGTGGCATCAACACCGGGCGTCCGACAGGGGCACTACGCGTACCACTGCCCCCCAGAGGGGAACTGTCCCTGTGACTTCACGTCCACAAACCATACTCAGGAGCTCACTGCAACACTGAGGGCTACAAGGCAGTTCCTTGCTGAGCTGACTTTGAACTTGGGATGTCCTCTTGTTAACCACAGACTGGCCTCCGTAACCAGAAGTCAGATTCAGCCAACCTGAGTATCTGCGAACTCATGGCTCAAAATTATCTGCCTGCTCCTTTCTGCCTATCATTTTCTGTGCGACCACAACAAGTGCCCAGCCAGCAGGAGCTCCTGTTTGGGGCATTTTCACCCCAGGAACACGGCTCACCAAGGAGGAGCTGTTCTGCTGTCTCCCTCACAATGGGCTCTTGTTTACGGCTTGGTGCACAAGGACATCTGCTTCCTATCTTATCGACGGAGTGGTGGCTTTTTCTCACAGGTGTGTGGACAGTTTTTCACTATGTGAGAGCTTTGCTTTTCTCCTCCTGTCTTCTTCCTGCCAGACCCGGCAGTGGCCTTGGCAAAGGGCTGTAGTTAGCCACTGGGCACGTCTGCCTGATTCCCTCCCGCAGGAGCCGTGGGCTCTGCCCTCTGCCCCGCCCTGCCCATGGCTGCCAAGACACAGCCCTTGCTGGCCAGCACCTGCAGAAAGAAGTGGGCGCTGCAGCCCGGAGCACCCGAGTTATTAGCCAAATTACAATGACCGATGGGCCCTGGTATCTGAAGCACGTGGGTGTGGAGAGTGAAAGACTCTCAAGTGTTTGTCTCTGCAAGCTGTAGCCAGAAGGGTAGGGAGTCAGGGCAGAGCAGGGGAGGACAGAGCTGCTGGATAACAAAGGGGCCGGGCGGCCACAGAGAGAAATAACGTGGGGCCTGCAGCCAGGATGGAGTCCCTGCGCTGCCGGAGGCATGCACTGGCCGGGGTTCCTGGAGGCCAACAGAGGGCTTGGTCAGTGCACAGGTGACCCAGGAGCTGACCCCATACTCCCAGCTCCAGAGGGGGCTGGCAAAAGCATCCCAGTGGACCTGCTGGGAGAGTCGCAGCGGAAGTGACCAAGGCTTAAAGGGGGACATGCTGACCACAAAGCAGCGTTGCTGCTGACCAGGGAGTGGCTTCCAGGAGGGCTGCTGTTTGGAAACACAGGCACTAGGACTGCATGAGAACGTGGGAAGAAGCAGGGGACAGAGGGTGGTCTTGACTTAGGCATGGGGGCAACAAGAGATTAGAATTTGATCATAAAATCCCGTGTGGATGGAAATGCCTGGGGTGACAGCTAACAGGGTGGAGCGCAAGTTGATGTACACACGTTCTACCGCTTGCTGGCTGTGTGACCTTGGCTAAGTTACTTAACCATTCTGGGCCCTTGGCTTTGTTATTTGTAAAATGATAGCAGTAACTGTCCTTCCATCTCATAGTGCTGTGAGGCAGGCCAAATGAAACAGGGCTCTGAGCAAGCTCTTAAATATTGGCTCAAGTAGCTGGGTTCCTGCCACCCACGTAAGAGACCTGGATGGAGTTTAGTTTCTAGATTTGGCCTCGCTCAGCCCTGGATGTTGGGGGCATTTGGGTAATGACACTGGTTTTGGGAGATTTGTCTGTCTGTCTGTCTCTCTATCTCTCTCCCTTTCAACTATATACAATTAATTATTTGTAGAAATTAAAAAAAAAAGATCATTAAAGACATGATAAACATGATTCCACAAAGATCAGCATTCTAGGAGATCCTGTGAAGAGGAACTGAGGCTAAAGTAGCCACTGAGGTCTGCGGGTGGGAGATGTGTATGCCCTCGGCAGGTGATGGAGCTGCCACAAGGCCCAAGTTCAGCTTGAGCTTCAAGTTCAAGTTGCCTCCTGGCCCGCCAGCTGGCGACCTTTGTGGGGCACAACTGTGCCTGACTGATCCGCTGTATAAACAAGCCAGGCCACTGCAACATGTGTCGTCGCCCTCGACGCCAGTTTGTCCATCCAAAAGCCAGTGCGAAAGACTAGCTGCTTTATTTAGTTGGGAAGAAGGTCACAGGGTGAGTCCCCCTGGGCACTTGCTCTGGTGACACAGTCCCTAAGGCGAGGTGGCTATGAGGCCCGGGCCCACGGCTCTAGTGTGGCCAGCTCCTGATGTCCACAGCCCCAGGCTGGTGAACTCTTGACAGCACGCACCCCACTTCCTCGCCACATCTGGGAAGCTGTGAGCATGCACACTGCTCCCCTAAGGCCTGAGGGTGAGGAGTAAAGCGCAAAGAAACAAGAGGAGCATCAAGACCGCTTCTCCCCCAGGTGTGGGATCCCATATTGAAAGTTCAGGCTCGGGGCGCAGCAGGTGTTTGGCGCAGCTGTCAAGATGCCGCTCGGGACCCCTGCATCCTACATCAGAGCGCATGGTTCAAGTCTTAGCCCTGCTCCCCTCTCCAGCTTTCTGCTGATGCCTATCTCCCAGGTCCCGGCTCCCAGCACTGGCCTGGCCCAGCCCCAGCCTTGGTGGGCTTGTGGGGGAGTAAACCAGCCGATGGGATCTCTTGGCCTTTCTCTTTTAAATAAAACAAATAAATAAAAGAAATATACTGAAAAAAAAATAACAAGTTTGGGTTCAGTGACATCACAGCAGCACCCTCCTTTGTTGATCCGCATCTGGGGGTGACTGTCTCGCTCTTATTGTCACTGAGCCTGGCTAGCATGGGCCTGCGGCAGCAGCCCGCCTGCGCCTGCATTGGCTCCTCAGGGGCCTCTGTGTCTGTCCCTCTCCTTGAAGTCAGTGTGGGGAGTGAGTCATCTTCTCCTTTCTGGGCCAGTTTCAGGGGATGTGAAACTTGCCCTCTGTCACGCACAGGCAGGCTGCACGCAAAGGGCCCGTCTGCCCCTGGGGGTAGGCTCCTTAGGAAAGGCACCCACAGTGCCATCCATCGGCCCGTGGACCTGGGCCGGAAAGCCACTGTGCAAAAAACTTCAAACACACAGGAGAGGGTGAAAAGAAAAAAAAAAGAAAAAAAGAAAAAATGCAGCCTTTGTCGACCAGGAGAACCGGGAACGGCTCAAATTCTGCTCTTTGCAAATTCAGGAAATCCCCCAAGATTTCTGAAAGGTTGCAGGGAGATTTCTCCTTGACTACAGTGTACGGCGGGTCTAATTTTGATCACCGAGAATGAAGTCTTAAAATGAACACACCTTCGGATCCCAGGGGCAATCTGCATGGTGTGTATTTCTCACAAGATCTTTTTGATTTTTCACTTTTCCACTGGAACAACCTCACAGTCAAAATCCACGCTGTTGCTCCTCTTCTGTTTCCTTACCCAAACACTCACCGCTATTTTTGACCGTGGCGCTGTATAAGTAATTTATTTTGGGATTGCTCAACAAAGTAAAGATGTTTCAGATGGTACAGAATCGCCTACATTTCATCAAATGAAGCTGTTGGTGCCCGAACACTTGTGGGCAAAGTTCTTCGTACTAGCTTCGTACTAGCTAGCGCCAGTTGCACCGCATCTACACTGGCAAAACGCAGGCTGAACGCCCAAGCTGCAGGCACAAGGACAGCCCTCCGGAGGCAGACTGCGAGTCAGGCGCTAACAGTGCAGACCGTAATTCACCATAGAAATAGCGTCTGCTTGGAATGCTGTGTGATCTGAAACATAGCTGTTTTACTTGGGAAAATCAAAGGCATGCAAAGCAGTGTGTCTTGAGGTGTTCTATGAAAATGAGTTGTTTGAGGACAGGAGACAGCATTTTATTTATCTTTGTATCTTCTGATCCAAGGTAAATTTTTTTTAAAAAACTTTGATAAATGCATCAATGAATTCTCTAGCAAGCATTCCAGTGCCCAGCCGGCTCTCCGTGATGTCTTGGAAAGGGAGCCCTGCTTTTTCTGAGGTGTGTGTGTGTGTGTGTGTGTGTGGCTTGGGCTGCCCAGCTGCAGGCAGTGGGAGGACAGGTCGGAGAAGGAATGGAGGGAGACCCCTTTTCTGCACAAGGACGCAGCTGGCTTCTGCATCCACAGGTTTTACATCCATGGAGTCAACCAAGTGCAGACCAGAAATATTCAGAAAAAATTGCATCTGTACTGACCAAATGCAAACTTCTCTCTAGCCAGTATCACCTAAATGGTGCAGTATAACAAGTATTTCCATAGCATTCACACCGTATTAGGTACGTACTCTAGGGATGATCTGAAGACTAACGCACTGTGTTGGTTATATGCGAATACTAAGCCATTTTATCTCAGAGACTTGGGAAATCCTTGGACTCTGGTCTATGTGGCAGGGGTGGATGCCCGCAGACACCCAGGGACGACCACTCCATCTAATGCCCAGAGAGCCATGGTGCTCTCACGTGATTCTGCCTGTCTTGTCCCTAGATTTCCTATTTCCCATCTGTGCTTTTATTTCATCTGCTATCAGCTCTCCAGTATCTCAATGGAGGAGCCAAGTTTTAGCCCAAACATGCCCAAGATGGAACTCAGTCCTCTTTAGCCAAGGCCACACCTGCTGCTCTTTCTTCCATCCAGGAGAGCTCTCTGGCTGGCAAACCCCAAAACCCCAGTCCCCACCCATTCAGCTGGCTGCAGACTCAGGCTTGGGCCACCCAGGGCAAGAGGCCACAGTGACCTCCCCGGGCTGGCCCACTCCTGGCCCTGGCTAGGCCTGCAGCCCAGTGCCACACACACACAGCTCAGCACCGCTGGAGGCACATGCTCAGGGGTCCCAGAGGTGGGCATTCTGAAGGGAAGGCAGCCTTGGGGTCCTGGGCTCCTGCGCCCCAGGTCCTGCAGGCAGGAGGAGGGGTGGTGGGTGTGGAGGCTGAGGGTGAGGCATGACGGAGGTGGGCAGTGACACTTACTGCATGGGAGTCTGCTAACCGGATGTGTACCTGCCGGTGGCTGTCTGGAAGGAGCGACAAGAGCTTTCTGTCTCTGGAAGTCCCCTGGGGACCCTCCAAATATTCTCCTCATCCTCCAAACTGCATTCCAAGTGTGCTTCCACGTGACAGGAAGTGCCTGCTTATGTCTGTTGACAGTTGCCCCACTTGTGAGCAAGGTCCCAGCGTGGATTCCAAGGTCCTGACCGACAGCCCCCCACCCCACATCCCTCCCAAGGAAGCCCAGGGGCCCACCGGAGTGCCTCTTGCTGCTCCACAGCAAGATGCCTCCACCTGGGTAGCCTCCCTCATCACCTGCAGGTCTCAACAGGGGTGACAACTTGTCCAGGGGACCCTCTGAGCCTTTACCAGGATGTGCCTGGCTGCTGTTTCCTTGGTCCTCTGGCCATTCAGCATAGCTATGGCCTGCCTGATTGCCCGCCCCCTTCACTACCTCCCATAGGCTGACTTCTCTGCAGCGGAGCCCTGTATCGTGAATGCTAGCCCAGTGCCTGGCACACAGCAGGTGCACAAGGCATAACTGATGAATGAATGAATGAATGAGTGATCTTGGCGGGGTGGGATACAGAAACAGAATGACCATTACATGCTCAGTGCCTAATAACTGCTAACATTATTATATTATTCTGCATGCATACATCTATGAGTATTTGTGAAATTCCTGCTGTGTTTCTGGTAGTCTCATTTCACTAGGTCCTTGGCAGGAGAAAGGGATATAAATCCCACGCCACTGAGGAGTGGCCGGTGAGAAAGGCATCATTCCTAACTCTGACTCAGTGAAACGCACACTCTGTCAACCTACTCTCTTCTCCCTTGGGGAGTCTCACTGTAGGAAGACGAACAATGGCAAAGTGAGTTATAGCTCTTGTCCCGAAGACTTGTGTATACTTCATGTCACTTTTATCATCTTAATACCTTAGTGGTGTGCACATGGAAGGTGTTATTGTGCCCAAGTACGGATGGAGAGACTGAGGCCAGCACATCTGAGTCATGTAAGAGCGTCAGTTCTTCAAACTACACCAGGCTACCAGGCGAGGATCTGCAGAATCATCTCCAACGTGTGTGTGTGTGTGTGTGTGTGCGCTTCTCTGGACCCCAGGGATTCGGACAGAATGCAGGACGATAGAATTGCAAGATACTTTTCCAAGTCACAGCCAGGTTCATCAATTCTTGGTTTGGACATGGCCAAAAGAGGATGGGAAAAACGTGCGTGGATATTTGCTTGCCATTGATGAAAATGCCACGCTGCGACCTTAAGAATGGTTTCCCATGGACAGCCTTACGGATGGTCCCAGGCAAGCTGTGGCGGCGTTCCCATCACCCGCCCCTAAACTTGGGTGGAGGCGCCAATGACCGCTTAGGAAGAATACGACGCTGCCGGGCGCGTCTGGGTAGCCCAGAGCCAGGACAAAGGGATTATTCTGCTTCACTGTCAAAGCACAGTGTTTATTGTGAAAATACGATTGGGAATCACAAGGGGCATGTATGAATCATAAATATTTGCATGCCATTAATGTTTGGACAAAAGAGCTGGAAAGGCTAAGTCGGGAGAACTTCTTTTCCCATGAAAAGCAGTGCTTCAAATCACAGTGCATATTTAATTTCGTTTCTTCCATTGCTAATCTGAAATCAGAGCCTGCTTCGCCTAACCCTTTCGAGGCCTCAGAACTTCGCAGTGCTGAGGGAGAAGGACGAGGGTGGATGCTGCCCCCTGGAAAACGCATCCCTGCGGACACAGAAAAAGCCGGCGGCTAGTGCTGTGGTTGCTGCTGTCTGCTGCATACTCACAGGGGAAGCTCCCTGCACCCATCTGACCCCCATCTTTGCCTTATCTCGGGTAATCAATCCACTGCACACCTTCCCCACACAGGCCCAGACAGGTCAAGCAACTTGCTCAGGGACACACAGCTCCAAGTCTAGGTTCCCAACCAAGCCGGAGTCCCGCCCCCTTCCAGCAGACATCAGCCCCTGTCTCCAGATGTGGCCGGTTGTCACAACCAGGGCTGTCATCGCGTAGAGGCCAGCACGATGCTGAACACCACACAGGAGCATCCCCAGGTCACACTGTGCGCAGGCCCTCAGGTTCAGCACAACCCTGCTCAGACATCCTCCTCCCAGCAGAGGCCGCGGCCAAGTCCGTGAAGTAACCCCCAGGCTCGTCCTCTGCCTGGGGTGGACACCATCCTGGCACGGTCACACATGCACAGATATTTAACCAGGTACTGATCACAGTCACTGAGAATACCCCACAGTGATTTTCTAGGTAAGGGCTGGGTCTTTTCTGTGCTTGGGTCTGCGTTACCGAGCGGTGGGCCCTCGCACGCCACAGCTGTTCTCAAGCTCTGCCCCCGTGACCTTCACTCCCAAGCACATCCTGGCAGCGCAGGGCCCCCGGGCTCCACCCTGCCTGTGGACTCCCGCTTGGGCAGTTAACTCCTACTACTCCCAAGTCAGGGACACACGGCGGACGGGCAGCCTGGCTGGTCTCCTGTGGGAGCTTCAAAGGATGCAGGTACATCCAGGGGGCCAGAAAATGAGGGGTCATTAAAGTCAACAAAGAGAAAAGCAAGAAAAGCAGCAGCCATGGTCTCAAGCCAGCAGCGTAGAGGCTTGTTCCGACTTTCATTTTCCAAGTGTTTTTCTCTGAATTTCAGAGGAAAACAGGTAGCAGCAAAACTAGCACATTGGGGCAAGTGAAAGAAAGTTCTAGAAGAAGTCATTTATCTGTTTCCGGCATCAGGAAACCCAGTCTGCAGGCAGCAAACCCAGGACTGTTCTTGGAGAAGGCCCAGCACGTTGTCTGGAAGGTCCTGTGAGTGATACAGACCAGGACCTTGCTTTTAATGCTTTTTAAGTCAAGTGGGTACCGTCCACTACGTAAATGCACGCTCCTGGGCTGGCAGGTCGGTGGTCCCTCCGCTGAAGGGTCTGGGGCAGAGCAGGGAGAGGCCAGGAGAGCACTGGCTCATCTCTGCAGTCCCTGTGACCTGCCCGCAGGAGCAGCTGCAGCGGGGGAACCTCCCACCTCGCCACTGGCAGCCTCCGCTCCCGCAGCCACATGGCGGGATCCCGGGATGCTGGGTGGGGTCCACAGAGGTGCGGCCCAGGCATGGCTCTGGCATCAGGAACACTGGCATGCTAGCATGTTTCAAAGCCTACAACGTGTAGGAATACTTTCCTAATTTTAGCTTTATTCTGTGCCTAGTTTCAAAAATATTGTGGGGAGGCAGATAGCGTTAGGGAAGAGGGATAAGAGAAATACTTACGGGCTGGGAACGTGGTGGAAGGTGAGCATTTCTTTGTCTCACGTGATTGGCATTTTGGATTGGGTCTTGCTGGTATCCTGCACGCAGTAGAGTGTTTAACAGATCGCTGGCCTGTATGCACTGGATACAAGGAGCACTGCCTTAGACCCCGGGCTGACAACAAAAATGTCTGCAGATACTGCCACATGTTCCCTGAGGTCAAAATCTCCACCTGCTGAGAGTCACTGAACAAGACTATCAGCAAAATCGGCAAGCGGATAATAAAAGGCCTGCCCAGGGCTTCAGAAAGACCAGAGCAAGAGGACATTCTTAAAGAGGTGGCCCTACAGTGACAGGAGTGTGGTTTTAGATGGATGGATGGCTAGATACAACTGACGCTGATTATACGTCATCCAATAAACTCAAATACAATGAGAGAAAAATTTCTGTTAAGGACCACAAACAATGCCTTGAGCAACTAGAGAACTTCCATCTCCAAAGCAGGTGCACCCCGCCTTGTCCCGCCCGCTGAGATCCGAAAGCATACAGACAGCAACAGTCTCAGCTGCCCGTAGGCCTGCAGTGGCCTCTGCTTGGTAAGATGACCTAATCAGAGCCACACGCCACCCCTGAGGGTGCTGGCCAGCCCGCCCACTAACCGGACCGGAGCTACCTTGGGTCAGGTGAGTGAAAGGGGAGACGGTATAGTTCTGCAGTTCATGCTGCCCATTTATTCATTTATTATTCATTATTATTATTAGTCAATAATAACTTGAGAAGCAGAGAAATAGAGGGAGACAAGACAGAGCACTCCCATCCACTAGTTCATTCCCCAAATTGTCCCACTGGCCAGGACTGGCTGAAGATGGGAATCCCAGCAAGGACTCCCAGGTGGGTGCTAGGAATTCTTTTACTGGAGCCGACACTGCTGTCTCCCATGTCTGCACGAGCAGGGAACTACCGTCAGGTGCAGAGCCAGAATCTGAACCCAGGCACTCCGATGCGGGAGGCAGGCATCCTCACCAGTGCCCTAACCGCTCGGCCAGCCCCCATGTATTGTTGCCGATGGTCTTCAAGCACCCAGTAAAAGCGGGGATTCATCTATGTTGAGCACAAACAGGACATTTATTTACATCTGCCTGGAGAGGGGAGCTGTTTAAGCGGCCCCTGAATGAAAACTTCCGCCCGAGATCAGAGCAGACACATTCTGAACCAAGCGGCAGAAAAGTGGCTGGGGCCAACGCTGCGGCTCACTAGGCTAATCCTCTGCCTTGCGGTGCCAGCACATCGGGTTCTAGTCCCGGTCGGGGCACCGGATTCTGTCCTGGTTGCCCCTCTTCCAGGCCAGCTCTCTGCTGTGGCCAGGGAGTGCAGTGGAGGATGGCCCAAGTGCTTGGGCCCTGCACCCCATGGGAGACCAGGAGAAGCACCTGGCTCCTGCCATCGGATCAGCGCGGTGCGCCGGCCGCAGCGCACTGGCCGCAGCGGCCATTGGAGGGTGAACCAACGGCAAAGGAAGACCTTTCTCTCTGTCTCTCTCTCTCTCACTGTCTACTCTGCCTGTCAAAAAAAAAAAAAAGAAAAGAAAAGAAAGAAAAGAAAAGTGGCTGGGATTCCACTACCATTTATGGGCCCTTGAATACTTGACACCCCCACGGAGAAATTTCAGTGACATCAAGTGCAGCTCCTGGATGGGCCGTGCTGCCTGATGCAGGCTAAGAAGAGCCAGGCAATGAGCTGGAATCCTGAATCGGTGCGGGGCAAGACGAACATCACCGTTAACTCTGTTCTCAATGCACAGCAGGTTCCCGTGTGCGGGAGGCACTGATGGCGGAAGCCGGCAGGGCCAGCATCCGTGGATGCCTGTTTATAAACACAAACCCCGAGGAGCAGCGGCTTGTCTGCCACGCCCTGCCAGGGAGCTGATAAAACTGGCACATCTGAAAGCATTCCTAGGCAGCTCATTAAATCCATACCGCTCACTTATTAATTTCTGTTAATTGCCTTATGCGGGCTTCAGCTGAACGATGCTATTAGTCCTCAAAGACGCTTTGGTGCAAGAAGTCCCCAAATGGAAACAGGGATGCGCGCACACACACACACACACACCCCACCAATGAAGAGGTCAACAAACTTTCAGAGTCTCTCCATCTAAACAGCAGTCAGCCCTCCCCAGCCAGGGGTGCTGCATCCACAGATTCAACCGACCACGGACTGAAAATATTTAGAGAAAACGGAGGCCGCACTAAACAGGAACAGACTTCTTTCTTGGCTTTCTCACCTGAACCGCACAGAGCAGCAACCGTGTACCTAGCACTGACACCGTGTTAGGTAATAATATCAGCAACCTGGAGATGATTTAAAGTATTCAGGCAGAAGCCCACAGCTTCTAGGCAAATACTAGACCATTTTCTATAAGGGACTTGAGCAACCCGGAGCTTGGCACCTGCCGAGGGTCCTGGCATCAACCCTCCCATACCCAGGGCGACCATGCGTGATTATTCATAAACATCTCCTCGCTGATCTGGACTGGTTTTATAATCATCGGCGAAAGAAGACAGTCGCCAGCCAGCAGGCTGTTTCCCCATTTCATCGAGTAATTTTTCTTTAGAAATTTAAAAAACAAAAACAGAAACACAGAATATGTTCTCCTATAACCAGTCTCCTCCATAGCCTCCCTTGCCTCTCGCCAACCAGCACAAAAAGAAAATACGAGGCTGATTTATTGGAACCACAGTAGCACTGCAGCCGTTGGCTGGGTCACTGTTTATGTCTATGATGCCTGCTGCCGAAACAGGAAGCTCTGAAAATCACTCAACCATTATTTCTCTCGGAGGCACTCGCTGATTGATAGTCTTCCGTCCCGACCAGAGAGAGCGGACGCCACCAAAAGCAGTCCGCTGGCGAGCCTGGGGCTGAGGGTGGGCGGAGAGAGGAAGGCTTCTTTCTGCCCATCGGTTGTAAAATAACCGTTCACACCAATGACATGAGTGACAAAGCGCTGTCTGACACCATCCGCCGTGCCCGGCACTCCATAAAGTCAGCAAGAAAACCACCAAGGGACAAGCGACGCAACTATGTGTTGCAGGCACACGTCAGCTCCTCTGTTTGATTCTTGCCACGGCCGGCCGGGTCACCCCAGGCTCTCGGCTGAGCAGGGAGCAACTCGCTTGAAGAAACTGTGGCTGCTCCCGGAAGATAGACCGAGAAATCTGACCTCTGCAGGTGATTTCCACATCAGACCACAGACTCAAGCTCTCCACTTGCCAGCGAGAGGACGGCTCTGCCAGGCCCAGCTGAGGCTGACTGTACTCGAGCCTGGGCCTTTTCCCATCCGTATACTGTCTCTTAAACAGCTGAGAAAAAGAGGGGGAAATGGGAGAGTCTGTTTGAAGATAACTCATGTCTTTCCCTTGCATCCTCTGGAGATAGGATTGCCAGTGTCCACCATGAACGTCCTCTAGGAGACAGCTCTGGGGTCGGCAGTGTTTGTCTCCTCCCAGACTCTGGGAATCCGTGATGGAACACAGAATGACTTGCATCCGATGGTAATATTCTGAGTCATTCAGACCAGTTCTCGGGAAACCCCGCTACAGAAAGACACATCGCTTGTCGTTTAGAATCTCGGCCTGGTCTCCCTTTTGCTAAATGCACCTTCTCTCCAGCTTAACCCCAGTCCCGCCACACAGCTGGAAAGCAGCCTCTTCCTACTGTTTCCCAAATAATGTGAAACAACTCAAAAATGAAAATGCCTTAAGTAAGCAACATTACACAAATATGCAATAACCCAGATTGGGACAGGGTAAATATTATGTCTGGGAAGACATCCACGGCAAGAACGTAATGAAGGAACCGCGTTTTATAAAAGTGTGGGGGAAAGAGTACTATTTTGAAAGTGGGCAAGACTGAAGTTGCCAGGGAGGTCAACATAAACACAAACTCCACCAAGAAATTCAACCCGGCCCCGGGAGGCCACAGAGCACCTGGTCTCCTGGGCTGGCCTCTGCAGTCAGGGGCTGACATGGGGACGGAAGAAGCGTCTGTTCTCTCCGAGACAGAATGGAGCCCCTCCCTGATGGCCATCCACAGGCCTGGACTAGCGGTGTGAATGGGATCTACTCTTCTAATCACGTAAACCCGCTCCTGGCTGTAACCAAAACCGGTGTTACCCAAACTACACAGGGTTGGTGGAAAATGTCTACGTTATTTGTTCACTTACTCATTCGTTGTCTGGTTATCCATTCTGGCTAGCATAGTGATCAATGCAAAATTCTAAATTCACAGATCTATGGATCCCCAGAAAGTCCAGGGCAGCTTTGGAAAATGAAATTGCCCATGAAAGGTGGCGTATAAGTACACATGTGAATTTTGTTTTCCCCTTGGGAAAAGGCTTTCAAAGGATTTTCAAAATTATCTCTGATGTTCCCAGCAGATTAAAAATCACATTCTTTAAAAAATCAGATGCAAATCTGCAGTGGATTCTCTTCCCTCCTTTTCAGGGTGGCTGATGATCTATCTGGTAGGTCCTTTCTTTGGCTCTAACCTGGAATAACTAAAGGCATCTTCACTGATGGACTGATTAGATGCTGCAGTGGAGACGGAGCATTCAAAAGTTCCCTGCTAACGTTCCTTAACTGTCTCTCAGTGGCAGTCAGGGCATAACTCTCTTATAGCCCAGAAAACAGCCGTCTCTACAGATGGCATCTCCATCAACTGCAGCTGTAAACCGCTGAGCTCATTAACCTCACCCGGAGAATTCACTGTGACCCAGGACTCGGATTTTCTGGAGGTGACTGATTGTCCCAGGCCGCATGGTAAGAATGTGATTGTTCAGTTGTTGGCCGGCGCCGCGGCTCACTAGGCTAATCCTCCGTCTGCGGCACCAGCACCCTGGGTTCTAGTCCCGGTTGGGGCGCCGGATTCTGTCCCGGTTGCTCCTCTTCCAGTCCAGCTCTCTGCTGTGACCCAGGAGTGCAGTGGAGGATGGCCCAAGTGCTTGGGCCCTGCACCCCATGGGAGACCAGGAGAAGCACCTGGCTCCTGGCTTCGGATTGGCTCAGTGACGGCCGTAGCGGCCATTTGGGGTGGTGAACCAACGGAAGGAAGACCTTTCTCTCTGTCTCTCTCTCACTGTCTAACTCTGCTTGTCCAAAAAAAAAAAAAAAAAAATTGTGATTGTTCAGAACCACCCCCTGCATGCTCCTGAGCTCTCTGGAGTCCAGTGGGTCTCCCTAACTCACCTCCTGGGAGTTGCTATCTCTTCCTCCCCTGTGAGGAGCAGTCAGTTTCCACAGAGATCCCAAATCAGAGGGAGAGGCATTCCAAGGGTGAGAAATACCTGGAGTGAAGTTTAAACTGCCAGGGAGTAATAGGAAGGCGTGGAAGAGGAGGAAGAGGGTGCAGGCTGCTGAGGCCTGCGGTGTTTTTAGGGGCCAGTGGCGCAGTCGGCAAGGCCGTGACAGCTGGACAGGCAGGTTTTCCCAGTTGCAGGCTGAACCCGAGGTTGGGAGCCGTGATTCTGGACGTCGGCCAGCACCCAGACAGATCAGTTTTGCCAAACCGAGAAAAACTCACCTATTTTCAACCTCCGGCAATTTCTATGAGTTTATGATCCCCATGGACTGGTAGCAAGTTTAAAAAAATAATAATAGGGCAGCTTCTTTTACATCTTTCACTCTGCAGCAAGTACCAGGGCCCTTGGAGAGTCCATCAGACCAGTGGCTTTTGACAGAATTCAAACTTGGCATTGAAATGTGTGGATGAGCCAGCAGCCAGGACCTTCTGGGCCACTATGCAGTGTGTCAATGCCAAGGGCATATTCTCAGGCACATTTTCAAAAACAGAAAATGAAACAGTAGATAGCCTTGAGATCACTTAATAAAACGTGATGAAACTTTTAAAGGATAAAATTCAGTGAAGAAGATTAAGGCTAATTGTCAAAATTAGTGAGAATCATTTGCTGTCTTCCTAATGGGAAGCAAATTGCAAAAACAAAAACAAAAAAAAAAAAAGGAGAGAGAAAAAGAAAATAAATCTGGCAGGCTCTGATGTTGACACTTAAAAGAGCAAAATCAAATTGTATTTTATGATGATGGAGAGAAACAAGAGGCAATCGAGGTCTCTTGCCACTTCTTCTTGTAGCATTGACCAGAAAAACCCAAACTCCAACCAACAAGAAGGTATATATCTATTATTCAATATTATGTCCCCAGGAACCATAATTGGGTCACAAGTTCAAATAGGGTCCCTGTGTTTTGGTGTGCTTATTCTCACCCATGGGGGTGGGGGACAGCCTGTTCACAACCAACACTGTCCATTTCTGACATTTCAGTTAATTTTCCCATGCCAGGGTTTGAGAAGACACCCCCGCCTTGCTTACAACTATTTTACTTTTTGGGGTTTATGCAAACTCAAGGGCATACTGGCATGAATCAGACAGCCAAACGCAAACAATCCACACCTTGGGGAAACAGTCCACTGTTACCCAAGCAAACACAAGCACCTATTAGTCACCCACTCAAAACAGAAATGGCCAATGAGGGACGAGAGTGCAGCCCTCAGCGCCAGAGCAGGAAGCACGCTGCTTTCAGACTCATTCTTTTTATCCCTGACTTATTGCACATTGCCAGAAAGCCACCATTCAACTTCTTTTGGGGAAAATCTCACTGGCATGGGCCATGATATAGCGTTTAAAACATGTGTAACCCAACCTGACACACAGACCCGCAGAGGCCCACATTATCATGATCATAACACTTCCTGTGGAACAGCAACCAAATGGCACTCAGCTACCCACTCCTGACAGAAGAAATCCACAGGCCCAAGGGACGACAGTGAGCAAGGTGGGTGCGCAGGTGCCAGGCGCGGGGTCTTTGTCCTCACCTGCTCTGGCAGCCGCTCGTCTGGAGCCTTCACAGTGGTTTCTGAACACACATCTCCGAAACATAATGCAAAATCCACTCACGAAAGATGGGGATTTTTAATATAAAAAATGAGTCCATTGAGTGACTTATACTTTTATATCTTACAGCATCACTCATGCCTTCAGTAAGTGGATATAGTTTTCTTGGCATTACCCTATTATTAACACAGTACCAGGAAGATATATCTTCAATCATGTTATAAGTCTTTTATTTTCTCCCGCTAAGATTCTATTATAAAATGCTCCAGACAGCTAAGGTAGCAAAAATAACAGCCCAAAGCATCAATATACACATACTCTCTTCCTCTCTTCTACTAATCCCTGAGAACACAGATATTCTTATATTTTAAATGCCTTTTAAACAAAGTAATGATTATGCTTAGGTTTAAATGTTCTTTGGTTGGTCCTTTTTTTTCAAATGTAAGAGCTATTACTATTATTTGGGTATTTATCAAAAATCTCTCCATTAAACTTGAAATATCTTTAATTCAGAAGCTTATTCAATAGTATATTATAGAAATAAGATTTTCAAAACAAATGATCCTACCTTCTTTAATTACACTTTCAGATTTGTTGCTCTGTATTCTTACAATACACGGAAAACACAATACTTGAAAAAAATTGGAAACTGGGCATTATTACAACAAGGCAAGATTCCTCTTTCTTCTCTGAATTGTAATAATGGATTAAAGGCAAGAAAAATAATACTACACATAGAGCTGAACTAATACAACAGTTCCTATGGATAATGCAGTCCAATAGCATTCATACCTAAAATGTCACCCAGGCCCAACCCCTTCACTGAAATAATTATAAAGCTTTCAAAAGAAATGCAACAGGAAGATCATATTGCCACCAATGGCACTAATACTGTTTCTTCATATTTTGCGGTAAAAAGATAAGTTTGCTTGAAACCATGTATCAACATCAGACAGCACAGAGCTCTCAAAATAATCAGAAGTGATCATTGGAAACTCTGGCACTTGTCACAGCACATGGACCATAAGTGAAAGGCTTCCACTAAATAGATTTTTGATTATTATTAAATAGAGGACCACAGTAGGATAATCCTAGCTTCTATTTGGGTAAGTTTTGTATCTTTTAATATTAGTTAAAAAAAGTCTAAAGGATTTTCCTGAAAGTCATGCTCTGTGTGCTGCAAATCAGCTGTATAGAAATTCAGTTATCGAAAGCAATCATGCAAAGTTAGATTCTGCTAAAAATACTAAATTTTAAGGAAATATGCTTCAAAAAACTTGCTGCTGCAATAGTAACAACCAGAAAGACTTCTTTTCTAGGAATCTCATCACAGAAACGGCTGGAAAGTTTTGCAGTTGAGGCTTGTAGCCATATAAACACTTTGTGTGTTAAGTTCAGGTTGATAAACACGTACCTCTCCCACTGCGACCGACAAACCTGAGGTCATTGAATCTTGCGACTTGGTTCTTCATGGCGGCAGTAGCGTTTCTCAGCTCAGCCGAGTAGTTCTCATCATTGCCAGCCATCACGGTGACCAGAGTGCCGTCTGGGACGTCCCCCAGAGCCACCACCTAAACCCCAGGCAAGGGACAAATGCAGACATCAGGAATGCGATGCACTTGCTTCTGTCATTTGTGCAGGAACTGTTCTAAAATGAAATGTCCATTAAATGACACTTTTTAGTTTGCAGAAGAGGAATTAAGCCACATGAAGCCATAAATTTAGCCAAACAACAGGACAGTTGTTCATGGAGAGATTTACTTTTAACTCCGTATGCACAGCTGAATATAACTTTTCAAATAATGAAACTTTTACCAAATCTTCCTAATAAAGCCACCTAAGGTCATTACAGCACAGTTGGAACAAAACAGAGGATAGCCAGGACCTGGAAAAGCTACGCCGTTTCCTGAAAACTATCATCTCTTCTTAATTCTTCACATTCAAACCACAGAATGTTTTGTGTTTGTTAAGTTTATAACCTAACCCATCTTTCCCTCACTCAGACCTCTATGGACAGGCTGGCCAGAGCCAAGACTTTAAAGTGTTGCAACTTATTTCTGCTAAAATTAACTTTGATCTTCGGTGGTGATTCTTGAATGACTTAAAGTGTCCCCTCACAGTTCATCCGTGACTTCTCCTATTCACTTAACTTCTGCTTGCAGTGAATTCTCGCATGCAAGGGGAGAAAAGAATCAGAGATGCACCTTTTGTGTATTGCTAATTACAGAACCTACAGATCTCTGTGTGTTCCCCTCACTTCCGGGGTGGGACAAGGCTGCATGTTTATATCACTGAGTCCCAAAGATGTGTTAACCGAGTCCTGATTCATGACTCAGAATTTATCTAAATCCAGCTGATCATGACAAGGAATCCCTTTAATGTAATGGAATAGATATGCCTTTTTTTTCTGATTGAAAACTGGTAGGTGAATATTTTTGATACTCAAGTAAAAAAAAAAAAAACACAGTAACTGCATGGTGAAATGCCATGAAGATGGTGTGTGCAATAGTATCCACGTCTTGGCCATCATTTGGTTCCTCCAGAAACTATTTTCTTGTTCTAGACATTTATTATTGGCAATATTTCCACTGCTTGTTTATCAAAGTGGCTATAGAGTTTCAACTCAAAATGCCCCAAGTTGAATTTGCTCTTTATTGTTTCTGATGTTCCTTACAGTATTTCCTCAGTTAGCAGTGACAACTGTGTTATTCATTCCAACGATATAATCATATTTTGGCTGTTGATGTATTTTTGAATTAGTAAGGCATTTCTTAATCTACTCTTATTATTCTTATCCTTATTTTTGTCTCCTAATTTTTACCTACTAATAGCCACATAATATTTTTCTGGTACAGATATAGCCAGTCTTCCTTTCCTATATGTAAATAAAGCTGCCATTAGATTCACGTGTTTGGCATCAAAGGCATGTTTCTCGGAATTCCCATCTTCTGTCTGCTCAGCCAGGACTCCTTCCCCGTCTCCCGATGAGCATTGTTTTCGTTGATGATAACTGCTTCAGCCCTTGAGTTCCAAGGTGCATGGCAATGAAAATGAACTAACTTGTCTGGGAGGCAATCCTACTGTGCTACCCCAGGATCGTCTACACTCATGGTAGTAGGCGGGCATTTTCTTCATCTATTTTATCTAAATTGCATTGTCAAACAAGGTCTGGGCCTTTTATCTCTTTGTAATCCTTTCATTCCAATTGTTGGACATGTTTTCTATAAAGATTTTAAAACACTGCTATTTATTCCCCAAGCACCCCTAATTAGGTATTTAGATCCCATTATAAAGGTGTTTGTTGCCATTTAATTGAGTGCAACAAGATGACAATTCCCCTTTGTTTCAAATAAAGCTCCCCGATCAGTTATTCCATTAATGGTACCTCTTCTTTCCAGTCCTACAAAGTGTGCTTGCTGTATTCTGCTTTTCTTAGTCTTTGAAAAATTTTCCCACTTTTTCCCACTATTTTCACTTCCCTCTGACAATGAGCTCACAATGTTGAAATGTCCTCCCGCAACACAGCGTTCTACTTCCTCATCCCCATCTTCCTTCACTGACCTCGGCTTCTCTATTTTAAGGCATCACACAGGGACTGGATCAGCTACATGGTTTGCAAGCTGAATAACTCATTGTTGGGACTGAATCAGCAGAGGTTAAAATCAGTAAATCTTGTTTTATAACTACCAGCTTCAGTGCTAAACCACCCTCTTGCCTCTCCTGTCTCTCCCACGGTCCCCAGGTCTGTGCCTCTTCCTTCTCCATGGCCATCCTCATTAGTCACTTGGCAAATTCCCGAGACCTCCACCAAGCACAAACACAGTGTAAACCACCACGGTAGCTAAATAAGAAAAGGTGGCTGATACTGGAATTTAACTACAGTAGAAATAATAATAAGAAGAAGAATTTAGAGTTTAACTCCCACTGCTCCCTTAAAAAAAAAACTACAACAGGGGTCAAAGATAGGTGGGTGCTCAAATTTCATTTACTTGGTCTTTTATTTCTTTCTGAGAAGTAAGAGGGTCATAGTAAATCCAAGGACCTTAAGTTAATAATGTATAACATCCAATTATTAACAAGCATCCTTAGGCTAGATTAAAAAAAATTTTTAGTACTTGAAACCTATTACGTCTACTAATTTGGTACAGATTTTGTCACTGATAGGAAATATGAAGAGAATGAAAACATATCTGGCTTCAAACAGAAAAAAGCAGCAACTGGAATGAAAAGCTATAAACAATAGGTAAGGGAACACAAACATTTACATTTTAACACAGACCAAACAGACAAGAAGGGACTTGCTGGCCAAAGATATCTCATATTTTGCTTTACTTCTCTGTTTTTCAAGTATCAGGAAGCTAAGCAGAATCGCAGCTCGCCTATATACTACACAGCTCTCCCAACACTGCCCGTGCCCGGCCTGTTCACAGTTTACACTGGCATTTTAAACCAATTCTAATTAGGTTGAAATTACAGTTACAATTCATTTACTTCAAATCCCTTAATCTTAGTGTTTCAGAGAAGGCTGTGGAGTGGAACACAGCATTCCGCTGAGATGACATTTAATGCATAGCTAAGGACCTTGATCCTGCATGCAGAAATGTGACTTATTTCATCTTCTATGAATTGAATATGACCGCGAGCATCCGAGGCCTCTGAACTCCACTGTGGAAGGCATGTTTATGTGGACTCTGGTGCACCATGGCCTAAACAAGCTAATATTAGTGTTGCAAAATCTATCTTAAGTCATCCAAACAGCTTTTTAGGCTACTTCTGTAAGCACTGGGTAACATGGAGCAAACTTAAGACTTTCTCAGTACCAAAAATATGTATCTCTCTAACACTAAAAGAATGGTAGCCCACGGGGAGGAGGGGAGCAGGTTGGGGTCCAGGAAAAGCAATTAGGATGATTTTAATCTATTTTAAAGAAAATTCAGAATTTTAAAATCTCCCTTCAGTTCTGAAAATCCAGACAAAGGATTTACATGTAGAATTTCAAGAGACTTTTACAGAGGCATTAAATACCCTCAGACTTTATCACTATTTCACATTTTCTCCTCTTTATGATAGGGAATGTAATAATTCTCTACCGATTAACTTTCTAAAGAGATTGTCTGGGGCTTATTTAAAATCCAAGTTTTTAAAGCAGTAATTTTTGCAGAGATCGCCTGGGAGGTGGGAGGGGTGGCGATGCGGAGTGGAGCCAGGGACCCAGGGAGACTCTGTCGGGGATGCAGGCAGGTTTTGAAGTCTCCCTTGCTTTGATCCCAGCCTTCTCCTTTGCGTTCTCCCTAAACATTCTGTCTAGGCTTTCGGTTAGGCAGTGAACAGGTCTCCCTGAGCAGGAGGCCTGTCTGCAGGGCCCGGGGTGGTGACAGATATTAATCAAGTGGTCTGATCTCTCAGCTGTCTCCCCCCCACCCCCGAATGTTCTCAAGAGACCCACTTACACTTTTTCGAGAGACCCTCTTCTAGCAGCCTCCAGACTATCCGTAGGTGAAACAAATCCAAAATCTTTTTAAAAAGTGAACCACCAACAGTCACTTTTCAAAGGAAATGTCTGTGGATATTATGATTTCTGATGGCTCATAAAAGCAGTTTGTATGTCACTGTTTTGGAAGAAAGTAAATACTTTCATGCACTGACTCAACCGGACACCTGATGGTTCTTTACTAACCATTTGGCATTTTGGTATCTTTGGGTATGGGCTCCCTGGCAGAGAGTCAGAGAGACCCTGTTTTCTCCCAAAAAAAGCAGTCGGGAGTCCCCAGCAGGCTGGTGTGCGAGGGGCATCGGCTTGGGAGGCTCTTGGGTCGACTGCCGGCTTGTCTTCTCCCTGCCCTCCTCTGAAAGGGACCCAGGCCCGACCCCAGCAGGTCCTGCTTCTCCAGCTGAGTCTGTTTATGTAAAGGGATTAGAATGATTCGAAATCGCAATGGGCTCCCAAACTCAGATCTAAATAAACCAGAGGAAGGGAAGAGGGAAGCATCAAGTGGCCGCTCCCTTTGACTTCCAGTCCACCCCCACCAAAGCAAAGCCCCAAACCCCAAACCCAAACCACTGCAAAGCGCTCTCAGAGAACCCTCGGGGGAAGGGGCCAACGCCGCAGCCGCGGCCGCTTGCAAACTGTGTTCCGTTTGTTTTAGAAATCGCACACAGCTTGGAAAGGGTGGAAAACTGAAAAAGAACTCCAGCAGCACTTTTTTTTTTTTTAAAAAAAGTAAACATTATTCATTGTAATTAGACCAAGATCCAGCCGAATCCTTGGAATTAGAAAAAGCTTATATTAAATTAATATCCCCTTAAACGGGACAATTATTCAAGTACATTTTAAAAAGAGAAAAAAAAAAGGCTACCCTGTGTGTGCAGCTTCAATCACCTGCTTCATTAGCCTTTTAAATGAACAGGAAATGACCGCACGGATCGTACTGAGAAAACCGCACCTCTACAGAGCGGCTTGCACCCCACCGAAGGCGCCAGGACCAAGGCCCCACCGCAGAAATGAAAATCCGACAGCTTGCGGCCAGGGTAGCGGCGTGGTTGTTTAAAAACGCCCGGGGTTGTTTACATATTCCCGTCGAAGGCCAAGCTTTTTAAAAGCGGCCCAGAGCTAGGGCAAGACCGAGGCCGGAGGGGCGCCTACGCCAGCTGCCCAGCCGGAGGGACCGGGCCCCGGCCGCCCCCTCCTCCGTCAGGGAGGCTGGTCCGGGGGGCGTCCCGGCTCTGGGCCCCCGGGCTCCGCCGAGGCGAGCCTACGACCCGGAGCAGCAGGAGGGCTGCAGGGCAGAAGTTGGGGTCGCTGCGTGCGGCTTCTGGCTACTGCGGGCTGGAAACGCGCACAACTTGTGCAAACTTCATTACGCTCGCCGCGGACTTTGGACGCGCTCGTCCCTACCGGCGGTGGTGGGAGGTGGGGGGCTTATTTGCACAGACCGAAGGCACTGAAATCTTTCTCTCTCTCTCTCTCTCCCTCTCTCTTTATCTCTCTCTCTCCCTCTCCTGCAGCCTTCAGCTCAGAGAGGCAAAATGGTTCGTTGGTGCCTCAACCCCCGAGCTAGAGGCGCAGCACCCGCTGGGTTTCAACTTTTTCCGACTTTGACTCTCAGGGAAGGCTCCTGCCTAGGGCGTTCCTCCTCGGACGTCTCCGGGGCCATCCGCATCCTCTTGGCCCGCCTGGACGCCGCCCGAGGGTCGCCACGGCAACGCAGCATCCCCGCATCCCCGGCGCAGGGAGCTGGACCAGGGGCCGCGCGGGGTTAGCGGCGGCCCCGCCCGCCCAAGCCGCTGGCCTCCCCCCCGCCCCAGGCCGGCCTCCGCCCGTGCCCCTGCCGCCCCCTCGGGGGCTCAGTACCTTGAAAGCGATGGGCAGGGTCTTGTTGCAGCGCCAGTGCGTGGGCAGCACGGAGCAGAGGAAGTTGGGGCTGTCGGTGCGCACCAGCTCGCCGGGGTGGTCAGCCAGCACTTCCACCATGCTGCGGTCGCCGCTCCTCAGCTTGCCGGCCAGGGCGGCGCCGGCGTCCGGAGCGCCCAGCGGCAGCGCCTCGCTCATCTTGCCCGGGCTCAGCGCGGTGGACGGCGGCGTGAAGCGGCGGCTCGTGCTGGCATCTACGGGGATACGCATCACAACAAGCCGACTGAGTTAGGGCCCTGCAAACGGCTCCCACCGGACGGCGCAGGGGGCGCGGGTCTCCAGCTAGCAGCTCCCCGGACACCAGCATACAAGTCCAGGGGCCCCGGTGGCTGCGGGGGGCCCTGGGGGAGGTCGGGGAGCCCGGGTTACCAACAGTCTGGGGCGAGCGGACTGTCTGGCTTCTCCGGGCGGCCTTGGACCCCGCAGGGCACCCAGCGACAGACCGCTTAGGGCACTGAAAAGTAGGCGACCAGAATCCAGAAAGCAAACGCCAAAGAGAGACTATCTTCAGAGTTTAAGTTCAGTCTTTGGCAGCCAGCAAAAAAGTTCCCAGAGGCAAAATTACCATACACACTTCCTAAAAAAAAAAAAAAAAAGTATGCAGAGAGCAAAATGACCAGCAAACACGGTTTGGAAGTTCCAGTAGTTAAGCGCCTGTCAGTTTGTTTCTGTTTGTTTTTGTTTTGCAGGTGAGTTTTGTTTACCGTCCCAACAGACTGCGAAATAGACGCGTATATTCCATACACAACGCCACTTTTGACCATGAAAAGCTGGCTTCTGTCTTCAAAAGCGAGGGCTGCGACTTCCAAAAATCGTGCCGCTAACGTATGTGCACACGCACATATAAATATATACATATGCTCTACTTCATAAAATATTTACAATAGAATCTGTAGAGAGTTTAAACACAACAGAAATCCATTAATGTTCGCTGAAGATTTTTTTTTTTCCTAAGTAGCCTTGGAAATCCGCTTCAGTAGTTGGAGCAGGGCTGGGCAGAAGTGCTTGTCATATTCTCTTGCAAAACCCTCAGTGCAGAAAATTCAGCTTTTCAAAGAGGTCTAGCTAACCTGAAAAGACTAAAAAAGAGAAGTCCAGGTCGATGGCACTCTGAGCACAGCGCTCTCAGCGAACTGGGGTCGGGGGTGTTGGTTAAGTTCGCGGCGGATCCTGCGGTTTCGTGGGAGTCGGTCGCGCAGTCGAGACACACACACACGCAGACATGCACTCTTCGGGAGCCAGCCGCTGTCTACACCGCCTCGATGAGTCAGCCCGGGCTCGGGCGGCTCCGAGAGAGAGAGAGGATCTTCCTCCGGCCTTGAGCACCGCCTAACCGCAGCAGGTGGAGCGGGCCCTGGGAGGAGGCTCCGCGGGCGGCTCGGGTTACACACGCACGCACCCTCTCCCACGCACACGCATCTTCGCGGGCCCGCCTCGGACCACCGCGCACTTTCTCCCGCAGAAGTCAAAGGAAACAGCCGGGGTGTGGGGTGTGGGGGGGTGTAAAAAGTTCACCGCCAGCCAAGACGCCAGTTCATTCAAAAGTCAGAAAGGAGGAAAAAAAAAAAAAAAAAAAAAAGGAAGCTCCAACGCAGGGCCCAGGGAAGCAGAGCGGCTGCTGCTGGCTTTTCTTCGGGAGCCCCGGGCCGAGGTGCCTGGCGGCGCAGGGCCGGGCAGCGTGGTGCCCTGGCTGGGTCCGGCTGCGGGGCGCCCGTCCCGCCCGCGCCCGCTGGCTCTATGAATGAGAGTGCCTGGAAATGGACGTGCTTTTACTGTAAGCCCGGCCCGAGGAATTCCATTCCCTCAGCTCGTTTGCATAGGGGCGGCCGGCGGCCAATCACGGGCCTTTCCGGTATCAGCCAGGGCGCGGCTCGCGGCCGCCCGCTCCTGGAATTGGCCCGCGCGCCCCCGCCGCCGCCGCGCGCTACTGTACGCCTCCCGGGCGGGGAGGAGGCGGTGGCCGCAGCGGCGCGGCCGGAGCGCCCGCACCCACGCAAGGCCCACGCGTCCACACGCACACATACCCGCTCCTGAGAGCCTGCAGGGCGTGCAGCGGCGCCTCAGGCAGGGCTCCGGGCAGGGCCGAGCCCGCGCGCCCCGGGGAAGACGCAGCGGCCACCCGGCGACCTGGGCCAGCGCGGCGGGCCACCGGCACGCCTCTGCTTCCCGGGGAGGAGGACCGACCCGGCGGGCAGCGGCGGCCAAGTGGCGCGGACTTGGTTTAGCTAAGACCAGCCGGAGCTCCGCAACATTTTTTTTTTCTAATTTTTCCGCTCTCAGGGCTTGTTTTCGTGAAGTGCGCCACGGCTAGGTTACGTGCGCGCCTCGCCCTGGCGGAGTGCGCGGAGCGGCCATCGAAGGCGTTTCCTCCTCTGCAGAGACCCCCGGCCCCCGACCCTCACACCCCCACAAGCAACCAGCGACTTCAAAGTTGCAAGCGCCCGCTTGGCTCGCTCCCTGCCCCCGCAGGCGGGGGAGAAAGCCGAGCCTCGTAGCCACCCTCCGCCTTCCCCGCACACGGCCCCCGCGCGAGCGCCCTCGGGTGCCGAGCCCACGCCGCCTTCGCGGCGGGCGGGAGCTGCCCCCGCGCCCGTCCCCGCGGCGCCCGGGTCTCTCCCCGCCGGGGCCCCGCACTCCGTCTCCTCCGTGGGCTGCCTCAGCTTCCCCACGGAGCCCTACAACTTCCACTCTCCCGCCCGCCTCGTCTCTCCGGGCGGACGGGGTGTTGCGGCACGCCGCCGCCGCCGGGGCCTGGGGGAGACGGCGGCCGTGGCGTGGCGTGGCGTGGCGGGCCGGCCGCGGAGGCCTCTGCCGGGCGCCGCGACGCTGCCCTCGCAGGGTCGGTGCTGCGGGCCGCGGGCTCGGGGCGGACGCCAGGGGGCAGCAGCCGCCCTCGCTCGACGCCCCGGGCGCCCGGCGACCGCGCAGTGCACCCGGAACGCCCCGACGGCGCGGGGCTCCGCGGGGCCCGCCTGGCGGCCTTCGGGTCACTGCTGTGGCAGCTTGAGTTTGGGGGAGCGAAGACAGGAAATGGCAGCCGGAGCCAAGTGCAGCGGCCGCGGCCCGGAGCTGGCGGCTGGACCTCGGGGAGCCCTCGGGCTGGGGTCTCGCCCTGAAGTCCTTTTTCTGGACGCCGCGGCCTGGGACCGTCGGTGCCCCGGGTCCTCGGGGGCAGAGAGAGGCGCCCTCTCCGGGCCCACTCGTCCGCGGCTCCTCCCAGCCCTCCACGCTTCCCCCCCGAGTGGGCCCGGCCCGTTCCTTTTGCGCCCCGGGGCGCCGCAAGCACCCAGCGGCTGCATTTTCTTTGTTTTACGCAGTCGGGAAGAAAACTACCCTTTGTTTCTCCTTAAAAATGATTTTGGAAGAGACCCCTTTTCAGATGTTGACTCCCAAAGCTCGCTTTCTGCCTCCCCCGTGGCTCGGACCGCATCCCGGGGCCATGGCGTCGGGTCCGGACACGGGGCGCCGCCGGCTCCTGCAGCAAGTTCGAGGCCAGGGACGCCTTGTCGCTTCGGCTCCTATGCATTTCCCTCAGAGCCCACCGAGGGCTCCTGGGGTCACCCTAAAGGCACCCCGGGGACCGCCGGCCACGAGGATGGCGCGGGAGTGGGGTGGTAGAGGCTCCGGAGAAAGCGGCCGACGGGTGACCCGACCCTCGCAAAGCTCCAGGCTGGCTCCCAAGGGGTTCGGGCCATTTGCCTAAAACCCTGACCGTGTAAGGGACTGCGGGTAGGACCCTCTGCTGTCCCCTCGCAGGCGGCGGTCACTTTTCCTGTCCACGTAAGGGAAGTTAGGCGCAGGAGGAGTCCATGTGCCAAGTTCACCTTCGAAAGGCAGCACGTGGGCGCTGCCCGGCTAAGAGTTTCAACCCAGAAATCCCGAGTTCGAAGCCCTCCACCGGGGATCACAGCGACCACAGCTGTTCAGGTCGCGGCGAGGGCCGCTTGGGATGCGCCGCAACTGTGCGGGTGAGCTGCGTGCGCCGCGCGGTGCGAGCGTGAACCCCGAAAACTGACGCACCGCCGCTCCCTCGGTGCTGAGAAGCTCACCGCAAGCGCAGGCGGGGAGCCCTCCTGCACCCCGTTTTTGTTTTTTAAATTGTTTTCCCATGCGCATAAAATCGTCCGGGAGCTGCAGGTGGGAGAGGAGGAGTCCCGCTCCCCCCAAGGAGCGCTCTTTTCTGTGACAACGTTGAATTCCCCTTAAAAAGGAGGAAGGCGCCTTACCACGGTCACGCCCCGGGTTTCCCAGGAACCGCGCTGAAATTTACCTAATGCAAAATACGAGACAACGAAGCCATAGGTCAGGCGCGCGCCCTGGGACAGATCTTTCCAGATTTGTTGCAGGGGGACAGTTTGCAAACAGGCTGTTAACAAGAATGAAATGCAAGTTCCCACCGTGAATTTTAAAAGCAGTATTCGGTTAGTTGGAAGAAAAGTAACAATTTCACTGGAAAGCAGTAACAGTTCATGGAGGTTTTACATCTACAGCTTCAGGTAAATGAGTATAGAGGAGTCTCAGAAAATACCTAAAAAATCTTAACGTTTTTGTTCTTTCAAAACGCTCTCAAACTGACGCCTACCTAGAGATGGGACCAGAATCACAACAGCTCTCTTAAATCAAAATTACCCTTTGTCAGTAGTGTGCGATTTCCAAAATTACATCACTGAGAGCGTAGTATTTCTCAAAGAATCATTTCTATTTTAAATGACCATCTAAGTTGAAAAAGAAAAAAGAAAGAAAGAAAGAAGGAATGTAGTTTGCAATTGATTCTGGGCCAAGTTGCTGCAGTTTGTAAGATGCCAGGGAGGAAAACCAGTGAGAATGCACGGATATCAGACTCTGCACACGATCTGGCTGAGAATCTTGGAATTTAACTAAAGGGTTTATGTATGCTCTGTGGTGGCTCTGAGATGATTTCACTTTGCTAATTACTCTGGACACGAAATTCCTTAGTTCTTCCAGGATATGCCCCCCCCACCCCCCACCCCCCCGTGAATGTTTCCATGGGACTGCTGGGGTTATTGTGTGGTTTCCCTGTAACGTCATCAGATGTGCACCTCACAAGTAGCAAACTGAGAAAATTCCAAAATTAACAGGTTGTTAATTTAGGGATGCTTAGTAAACATTTTGCCCTCATAAAAATTTTGCATTACAACTGCTGTAACAAAGGCAATAAACTGGGTTATAACAAGAAGCCAAGCTCTGATTTTTATTTATTTATTTTTTAGAGTAGTACAGTCATTTAATGAGACCAGAATGCACCTGCGGCAAACGCTGTGGAACTGAAGGTGTCATTTCAGGTTTCACTGGAATATTTTATATGATGTGACATGTACAATTGGGAGCAATGCTTTTAAGAACATTTGAATCAGCAAAAAAAAAATAGCCTTAACTATTTGGTAAATTATATGATACATATATATAAAATCATATTTGTGTACATATGAACGAGCACATTTTGCAAAAAAAAATTAATTTGGAATCCAACATATTGTGAAAGGATTCATACCATGTACACATTTGGAAATAATGGAAAGTAGGGAAATACAATAATTATGAATACACTATACTGACAGCAAACACCAAAATTGCTGATAGTTAATTCTCATTTGCATTGTAATATATTGAAGTTTAACAACAAAATTCCTCCTGATTTTTTTGTTGGCTCATTGTTTCATGTACATTTTGGTACTGTACATTTTTAGATCATATTGTACAAATATCTAGCATATTTGGCACAAAATAAAACAGTAAATGAGGAAATAAAAAGTTGACTGGTATGTGCCTGATTTTGTGTGACTTCAACCCATGTTTTCCACTGCTTGCTGTCACTGAATCTTTATCTCTTGTAAGCTGTATGGAGGATGTAACTGTGATGTATCTAATGAAGATTAAAAATACACTGGAATGTTTAGTAATGAATCAGAATTCAAGGTAAACTTAAAACCAAGCCTAACACTGCAAAAGCATATGAAAATCCCTAATACAGCCGGGGCAACATGCAAATAAGTGTGCAACAGTCCTTTAAGGAGATGACGCTGAGCCGTTTGGAATACAGCTTCTAAAACAAACTGGCGGTTCAGCGTGATCCTGATTTTAGGGATGTTCTCTTTTGCTTGCTTTCCTTCCTGTTCTTTTGCTAGGGGGCAAGTTATTTACGCTGAAACTGCTCATTCTTCAAATAACAGATGATATCACTCGGTGTTTTAAGTAACTGTCACATGCTTCTTCCCCAGTTTGCAGCACTTACTGCTACAGGTACAAGCACAGGTAAGCCTGCTAAGCAAAGTCCTGTAAAGCTCTTCTCTCTCCCTTGACTGTCTGCACAGAGTGTTGTGAATTGAAATCACTGCCAGTCTCATGTCCTAAAAACCAAGTAACAAAGTAACAAGGAGGAAACACTACTTGTAAGAACCCGGGATCTGAGCATTTCAAATCCCGCACACCTCCAACTTTCAATTCTGTTTCACACTATGCATATGATACGGCTTTGACAAACTTCAGAAATTAGCAAGGAGGCGATCCAGATTTTCAGACACTGTGTAAGGAGGCAGGAGGACAAGATTCGCAGCTCCTCAGTCTTATATTTTTGTCAAAGCAAAAGGAACAAAATTATTAGGGGCTTCTGAAGATCTGGTCTATAATAAATATTAAAAGAGTTAAATATGTATTGTCTTGAAGGAGCATCCCGATAAAATGCACACACACACACACATACATACACACAATTTTGTGGTTTACAAGTACATAAAACTTTGTTTTTTAAAAGAGCAGAGCAGGAACGGAATCATTTGTACTAATGATGAATGATAAGGTAAGAAATCACAAATGTACCCTAACATTAGGTAAACTCAGTTTTAATAGACTGAGTGGGCTGGGAGTGGGAAGAAGCCACATCCGTAGAATTGACCAGAGAACCAGGTTTATGCTAAAGAGACCCAGGGCAACCAAGCACCCTGGGGATTTTTTATGAGACCCTGAGAAGCCTTTCCCTGTCTGAGGTTGCTGAGAAACCGGTGTGGGAGTGGGAAAGTGAGGTTAACCTCCACACCTGCCTGTATTTTAGCCCCTCTGAGGGCCAAAGCGTTAACCTAAAAACAGAGGCCAAGGTGAGTGCATCTGGAAAGACAGCCATGTTGTCTGTTGAAAGCTTTCCTAGCTTCTCGTGTCTCCCATAGTCTTAAGCACACAGCAACCATGGGCAGCCTGGAGGCTGGGGTGGAGTGGGGGTAGGGAGGTGGGGTCCTGCCTGGGAAAACTGACAGGGATTTGCCCAGGGTGCTGTTAAAAGTGCTGGAACCTGAACCGTGTGAGAGCAGAGCTTGTGTGTTGTGTGACAGTGAAAGTTCAGCCTGGCTAGCTTGTCCTCCCGTGTTCTACCACCCACCTCCCTCTGAATGCTGTTACGGCAGGCAGTGGCTGGAGTGTGTTGCTAGACCTGGTCTGTAAGTTTAATCCTGGCAACACCACCAATACCACACCCTCTTTACTGATGAGGTATCTCAGTCCTGGAGAGTTTTGGAAACCTGCCTAAGGTCACCTCACTCTTGGCTTCTACCCACACTCACACACACACACACACACACATACACACGTGTCCACATACATGCTGAGCTATGTTTCTTTTTTTACCATAATGATATAATTTTATGGCTGCCCTCTGGAGAGTTCTGAACAACTGATTCTGGTCTCTTCTTTCACTTTCCTCCTCGGTGTCGTGGTCTCTATCAGAAAAATATCTGAGATTCTTCACTATGCAACTCTCATGTATTTAGCAGTCACATCCTGAGGTCATTTCTGGCCAATCTTGGAGTTTGAGGGACAGGCATAGGTCCAATCGGATGAGAAGCTTTTAAGTTCATAGCAAACACAAATGGCATTCTAGCCCTTTCCTTCCTCTGCTCATTCAACATGGTATGTTGAAGGCTCTCCCAGGTGTGAAGTCTCTGACACTTCTGCCTTCAGTGTCCTCCCAGTGCCCCTTTGTGCCAGGCAGGATTGTTGGTGATAAAGATCAAGTAGATGAGAGCAAAATCATATCATGGCTGCTGTAGACACAGGAGCAGGGTCCAGGGAGCTGGTGGGCAGGGCCTTGGGACGACGAGGGGCCAGCTCTACCTGGTGGGCTCAGGAAAGACTCGGGTCCTGGTGGAGGCGATGCTTGATTCGACTTTTGGGGGTTTGGAAGACAGTGGTTTGGAGGAAGCGTTTGGGGAGGGGAGAGTGAGGTGGGTAGTGGGTGCTCCAGACAGGAGGAGTATCATGAGTTTGGGAAACACGTGAGCATGCCAGTTCAGGAGAGCTGGAGCACAGACGAGGCGGTGGGGGTGGGAGGCAGAGGTGGCAGCTCACATGCAGCGTGGACATGGGTAGGTGGGAGGTGGCCTATGAAACCGAGACAAATTTGAGCTTCAACGTAAGGGTAAGCCTTGGAAACGTAAACCAGGCCTTGCAAACTGGGAAATACTATAATTCATGCTTGGTTTAGGAGAGTCAATCTGTCAGAAGTGGATCCGTGAGCTGGAAAGGGTAGATGATGAGAGGCAGAGTTGCCGCTGCTCGGAGTTAAGGTGGAAGCGAAAGTGGGGAAGGGGGGGGAGGAGCTTGTTGGAAGAGGGAGGACACTGGGGGGCGGCTGGGGGGAGGGGCGGGGCGGGGAGAGCCTGTTAACAGAAGTGTGGGTGAGATGGATAGACAGGAGAACATTTGTCTTGTGTTTTACTGCAGGTCAAGCCACCAGCTCCTGCCTCAGATCCGCTGTTCCTCACGTTTTTCCCCGTTGCACCATCATTCTCCCGGTTTTCAAAGTTGGACCCCGTGGATTTATCTCTTTCTTCCTTTGATTTTTATTTCTTTATTTAAGGAGCAGAGATGGCAACAGACAGGTCTTTCTTCTACAGATCCATTGCACAAATGCCTGCAACAGCTTGGGCTAGGCCCGGCCCAAACTAGGAACCAAAACTCACTGCATGTCTCCTACATGGGTGGCAGAGGCCCAAGCATTTGATTCATCACCTGTGGCTACCCAAGGTCAGAAGCAGGGCCAGGACTTGAAACTCAGCAGTCATCCCTATCAAGGGGATGCTGGGATCCCACCAGGTGTCTTAAGTGCTGTGCCAAATGCTCACCTCTGGATTTAACCTTGATATCATCCAATCTGTTGCCAAGTCCTCTTTCTGGTTTCTTTACGTCTTATAATGTACCTTCCTTTTGCTATTTTTCTGGCTCAGGTTCTCATGAGCTCTCATGGTATTTACTGGCAAGAACTCCTAGAACTGTGCTCCCACTAATTTCACACAGCACTTCTAGATTCCTCTTCCATACCACAGTTCTGCTGATGGTGTTGTCTTCTACATCTGGAATTCAGTGCACACTCATTAGCACAGTCCCACTGGATGAGGGGCCATTCTTCCTGTCCTCAAACTGGAGGGGAGTCAGATCTCTCTGCCTAAGGTAAACTTCCCTCTCAAGGACCAGCCACATGCTTCCTCGTGGCCTCCACGCTCCCTGCATAACGCCTGAACTATCCTTACTTTCTTTTGTGAATAGATGCGGTGGGGGTGTCACAAGGAGGCAGGTGGTAGAACCACCTATTTTCTGGCTTCGAGTTTCTGTGTGGAATGACTATCCTTACTAGAAAATTCTTGGTCTCTTCCTATGCCCTCACTCATCTTCTACCATAGAAGAATGAATTTCCTAGCTAGTAACTTTGAACAGCAGAATCCTTAAATGGACCCCCAAGATTTTCCACCCTGCTGATCCCTGATACTGTAAACTTTCTGAGATATCCTGTCCTGATTATGTTCCATGGGAGAAGGGGATTTTTTTGTATGTAATAAATTTGCTAATCAGTTGGCATCAGCTCAACCAAAGGAAGACTTTCATGAGGGGCCTAAGCTAATCCTAAGAGACCATGACAAGTGGAACACTTTCTCAGGCTGGGACAGAATGAAGGCAGAGAATTGGTAGGCTTGCCATTGTTGACTGGAAGATAGAGCAGGCCGCTTGCAGGGACAGCCGTCAGTGCCTAGATATGCAGAGTGAACCCTGGCTGACAGCCAGCAAGGAGACAGGAGCACCCATCCTTTAGCCGTGGGAAATACATTCTACCAGCCACCTGCAAGAGCTTGGAAGTGAGTTTTCCCCTAAAGTCAGGGGTACATAATGTAAGAGCTCAACTTGACTGACCTCATTGCTTTTCTGGCTCTGTGGGATCCTGAGCAGAGCCCAGCTGAGGCCAGTTGGATTTCTGACTCACAGAACAGTGAGCTAATAATAAATGGATGGTGTTCAAGTGCTAAATTTGGTAACTTGCTGGTTTGACAACAATGGAAAATGAGTACATGGAGCATGTTGCTCCCCTCCTCCTCCTCACTGTTTTGGGGAGACACTGCCTGTGTGTTGGCCAGTGAGGGTCCCTACTTCCGGAGCTCAGTGCCAAGAAGCCATATACCAAGGCAAGTTCTCCAAAACACCCTCAATAAAGAAGCTGACATTTTGACCTGCACCTGCTTATCTACATCATGATTGGTTGCAGACCGGGCGGGGGTAGGGGGTGGGGAGCAGGGATGTCTTCTATTGGGCCCCTCGAAGCTTGTTATAGAATTGTCTGATTCACTCTCATTCCCACACAAACATAAACTCCTGGATTTTGAACACCTTGCCAGTGAGGCTGCATCTTACGCATTTTTGTGTGCCCTGGGCCACACTGCATAAACTGAATGTGTGTCTGAGGCCTGGGGGAACTCATTAGCACTCCGGTAGATTCCGGTTCAGCAGGTCTGGGGAGGGGCCTGGGACACTGCATTTCCAACAAACTTCCAGTGATACCAGTGCTGCTGCTGGTCCAAGGCCCACACTCGGGGCTGGCAAGGTTCCACGGTTCTGCTCTGTTTCCAGCAATAATCCTGCCTGGCTTACCTACTCTGTAGTATCTGAAAGTGTTGCATAAACAGCATTGCAAAATGCAGATTGGTAGCACAACCTATCTCTGTACTTTTTAAGCTGTTGTTATGTACTTAATATTTGTGACCCCTAAAATTCATATGTTGAAGCTCTAACATCCAAGGTGATGGTATTAGGGGCAGAGCCTTTGGGAAGCAGTTAAGTAAAGATGAGATCATGGGGGTGGGCTTCTCATCATGGGATCAGTGCCCTGTGAGAAGAGAACAGAGATGCCCCTGCCCCACCCAGTGTCCCACCCTTGGACACAGGTCATCTGCAAGCCAGTTCAACTATTCTGGCAAGTTGATCTCAGACTTCCCGCCTCTGGAACTGTGGGAAATAATTATGTTTGCTGTCTATGGTATTTTGGTATAGCCCGAGCTGACGGAAACAATTAGGATAATAGAAGTTATCTTTTATCAGTGTCTCTTCTATCAGGCTCTACACTAAATGCATTGCACACATGATCTCATTTCATTTAACACCTTAAAATGAGTGGTCCATAATTATGCCCTTCACCTTACAAACATGGATGCTAAGATTCCGTAATTAGCTCATTTTGAACCCACGCAGCTTGCCTCTGGAATGTCCAGTTGTAATCAGCAAACTAAACTACCTTGGAAGATGGTTGATTTCACTGTAATGGTGTCAATCAAATTTCTTTACCAGATCCTAACAAGTTGCCTTTAAACCATGTAGTCATTCTTTCTTATTCTAGAGCAGCACCATCAACAGACATATAACATGATTAAAATTTTATATGTGACATGTAACTAAAATGGGTAATGAAAATATTTCTAGCAGCCACCTTCAAAAAGTAAGTAGAAATTAATTTATATTTATCATTATGTAATATACATAAGCATCCATTGTATAATAGATATAATTTATTATTAATTAGGTACATGAAGTTAATTTTAATAATATGTTGTATCTAAATAATCTACTAAAATCATTTGTGAGTACATTAGTAAAATCAGAGATACAGTTAACATTCCTTTTTTTTGGTCCTAATTTTTTGACATCCTGTGTGTTTTTATACATTTACAACATATTCAGTTTGGTTTAGCCATGTTGCAAGTGCTCAGTAGACACTGTGGCTAGTGGCTCCCGTACTGCGAAGTGCAGTTCTTTAGTGATCGCTCAAAACACAATTCCTGCTGAGTAGCAGCGTTGTGCTCCTCTGCTAGGACTTGAGTGGGGCCTGTTTTTAACCTGCTATTAGTGGAGACCATTAAGTGGTGCATCTTTCTTGACTGGTACTTTCCTTTGATGCTGTCCTAAAGCAAAGTTCAGGATTTTTATGACAGTGTCACCAGAATGACTCAAAAGTGGAAGAACAAGAACACAGCAACAGCCACTGCATTGCAGAGACGGCTGACCACTGTCAGCACCAGCCAGGCACTCAGAGCCACAGCCACGGGTGAGCCACAGGGTCATCTCATGCCTCGCTCATTCCACTTCATGTTCACCAGCTGTGGATGGCTCAGCCCGTAAAGTAGTCCAGCCGTGGATGGCTCAGCCTATAAAACAGTACTTTCGTTTCCTTGAGCTCTGAAACAGTGTTACAAAAAGTGTCTGTTGTCTTTTTTCCGGCAAAGCCAGTTTTCTGTAGAATCTATCTAATGTATTCTCAGATACAAGCAATACGACCAGAATTGCTGTTTTTAATAGGCCTTGGTGTCAAAATGGAATTGCCAAGAAATGAATGACATTCTCTGTCAAATAGGAATTCCTATATACAAGCTTATTTTGAAATTAAGTTTCCCTAAAGCACTCAATATGTCATCTTATGTGCAATGTACCAATTAAAATACAGTATTCGTTCAGTTCAGCAAAATTGCCTGTGGTCTAAGCTATGGAGTAGATCCCCTTTTCTCTTCTTCCAGTTCTCAGAAGAAAGAACAAGAGAGGAACAGTGGGAACAGATCTGAAAGAGAGCCCACCGGCCCCACCTCCTGCAGTGGATCTCCAGGGATGCTGGGAACGCTGGCAGGGCCATGCCTTTCCTTGGGGAAAACCTCCTTCGCTCGCATGTTCTAGTGCTATGGGCTGAATGCAGAGGACAAGGGACTGATATGTGCACCCTGGGAGGGGTGTGGCCCCTTCTCCATGAGCGACGGGAGAAGCACCTTGTGCGTGAATCCAGCCTCCTCTTTGAGCGGTACCCTTCAGCTCTGCACTCTGGGAAGGCACCCACGTGTCAGGGAGTGTCTCAAATCTACTGCGTTTGAGGAGAAGGAGGTGAGTGTAGAGTCTTCGCCATGGCTTTACATTCCCTAATTAAGGAATATTATACCAGCAAGGTTTTATGGTGGGTGACAGATAAAGAGTCTATAAAACAGCTAACACTTTTAGAGTCTGCCTTATTTGGGGCCTTTTAATTAGTATCCTGAAAACTATTTCCACCAGCATGAATTAGAAACAAAATGATTTCTTTCTAAGTTGAGTCAAAAATAAACGAATGAATCAACAGGGTCCTATTCCTCATTCCTCACATGTCCTCCATGGTCTTCCCCAAAGTGAGCAGTTTATTTTGATTCCTTGTATTCATAATTCACCTTTACCCTTTCATTGGGGGAATTGTAAAATAAGAAGGTATGATTTTTTTCCCCTGCAACACTTATGTTTAAAAATAACTCAATCATTTTAACTGGTGTGTGAGCTGCTAGACATAAAAAGGAGGACTTAGGATTCATGCAGAATTAACTGGAGACAAAACAGTTTAATGACAGCATTTTACATAATGGCGGATTGTGCAATGGCAACTTGTCTAATTTCTCCCAAGTATTACTGGCTCTTTTAAGTAGATCCAAGGAAATACTATTCAAAACACAAATGAAGAACTTTGAGATTCTGTATCTTCTACGAAAGAACAGGGCTGTGTGACTGTTCTGTGATGAACGTTGGGGACAGAGAGAAATACACTCGGTTAATGTTATCTATAATCATTTACTATCACAGTTGCTTAAAATAGTAAAATTCAAGCTTTGCATTGATCCTTTTCTTCCCATGCCAGCCTAATTAGTGACACTTCACTATGCATTATATTACAAATTAATGGCTCAATAATAATAGAGACGCACAACATGATCCAACACCTTTAGAATAAACAGCTATAAACTTATTCACCACGGCCACTGTTAGGGCCTCAAACTCATGTGCTTTAAAATTGAGATTAAAAACTTTTCTACTCATCAGAAATGACGAAGCACACAAATGATACTTGAAGAACTTTATGACACAGTTTTGATGAGGAGGTAGGTTTTTAAAGATAGCAAAGGCAGAGGCTGGTGTTGTGGTGTAACAGGTTAAGCCGCTGCCTGCAACACTGGCATCCCATATGGGTGCCGGTACCACTTCCTATCCAGTTCCCTGCGATTGCAGCTGGGAAAGCAGTAGAAGATGGCCCAAGTCCTTGGGCCCCTGCACCCACGTGGGAGACCCGGAAGAAGCTCCTGGCTCCTGGCTTCAGCCTGGCCTAGTGCTAGGCTGTTGAGGCCATTTGGAGAGTGAAACAGCAGATTGATTTCTACGTATTTCTCTCTTTTTCTCCCCGTAATTCTGCCTTTCAAATAAATAAAACAAATCTTTTTTAAAAAAAATAGGTAACACAAACAAAACCCAGATGGTTGTCCAAATGTGACCGAGACCTCAAGTGCATTCAAGTTCTCTTCCAGTTGGTCCACTGCCCAGCGAAGGCACTGATGCTTTGTGGCCAATTTTTTTTTTTTTTTTTTTGCTTCTCTACCTTATTTCAAATGCCTTTGAAGATACCCATCGTGAGGAAACTTTCCAATGCATTATTAAATTAACACAGCACTCTTAAATATTTGCATAGATGTGTGGATTTTACGTTTTCTTTCAAGCAATCAATTGTAAAAAGTTCTGTGATTGTCAAGTTCTTGAGTCAGGGGCATCTCACTTTGTAGGGGAAAACTTCTAGATCAAACCTTTTTCTCTAATGCAGATTTTGTATCATTTCTAAAATGGGAACTATTGCTTTTGTTCAAGAACTCTGTTTCACAGTTGACAGCGAGTGATGAACTGAAGTTCTAGGGAACTACGGCGTGGAGGCTCCCGGTTGGGCTGGGCAGACACTGCACCGGCACCCAGGAGCTGAGTTGAATCAGGCACCAGCAGTGGGCAGAAATGGAGCGTGGGGAACTCTGGGAGCCCTCACAGACACCTTCTCTCGATGCACACGCTGCTCTGTGGACCTTTACTTAACTCTGGCAAATTGAAGAGTGACAGGAAGTGAAGTGGGAGATGTAGTTCTTCCCCCTCACTAGCCAAGCCCACGAGAGAATTCCTCCCTCTTCTTTTTGCCTCGGGCATAGATAGGCTGGCAATTTTCATTTAGCGACTGAAATGATTTCTCCCTCACTACCCTTCCCAATTACACTGGAAGTGAATTAAGACTTCAGGTTAACCCCTTTGTTACTAGGAATGAGAAGGCAATAGAGTTACATGTAAGCTTTATTTTTTTTTAAAGATTTATTTTATTTATTTGAAAGACAGCATTACAGAGAGAGGCAGAGACAGAGAAAGAGGTCTTCTACCTGCTGGTTCACTCCCCAGATGGCCACAATGGCCAGAGCTGTGCCAATCCGAAGCCAGGAGCCAGGAGCTTCCTCTGGGTCTCCCACGTGGGTGCAGGGGCCCAAGGACTTGGGCCATCCTCCACTGCTTTCCCAGGCCATAGCAGAGAGCTGGATCAGAAGAGGAGCAGCTAAGACTAGAATCGGTGCCCATATGGGATGCCGGTGCTTCAGGCCAGGGCTTTAACCTGCTGTGCCATGGTGCCGGCCCCTCATGTAAGCTTTATTTTTCACTTTTGTGTATGATTTATTTTTCTGACCAGGCTACACATAGGTTTGATTAAACATATTCTCTCCCTGGGTTGATGTTGTGGAGTAATGGGTAAAACCACCACCTGTGATGCCAGCATCCCATGTGCACACTGGTTTGAATCCTGGCTATTCCACTTCTGATCCAGCTCCCTGCTATTGGCCTGGGAAAGCAGTGGAAGATGGTCCAAGTCCTTGGGCTCCTGCACCCACATGGGAGACCTGGAAGAAGCTCCTGGCTCCTGGCTTTGGCCTGGTCCATCTGCAGCTGATGTGGCCATATGGGGGAATGAACCTCTCTCTCCCTCTATCTCTATAACTCTTTCAAATAAATAAATAAATCTTTTTAAAAAATCATACTCTCTCCCAGAGACATTCCTTTAGTGAAGACATGATAGCAGCTAAGGCAAGGAAAACCTCATCACTCGGAATGTTTTCTGCTACTTGTCTTCTCTATATTTAAAAGTGTTCTAGGCTTTTTGTGAGTAAAATTAGGAAACCCAGATAATTAGGAAACTACACTGAAATAAAAAAAACTATATCTATTTTAGATAATAAATACAGCAAAAGTGGAATATTTTCTTGGCTTTTACTAAGCTTAAAATATCCAAATCTTAAAAAAAAAAAAGGTGTGCATAGATTTCTAGAAACTGCTGAATCACCTGAAAGTTGTTAAGTAGCTTTTCCCCCTAGAACCTAAAAATAAAAACTTCTATAGCAAAAACATCCTCTCTTTATTGATCTTTATGCTTTCGGAATGCTGCAGTCCAAGTATACATACACCTAAAATAACACGTCAACAGTGAGCTAGAGAAGCAGGACCTTCTCTCTGTTGGAGGTTATATTTATTTTGTTATAATCCACAGGGAAGATGATATTTTGGATCCTCAAAAATAATTATGGTTCTTGTCTATTTTGTAACTAGAAAACTAATATGTAAGTGTATGTGCTATTGGCTTAGTAGGTTGAGGAGATAATGTATCAGCCCGATAGCACTGGGTTTGGGTTATGCTGGGTGTGGCAGGTTTGGGGTTCATGAAGAGGCCGAGTAGGTGGTCTGACCTCTGTAGGACCATCCAGGTTCCTGTGGACTAGAGTGCTCAGATGTAAAAACCTTACTGATGCTAATAGGGGTGTGATGGCTGAGCAGACTTTAGTGGACAAATAGAGGTGGTCTCTTAACATTACTGAACTACTCTGAGCTCCACGCACTGTGGCAAGGCTTCTCTTGAATTCTCTTCTTTGTTACTGTCTTGCAAATGCTATTATCCCCTTAGGGTAAAAAGGTTAAACAACACAGCCTGCCCAAGGCCCAGTAGGGATAGAACAGTGAAAGTAAGAATTGGACCCAGTACAGGGATTAGAAAATTGGTGAATTTTGTCCATTTTTAGAGAAATGCTGGTTTTTCATATTTCTCATTCACAAAGATTCACAATGATTTTGCAAGGGACTCTGGGAAGAGTAGCTCCTCCCAGGTCAAGGGGATTTGCAGAGCGGACCACTCTGCAAGTGTGGACAGGAAGGGCGCTGCTTTATAAACAGGACCCAGAGAGCTGGATAATGATTTCAATGACTTTTCCAAAATGGTCCTTAAGGAGCGGAGCCCATCTCAACTTGGGTTTGAGCCCATGGCCTTATGGTTTAAATATAAAATGCATTAAAGCTCTTTATTTAGAGAGCTTCTGCCACTTTCAGAGAGCAGCCCCAACGCTCCCTTGAACTCTAGTGGGAGTATAATGCAAATAGGTGTCTTGATAGTGTCGCCAGGATTCATTATTTATTAGAACTCAATGGTATATCCAAAGCCAGCCAGGAGGGGCACGTGACCCTCAGTGCAAAGATGGACTGGAAGGAAAGCACTGCCCTCCATGCAGCCCCCGGGGGGCTCCTGACCTACTCACCTCAAAGGCTCCACCGGCCATGGGCACAGAGAAGGAGACTTCAACTTCCAATATAGAGAAAGGCAAGAGGATGCTGGCATTCAAAGGGTTTCTATGGTGACTTCTAAACTACAGGTGGTGACCCATTCAAAGGCTGTCAGTTAATGGTAATAATAATAACGGTACTAACCAGAATAAAGACAAGAAGAAGAAAAGGATAACCAGACAATACAACGTTTCACAAGATGCAGGAATGAAGTCCCTTTGGGATGGATGTGCGTGTGTATCACCTGAGTCCCACACACCGTGTGCTTCTTACTGTAGCTTGCTGTTCGGAGTTTGGAAGCCCCAGGTCTAACCTGTTCCTTTTTCTTAGTACTTGTCTTGTTCCATGAGTTCCGTGAGTTGGTGAGTGACCGCCTGGGCCTCCTAACTGCTCTGCACCTCAGTGTGCTCCTTTGCCATGTCTAATTCCGTGCCACTTTCACAAGTCACCAAGAAGACAGAGTCCAACATAATCAGAGCACTTTGGAAAGTTCAGAAGACAGAGTCCAACATAATCATCAGAGCACTTTGGAAAGTTCAACTTGGTCGCCAAAGGGAGAGGAGGAGGAGGAAAGTCACCAGCGTGAAGCTTGCAGATGGGTCGTGCTTCTGTGGAATAGCATCCCACCATCGTTAGGGGATGGGCGTCCTAACAGTTTGCACAATCCATTCACTTTGCAGAAGGGAAAGGGGGCTTTGAAGATAACCAGGGGCTGGGCCAGAGCTCTGGCACAGGAGTTAAGCGGACAGCTTACATTGGAGTGCTGGTTCAGGTCCCCCTATTGAAGTGCTGGTTTTAGTCCTAGCTGTTTCACTTCCAATGCAGCTCCCTGCTAATGTGCCTGGGAAGGCAGCAGAGGGTAGCCCGGGAGCTTGAGCCCCTGCCACCCATGTGGGAGACCAGAATGGAGTTTCTGGCTCCTGGCTTGGGCCTGCCCCAGACCTGGCTCTTGCAGCCATTTGAGGAACGAACCCGCTCTTGCTCTGTCTCTCTCTGTAACTGCCTTTCAAATAGATAAATAAATCCTTAAAAAAAAAAAGAAAAAGACCAATGAGTGACTTTTCCACACCCCTAAAACAGTGTCCAGGAGCCCTGATTCCTACATGGTGCCCCACCCCTTGGTGCCCTCAATATCAGTTTTACTACTTCTTAGGAAAAGGGAGGGGTCTTGTGAAATTTTATTTAGAGAAAATTTACAACTCCTGGGAAGTCCAGTTGATTTGTTCCCTTTCAAAACAGTTTCCTGGATTGTGATCACATAAATTAAACGCCAGCCTCAGAAAAGTCCTAGGCCCTCATAATACGTGTTCAAGAAGGGACAGAGAACTTTCTGCGGTTCTCAAAAAATAATGCAGTAAGATGCAAAAAGTAAAGATTATTCATCTCCCGCCCAGAATGACAAGGAAGATGGTATTTTCCAACTGTCCTGGAAAGGGAGAAGGGAAAATACTCTTTCTTCCCCATGGGCTCTTGGACAACTGACTCTTCCTCTCCTGCTCCATGGGACCCGACTGAGCATGTGTGGGCCTGAGTCACCCCACACGACTGCCGGACATCTGGCAAGTGAGCAAACAGCCATCATGACTTTCCTTCCCCCACCTTCCCTTGCTGGCTGGGGTGCCCAACACCCCTGCCTCCCCACCCTGCCCTAGGCCCTGTTTTTTCTCCTTTGGGTAATTCCCTTTTTTTTTTTCTTTCTTTCTTTTCCCCTCTCTGAAATGATCTAAACTGAAAGTAAAGAGAACTGAAAAATGTCACCCAAAATGTCCTGTTTGTCTCTCCAGGGGAAGAAGTGGTGTGAAGGCCAGCCTTGGATGGCACTGCGAGGTGGTTGCTCAATGCTGTGTTGTAACCCTATTGTAACTGTCGTCCAGGGCCGGGATGGCAACTATTGCAGCAGTTCCTCTGCAAGGTGTTTCCTGGGCTTTGCAGACAGCGGCTGGGGGAGGTGCTGTCCCTATCCTTGTAAAGGCCAGATAAAGCCCTCTGCTCCCCGGCCACTATCTTGTAGAGCTGACCCTGTAGATAACACACTTTCACACCCCCTGCTCGGGGAGTCCTGCTTTCCCAATTTGTAGGTCTTTATTGCTAAAGTCTTTTGTGTTGGTTTTATCAGGCACATTTTATCATCCTTCTCCAAAGGCTGTTTGTCAATGTCAGCCTTTGAACTTCTTTTGCATACGAACTCAATGAGACCAATGATTCAGGATATGCAAAAGGGCTTATCTCACAATTCTAAAGAAAGAGGAACAGAACCATCCATCTTCCTGCTATAATATATCTTCTTGGGGCTAGTGTATATGTCTCTCTGTGTTGTGTGCACACATGTTTGTGAGTGTGAGTGGGTGTGAGGGGGTAAGATTAGGATCTTTTTATTTATCACTAGAGCACCACGTCTTATACAAATATTTTTAAGTCTTTGGCTTTTGCATAAACTTGGCCTGAATCATGGGGCAGTGCAAACATCCCAGAGTTAACTTGTCCTGGATTGTCTTGACAACCTCATGGCAGTGGGGCTGACCTTGGGGTCCCATCCTCACCTGGCTGACTGCACTCTTCTTTGCACTCCTCGTGGTCGGCCAGGTGCCTAGGGAAGACCCTTGGGTGGCTCTCATTTGATGCAGTGATCTCTGGACTGATATCAATCCCCATCAGAAGAATCCATGTTTCTCAACATGGAACATAGATGGGCTCCATTTGGAGAACATCCTCATCTCTCTCTTTCTCTCTCCTTCTCTCCTCTCTCTCTCTCTCTCTCTCACACACACACACACACACACACACACATGACTGATGGCAGACCCTCCCCTGCAACTGTGAGAAATCCCATGAGAAGGGAAGAGAGCTGGGGGTGGATGAAGAAGCTGGAGCTCCTCCCTGCTCTGGGCACAGACAAGAATGTCTTAATGCAGGTGCCAGGCTCACAATGCCCATCACGCTGCTATGGACACCAGGTCACCTTTCCTAAAAACCATAAACACTGTCTGTTCTGTCTGTGTAGCTGCACTTCTCTGCAATGGGAGAGTAGAGGTTGGTGACTCCCTCGGCTGAGTCAGGGCACTCAGAAGGCAGATTCCCTGCGTCTCCTGGGCAGCAGGAGAGAGGAGCTTATTTCATTGTTGCATAGTGTACAGGAGCAGCTGGATGCATCCTAGCAAGAGCAACTGGAATTTCGGGATTCTGGTCCTTTTCAAGCAAATTACTTCCATCACGCCATCCCCTCCTCCTCCTCCTCCTCCTTCTTCCCTGTTGCTTTTTTCTTCTCTTCTCTCTCTCTCTCTCTTTTTTTTTATTATTACCAGCCAGTGTGGCCACTAAGACAAGCCAATGGATTCTGTCTGCAACAAATCAAGGTTTGCATAAACTGGCTCTGAAATCAGCTTCCCTGAGGCAACTCGAACGCTGCCTGGAGGGGATGCTCTCCCCCAAGGGCTCTCAGACGGCTCACCCTTCCCCTCCTGTGCCAGGGAACCCAAGTGGGCATGTGTGAGCCTGAGTTACCGCCCCGCTGCGCTACATCTGGCAAGTGAGCAAACAGCCATCATGTCTCCTTTCCCCACCTTCCCTCACCGGCTGAGGTGCCCAACACTCCCCCTCCCCTGGGCCCTGTTTTTCTCCTTTAGGTAATTCCATGATCTTCAGCAATGGAGATATTTTTCAGAACTATTTTTTTTCTTTATGGTAGTGAATTCATTTAGGTTTCCAGGAGCTATGAACAAATGAACCGTCTTTCTGACGTTGAGAACTGCATCACACAGGGCCAGTGCTGTGGCATAGCAGGTTAGGCCTCTACCTGCATTGCTAGCATCCCATGTGGGTGCCAGTTTGAATTCAGCTGCTCCGCTTATGATCCAGTTTCCTGCTGGTGTGCCTGGGAAAGCAGTGGAGGACAGTCCAAATGCTTGGGCCCCTGCATCCATGTGGGAGACCTGGAGGAAGCTCCTGGCTCCTGGCTTTGGTTCAGCTCAGCTCTAACAATCATGGCCATCTCTCTCTGTCTCTCCCTCTCTCTGTCTTTAACTTTGCTTCTTCAATAACTAAAATAAATCTTCAAAAACAAATCATAAGAGCTCTCTCATAAGAGAAAGCTCAATGCAGAGGCAAAAGCTGCTCTTGCTCTCTCTCTCTCTCTCTCTCCTTCTAAAGAAATCTTTTATTTAATGAGTACAAATTTCATAAGTACAACTTTAGGAATATTGTGATTCTTCCCACCATACCCGCCCTTCCAGCCCCACTCCTAATCCACTTTTTCCTCCCTCTCCCATTCCCAGTCCCATTCTCCATTAAGATTCATTTTCAATTAACTTTATACATAGAAGACCAACTCTATACTAAGTAAATATTCCAACGTTTGCATGAACACACACACACACACAGACACACACACACACAAGATATAAAAAACTGTTTGAGAACAAATTTTATAGTTAATTCTCATAGTACAACTCATTGAGGACATAGGTCCTGCATGGGAAATAATTGCACAGTGACTCTTATTGTTAATTTAAGAATTAACACTCTTATGTATGACATCCCAGGGCTCTTGACATGAGGTGCCTGGGCTTTGGAAGCCTTTGGAGTCCACAGTCTCCGTCAGTATTTAGACAAGACCACAAGCAAAGTGGAAGTTCTGTCTTCCCTTCAGAATAAAGCACATCCTTCTTTGATGGCCCCTTCTTTCTAATGGGGTCTCACTCATAGAAGTCCTTCATATAGGACATTTTTTGCCACAGTGTCTTGGCTTTCCATGCCTAAAATGCTCTCATGGGCTTTTTAGCCAGACCAGAATGCCTTAAGGCTGATTCTGAGGTCAGGGTGCTATTTAGAGTGATTGCCATTCTATGAGTCTGCTGTGTGAACTGCTTCCCATTCAGGAACATTCTCTCCTTTTTAATTCTATCTACCAGTCTCGTCTCTTCTTGCCACCATCAGCTCCAGACACAGAGGAGCAAGGAAGGCTCAGCTTCCCCCAGTGAAACCTGCAGTTGCCATTCATGTGTTGGACACAGCTCACTGTGCATGCTGGGTCCAGTCCGGATGCTGCCTGCTGAGTGGTGATTTCCCAGTTCTCACTGGGCCAGCATGTGCAGTGTGGCTAGTTCCAAAACCACATGTGGACCAGATTCCTCATGTAACTGCTGGTATTCTGTTTAAACACCATATCCTATTATGGCACAGTGGGTTAAGCCATTGTCTGCAATGCTGGTTTCTCATATGAGCACCAATTTGAGTCCTGGCTGCTCAACTTCCAATCCAGCTCCCTGTTAGTGCACCCGAGAAAGCAGCAGAAGATGATCCAATTGCTTGGGCCCTGTACCCACATGGGAGACCCAGATGGTGTTCTAGGCTCCCGGCTTTGGTCTGTTTGAGCCCTGACTTTTGCAGCCATTTGGGGAGTGCATCTATGGATGGAAAATCTCTCTATTTCTGTTATCTCCTTCACTCTGCGTAACACTGCCTTTCAACATAAAAATACATCTCTTATATAGGGAATAAAGGTGATATTAATGTCTGCAGCAACCAGCGCCAAGCACACATAAGGCCTAGTAGCCAATACCCTGTGCTTGCAGCCCTGGGAGGCTGCTGTTCTGTACACTTGGGCTGGGACAGCTGCCAACTTTCCATGCCTGTTGGTCGTGTGGGAGTCCCTCCTTGGACAGAGGAGTAACCTGTGGGCTGCTCAGCGCTGGAGTGGGTGGTGGGGAGGTAGGACATTTCAGCCCTTTAGCTGGCCTCACCCCTGGCACCGCTGCTGCCTTCCTGGCCCTTCTCCCAGCTTCTGCCCTTGCCCTACCACTACCAAGTAGCCAGAAACCAATGAAGATTGGATCACAACTCTTCTCCATCCAAACTCTCTGATGATTCCACTAAGGAATGCCAGACCCTTGGTGAACTTTGGTCCACCCAGCACCTTGACCTGGGAGCACCCAGCTCCCTCAGCTAGATCTGCCATGGCCACCATTACATCCCTTAGCTGTACCAAGTGCTGGCTGCCCCAGTACCTTGCCACATGCTTTCCTTCTTCCTGGATCCCTGCACCTCTTCCTCACTTTTTCCCACAGCTGATCAAACGTCACTGACTAGAGCAGTGGCTAAGTAACCACACTCCTCTGCCTGTACCACTACTAACATCCTACCACACACGCTGATGCATTTTCACTATTGTGTTTCTATTTATTCTCTGTGTTTGCTTACTTGTTGCCTGCCTGCATCTTTAAAGCGACAGGTGGAGTAGATAGAGGGAGGGAGAAGTGTGGGGAGCAATCCGGACTAGACTAAGTTACTCGAATTAAGACTTGTTCTATGCATCTGCTCTCCCACAGTGTGGCGTTGGGAGAGAAGTAAACAGCTTCCGCACAGCTGCCTCCAGTTCAACTGATAGACTGTAGGACTTGCTCCTGATTGGAGGAGAGCAGCGTGCTCGGCGTGTGGGCAGCCGAGTTGGGATTGGCGGAGAAGGACTATGAAGGAGGAGAGAGACGGCATGCACCAGGAACATCTATGGGGAACATCTAGCTGAAGGAACACCCGTGCAGCCCCCCAGAGAGCCGGCCGGCGGTGTGCCGCTCCCCTGCGGAAGTGGGGAATGCGGCCAGGGGGAACTGCCCTTCCACGGAGGTGGAAGGGATAGTAGCCAGCCCGGGAAGAACCAGCAGCAAACCCGGGGAGGGCCGAGCAGACGAAAGAACAGCGCAGGGTCTTGTGTCATTCCTCCACGAAGAGGGGGAGCGACATAATGGTGCCGTGACTCGGATATGAAGCCTAGGCAGGGTTTAGTGTCATTCCCCCATGAAGACGGGGAGCGACATAATGGTGCCGTGACTCGGATAGGAAACCTAGCTCGGATAGGAAACCTGACTCGGATAGGAAACCTAGCTCGGATTAGGAAACCTAGGACGGATAGCAAACTTAGGAGGGAAGAAACGGGAAGAAATGGGAAAATACCGGAGAGAGAAACTAGCAAACAGCCTAGGGAAAAGCCGGACGAAAAAGGAGCCGGAAGAAGCTATTGAAAGCCTAGGCATAGACTCGAAACAGCCTAGGGAAAAACCGGACGAAAAAGGAGCCGGAAGAAGATATTGAAAGCCTAGGCATAGACTCGGATACGGACTACGGGGGGAAGCTGGGAGAAATCTCTAAGGTCGAAAGCGAAAGTGAAAGCTAGAACAAACAGACTCGGACGCGGACTGTGGGGAGAGGCCAGGAGAAATGAGGGAGGAATATCGTTGGAGGAAAGCTTGGGGAAACATACCGGGTAGAGAAAAATGTTAGGGAAATTGAAGCCGCGGGGGGCAGGCTAAGGCGGAGACGAAAGCCACTTTGGGGTTCTCAAGTTAGCCCGGGAATAGGGGGCGAAAAGTTGAAACCAGAAGCTGAGACGTAAGCCAGATTGGGATCCGTCTGATTAGCCCGGGGAGCAAAGGACGGGAAGCCAAATCGTGGGGCGGAGACGTACGCTGGGTTGAATTCGCCAGGCTAGCCCGGGGAACTTAGATTGAATCCTAGTGGCGGAGACGCAAGCTACGCTGTGTTACTCGCGGAAGCCGCCGCGTGCAGAGAGCGCACGGGGCGTGAATAGATAGGGAACGCTGGCGTAGGCCGTGGTTCAGACGCGAAAGGGTTAAGCGTGGAGACCGCGGAGCGCGCGAACCCGAGCCGCGCAAAGCCGGGAAGCTGCGCAGATGAGAGAGGCGCGCGGGCTGAAGCGGCGCAGAGCCGGGAACCCGCCGGCGGGGCGAGGTGCCGGAAAGCCGCAGGGATAAGAGAAACAGAAGTTTGGAAGTGAAGTAAAAGAGAAATGGGAATGCTGGAAGATAGAAGTGAAATGGGAGAGGTAGGAATGCCCGGAGATAGAGAAATAGAGAAAAATAAGGCCTCCCCTCAACATGCCAATTAGAAGGCTTGGATTCGGTCTGCCCGATTAGTGAGGCGATGAGCACCTGGGCGGCTAGCCGCAGGTCATCGAAGACAAGCACGAATTAACATCAGTAAAGCTTCCCCACAATGCAACAATTAGGAGGCTTGGATTCGGTCTGCCTGATTTAAGGCGGTAAGCGCCAGCAAAGCTCGACCAGAGTATGAGCTGCAGGTCACCGAAGATAGGCACGAACCAACACTAATAAGTCTCCCCCACAATACGGCAATGAGAAGGCTTGGATTCGGTTTGCCTGATAGGTTTTGTAAACACCTGCAGGCAGTTCTAGCAGAGTAGAGCATGCGCTGCAGGGCACCGAACACAGGCACGCATCAGCGCCTAAAAACCTCCTCACAATGGCGAAGAGAGGACCCGGATTCGGTTTTCCTGATTGATAGGACTTGTAAGAGCCTGTGGCAACGCTAGCAAGTAGAGCAGAGTGTGTGCCGTGGGACACCGAAGACAGGCGCGTATCAACGCCAAAAAATAAAAAGAAAGGGGGATCTGTGGGGAGCAATCCGGACTAGACTAAGTTACTCGAATTAAGACTTGTTCTATGCATCTGCTCTCCCACAGTGTGGCGTTGGGAGAGAAGTAAACAGCTTCCGCACAGCTGCCTCCAGTTCAACTGATAGACTGTAGGACTTGCTCCTGATTGGAGGAGAGCAGCGTGCTCGGCGTGTGGGCAGCCGAGTTGGGATTGGCAGAGAAGGACTATGAAGGAGGAGAGAGACGGCATGCACCAGGAACATCTATGGGGAACATCTAGCTGAAGGAACACCCGTGCAGCCCCCCAGAGAGCCGGCCGGCGGTGTGCCGCTCCCCTGCGGAAGTGGGGAATGCGGCCAGGGGGAACTGCCCTTCCACGGAGGTGGAAGGGATAGTAGCCAGCCCGGGAAGAACCAGCAGCAAACCCGGGGAGGGCCGAGCAGACGAAAGAACAGCGCAGGGTCTTGTGTCATTCCTCCACGAAGAGGGGGAGCGACATAATGGTGCCGTGACTCGGATATGAAGCCTAGGCAGGGTTTAGTGTCGTTCCCCCATGAAGACGGGGAGCGACAGAGAAGCTCACTGCAGAAAGCGCCCAGCTTCGGGAAAAGTGCTCAGGGAACTGGTGTTTTGTTGCCATGAATGAAGCCACTGCTCGTATCCCTGGCATTCCATAGGGGAGCTCTGGTTCGAGACTTAGCTGCTCTGCTTCTGATCCAGGTCCCTGCTAATGCACCTGGGAAAACAGTAGAAGATGACTCAAGTGCTTGGGCCCCTGCAGTCCATGTGGGAGACCTAGATAGAGTTCTGGGTTCCTGGCTTCAATTCTAGTTGATGTGGTTAATTGGGGAGTGATCAGTGGATGGACGACCTCTCTCTCTTCTCTCTCTCTCTTTCCCTCCCTTTTCTCCCCTCCCTCTGTTTTTGTCACTCGGCCTTTCAACTAAAGTAACTCTTCAAATAAAAAAGATGAGAAAAGTGCTCAGAACTGAGTAGATATCTAATACATTCCTTCTATGAATGAATGAAGCAGCAGGTGAGGAAGCCAATGATGACGAACTGTAGTAGCTCCCACTTCCCCAGCCTGCTGGTGCCTTGGACCACCCACATCTCAGCGGGAGGGGATAATTGCTCCCAGGGGTTGAGTGGTGAAAAATAAATTTCCATCACCACTTGCTCCTATGTCAGCGGGCGGCATGCAGTAAGCCTGGAAGCCCGGACAACCCCTTCTTTTCTCCCTGAGTTGTGACACTCTTGGTGCCCCATGGCCTTTGGAGGCTGGTGCAGTCATTAACCTAAGGAACCATCTCAGCCACATTGGAGTTTTGGACACAGCTATGAGCACAACTGGCTAGCAGTACACATCCATGCTGGGGCCTTGGTCATGCAAATATGTGTTTTTTTTTCTCTTTCTGAGGGTAAACATTTCTGACCACATCAAAACCAAAGGAACATAGCAAGAAAGAGTTAGCCCCCACGATCCCCCAGGCTGCTCCCTTCCTTTAACAACTGCAGACTGCCATCCCCATCGGCCCCCTTGTCTTTGAGGTGGTGGTGGAATGGGATAAGATGGGATTTCCCTGCACTGGGGGCACTCATGGCCAATGCATCTCTGCCACATGAGACCCGAGTTAGTGGTGTTTCCGGATATGTGGGATGCACATGGATGAGTGCTGATTGGAACTTAGCTCAGCATTTCGAGTTGCTGCAAACCAGGGTGCAGGGAGCAGCCCCTGGTCTTCCCACCCAGGGGGTTGGGGATGGGGAGGGCCTCACCTGGTCTGGTCTAGTTCAGGACCAGAATGAGGAATGGCGGGAGAGGGAGGGTGCAGTGATCCTGCTGAGACTTTTCTCTGGGATGAGATGGATCAGGGCTCAGGGCGGCTCAGCCACACACAGATGGAGGCAAGAGGTGGGTGCCAATCTTTTGCAGAAGCAGCCATGCACATCGGAAAGAACAGGATGGGGGCATCATTGTGGTTGGGGACAACGTTCACAGTGTCAATGGACTCACGCTTCTGCCGGGCACCACGCTACACCCTGGCCAGCTTCCCCTCGCTCCTTCAACACTACATTGCTTTCAACTAGGTCTCAGAGCGGAATGTACACTCTACAGAGCCCTAAGACACAAGGTTTGGGTCAGGGGCAGGCACGGGACCCTTTACATTGCATTCTTTAATAATTCACCCTGCGGCATTGTAGGGCTACTCTTAACTGCTTCTTAAAAGTAATTAATTGATTTTCTGACATATCAGTTAACAATGTATTACACTGACACAAAGTTGTGTTTTGGCTCTTGATTGGAGGGCTGTATGGATTAAATTCAGCCCAGAGTTAAGCTTCAGAGACTCTAAAAATACGCCTCTATAAAAGGAAAGGCTTTTTACATGGAGTGTTGTCTCAAATCTAAACCATATGTTCTTTCCTGGGCTGTCAGTGGGGTAAAATATAGGTTTGAGTGTGTGTGTAGCTGCTCAGACTTCGAACATTCAAGAAGCATGAAAAAACCTACTGTTACTCAATCCGCCGCACACTCTGGATAAAAGTCGCCTGCATTGTGCCCGGGGATCTCTCTCCTAGTCGGTGGCAAACAGAAGGCGCTTCATCAACACGTGGCTTTGCAAGGGACTCTTGGAAGAAGCCAGGGCAGAGCACGCTCGCCTCCTGGCAGGCAGGCTGTGTGGGTAGCTCGCTTGCACGATGTGTTCACTGATGCTCCGTGTTGAAGACTTACACAGGGAGGATTCCCCCCGTCAACCATGCTGACGGCATTAAGGGGGCATTAAGACACAGCTTGGTTAAGTGGTTTGCCCTGCATCACACGGCAAGGTTGTGAGGCGTGGGAAGTGAGGACTTTCTGATATCTCTGCCTCTGGAGGGATGCACGGGACTAGCTCCTGGGTTGAAGATGCTGTTGCACCTGCCTGGAAACCAGCAACTACGGTAGCTGCACATTAAACTCCTGCAGGGACAGTTCAGGGAGTGGCCTTTCTTCCCTATTTTGGATGCGTCTGGCCATGTGCTAACCTCCCCAGGGAAATGACATCCTGGCCTCTCCCTGACTCCCTCGGTCAGTGGGTGGGGGTGGGAGAAGGAAGTGACAGCTCAGGGAACTCAGCCCCACTTGCAGGAGACACACGCTCTGGTCTGTGACTCCATGGGGTGTGTTTGGTAGGCACAGCTGTGCCTGAGCCAGGAGTGTGAGCTCAGGCTTCTGCACATGGGATTCCTGCTCTGCAATCTGGCTTTCAGCAGCCCCAGAGCTATTGCACAGAACCACATATGTCCTGCTTCTTCTTGTCGTCTCCTAACTGGTTCATAACTCAGATGTCAGTCCATCTTCAGTGGCCATCAAGAGATCTGAGCATAAAACCCAGATGGGTGCTATTGGCAGGAGAACCTTACTTGAACTGGAAACACAATGGGCCGAAGCCTTGCTTCTCAGATACGTTCCTTACCCCCTAGCCAGTCATTTCAGCTGTTTCAATCCATCAGGAATGCTGATTCCACTTTTAGGGCAAGTGTATGGTGACTAAATGAGATACTACTGTATGAGCCAGGTTCAGATTATGTTGGTCCTGGGAGTTGGCCAATGAATGGGACTTGAACTGTTTTCTGTGACAAAGGACCACAGGAATGATATAGTAAGTAGTTCTTAAAATCTTAAGGACATCCAAAATTGTGCGATTTTTACTCTTTAGTATTTTGAGACCATCCTACATTTCCGATAGATACTTAGAGGGGGAGGGAAAATTGATAACTACCTGGAGAGAAGGGAGTATACCATGAAAGAGAAAAGCAGGTGTAAGAAACATCTCACAGGTCAATTCAGGCTCATCACTGCTCTGGGCTTGCTAAGACTGGCACTTGACATTCCTATGTTATTTTCATTTCCACCCCCCACTCCCACCCCCCCAACCCCCCCACTCCCACCCCCCACTGGCCTCGCTCAAACCCAAGGGGACATAATGACTCATGCTCCTAGAGTCTCTTTGATTGCAGAGAATGGTTGTTGCGGTGAGCCTCAAAGGGGAAAAGCATTTTAGAATCCTGTGAAGAGGCTTTATATGCAAATGTAATGTGTTCTTATTGATACTCTCTGACTGTTTCGATGATGTCTGTTACCCTGTTTGTTGTTTCTTGGCCCAGTGGAAGGTGTTGTCAGACTGGAGAAGTGAGTGCAATCAATAAGGTTTGGGGTGACGCATTTCAGAATTATCTTCAAATTTTAATACTGGCAAATTCCTTTTTTCTAGGTTGATGTTATTTTGGTGAGACAGAGAATAACAATTAACATAAAAATAGGAAATAAAGTGTCCTCGGGCATCTAAGTGTTGAATACCAACAACCTCTTCCTATTCCTAATTTTTGGACGGGAAAAGCTTTTACCCAGAGATGTAAGTTGACTTTTTTCCTCTTTAAAAGTATGGGAATGAGAGATCCAAGGCAGATTTAATAATGCATATACTGCACGTTATTTAGGTTAAGAATAGAAGAGTTTCTGTGTGGGGAGGGGAGTGAGAAAGAGACATGAATTATTTACCATAGCTGCAGAGATGGGCGTCACTGATTGATCTTCTGACACAACAAGTGAGACGACACTCAAGTGGCCTGTGGGTGCTACATGTCAGGCACACGATCTCACGGTAAGGGTGGGACTGCGTTTCAGTCCCTAGAAGTTCGTCTTTCAGGGGTCGGGGACAGGGAGATAATTTCTGTTGCCATTAAACGCTCTGCAAAGTTCTTGAATTCCATATTCAACGAATGCCATGCAAGTATCTCCTAGGAGCAAACGCCTATCCCGCACATTTTAGGGGACAACATTTGAGGAAGGCATGGCACCCACCCCTTACTAATGGAGGAGGCAGATGGGTCACCCAGGCCTGATGTTCAGACGTAGCATGCGACGCACGTGATCATGGAGGAATAAACCGAGTGTCGTGGGAGCACAGGTGGAGGAGTAAGACGCTGCATCTGGAGGGAGGGGAAGCTTCAAGCAGGACGGGAGTAGACTGAGCCTGGAAGGAGTGTAGGGTTTGGACAAACGATATGGGAAAGGAATCTGAGACAGCTCATGTGCCATGAGCAAAGGCAGGGAAGAGGGCAGTGCAGGGGACAGCACTTGAGGGATGTGGCTGCACCATATGCTGGAGTGGCTGAGCAAGGCCCAGTGGTTGCCCAGACTGGATAGGAAGCCAGCCCCAGCTTCTACTGAGCTGCCAGGGCCCAAGTCAATTCTTTCTGTGTGCTGACTCAGTGTTCACAAAAGCCCTTTGGGAAAGGCACCATGAGTCTTCTGATTTTATAACTAAAGTGGCACAGTTATAGAGGGTCAGCAATACCCAAGGCCAACCAGCCAGTAAGTGGCAGAGCGAAGATCTACTCAGGACCGTCAGTCACAAGCTCATGCTGTGAACTTGTGTTGTCCCATGTACCAGAGTCCTATTTCTTTTTTTTTCATATTTATTTATTTTTTATCTGAGAGGCAGAATTACAGAGAGAGAGAGGAGAGAGAGAGAGAGAGAGAGAGAGAGAGAGAGAGAGAGATCTTCCATTCACTAGTTCATTCCCCAAGTGGCCACAAGGGCTGGAGGTGGGCCAATTGGAAGCCAGGAACCAGGAGTTCCCTTCAGTTCTCCCATGTGGGTGTGGGGGCCCAAGCACTCTACATCTTCTACTGCTTTCCCTGGCCATTAGCAGGGAGCTGGATTGGAAGTGGAGCAGCCAGGACTTGAATCGGCACCCAAATGGGATGCCAGTGTCACAAGATGAGGCTTAACCCACTCTGCCAAGGTGCTGGCCCCCAGAGTCCTATTTCAAAATCAGTTTATAACAAATGGATTTGGAGACTTCTTTCTCAAGGGTGGGCATTGAAGAAGAATTTCAAGTGGCATAAAATCCCGAGGAGTCCTGCCTTGAGGAAGACCCCGAGCAGTAAGTGGGAAGCAGCAGTGGGTAGAGGTTGGCAGCTCTTTGACAAACGAGGAGATGTAGCACGCCACATGGTGGGGGACTGTGGTATGATGGAAAGAGAAGGGGATGGAGAAGGCAAGGTAGAAAATAGCACTGGTCATTTGGAGCTGGGTTTTGAGGGAGGGCTGGGGTGTAGAAGAGGATATCCAAGTGTTTATTGTGGTGACTGGGAACAAAACATTACAAAGCTTCCAGTTGAACTAAAAGAACTAGAAGTCTAGGGGTACGTGTGTGTTACAGTGGGTTAAGCCATCACTTGGGATACCTGCATCCCATATTGGAGTGATGGTTCGAGTTCTGGCTCCTCTGCTTTTGATACAGTTTCCTGTTGATGCACCTGGGAGACAGCAGATAGTGGCTTGAGTGCTTGGGCCCCCACACCTATAAGGCAGATCAAGGTAGAGTTCTGGGCTCCTGGCTTTAGCCTGGCTCAGCTCTGGCTGTTGTGGGTATTTGAGGAGTGAACCAGTAGGTGGAAGATCTCTCTCTTCCTTTGTCACTCCACCTTTCAAATACATACTTAGATACATATACACACATAAATCTTGAAAAAGAATTCAAAATCTATGTTATCATTATACATCTTAAGTATTTTTCTAAAAAAGATTTATTTTTTGAAAGAATTAGAGAGAAATCTTAAAAAATATTTACACATTTATTTGAAAGGTAGAGTTACAGTTACTTGAAAGGCAGAGGCTCAGAGAGAGAGGTCTTCCATCTGCTTGTTCACTCTCTAGATGGCTGCAACAGCTGGAGCTTAGCCAATTCAAAGTCAGGAGCCAGAAGCTTCCTCCATGTCTCCCGCATGGGTGCAGGGGCCCAAGGACTTGGGACATTCTCTACTGCTTTCCTAGGCCATAGCAGAGAGCTGGATTGGAAGTAGAGCAGCCGGGACTTGAACTGGCGCCCGTATGTGATGCCAGCACCACAGGCTGCAGCTTTACCCACTACACCACAGGGCCGGCCCTGAGAATCTTTCATCCTAAGGTTCGATCCGTAAACTGCTGCAACAGCCAGGGCTGGGCCAGGCTGAAGCTAGGAGCCTGGAACCCCACCTGAGTCTCCCATGTGGGTGGCAGGGGTCCAAGTACTTGGGTCACCTTCTGCTGCTTTCCCAGGCAGATTAGCAAGGAACTGGATTAGAAGTGGAAAAGTTGGAACTTGAACCCATGCCCACATGGGATGCTAGCATCTTGGGCAGCAGCTTAACAGGCTGCACCACAATGCAGACCTCTACATCTTAATTCTTAATGCATGAATATTTAATTATTATTAAGTAGCCACTGAAAGGTTGGACAGAGTGGCAACACTAGATCAAGTCAGGGATACTTCTGCTGGGTGAGCAATTTAATGAAATGATGGTATTGACTGATACTTCTCTCATTCTTGATACAAGTATCTCAGAAGATACATGGATGGAAAGGTGGGCAGACACATGGAGAAAATGAGAGATTGAGAGCGAGCCTGAAATATTTAACTTTCACACAAGTGCTGAAAAGAGTGCAGAGTTTTGAGAGTACAAAGGGCAAGCCACTTAGCATCACTGGAACTGGGAATCAGTTTGTAAGATGGCTCAACTGGATCTGACACATAAACAGTAAGAGATGATTATTAAATCCTTGGCTTTTATCCAAGTTTCTCCGCTATGCTAGGGTCAAGTTGATCTGAGTGATCATCGTATAGTTATCCAAGTTCTTCTCCTGAGAGCGCTCATGAGATGCGACACGAGTGACAGCACTTCTCACCCTGAAAACCTTTGGGGGAGACTTCTCAACACAAGGTCATGGCCATTGTCAACAAGGCTTATGAGCTGAAAACAACCCAGCTGATCCCCGGGATTGCCAGTTTACCGTGAGCACTTAGTGGAGAGGCCACCACAGGAGAAGCGGGCACACAGAAGGACCCACGCTTATCAGATAATTTTGAACATGTGCTTATCTTACAGATTATTTTCCCATGGGTGCCCTTGCCTTCATTCTTTGTAGGGAAGCAACATCATGGCTTTTCCATCAGGAGGGTGACACTGCAAATCCTTCATACACGTAATGAATTACATGAAATAAAGCACAGGAAATAGATGTGTGAAATTATAATACCAGGGATCTTTTGAATATTCATGGAAACGATGCATTTCTTTGAATTCCACTTTCCATGAACTTTTCAAAGCCTGGTGTAATTTGCCAGACACTACCGTTCCATACCAGTTCACTGTTAAATTAATGTAACAGTTCCTTTCACTTTCACATCAGTGCTGTGTGGTAGATGTTATTATTGTTATGCTTGGTTTTTAGATGAGGAACTGAGGCACGCAGCTGTCATTGGCTAACTTGCTTAAGGTCTCAGAAGTAGCAGAGCTGGGGTTTGATCCTAGACAGTGGGACTCCCACATACATGCTCATTCCTGGTCTCCTAAACTACTTCCCGAAGAGTCAAAACTCAATATTCAGCATGGATTTGCAAGCACAGCCTTTGAAAAAGCAATGACACTGGGGAGAAGAGCTGCCTGAGAGAAGAGACCTCTGATTTAGGAACCGTTCAGAGTCAAGACGACTAAACCCTCTTAGGACTGCCCTTGACTTCAGAGCCCTTGAGCCCTGTTCTCTAGGAATAGGTTAGGGAACTACCCAGTTTTTTTGACTTCCTGGCCCACGGACCTACACTCTATTTTACGGATGGGGCAGGAGCCTCCACTGTACGTGGATCTCATCCGGCACTGTTGGCCCATCCTTTGCAGCAGCGAATCTGGTGGGTCACAGCCTCGAGGCTTGTTCTCTACCACACATCTGGCTCGTACCCAGCAGCGCCTGACTCTTCCGGGGAAAAATGATTGACCAAATTAGCACGGAGATAAAAATACTTCCTTCTTCGATCGAGCTGAAACAAAATTAGATCCAGGAAGTGGCAGGTATTTTGGTAACTGATGCTTGATAAATCGAGCGTTATTAGATTCAGGTCTTTGCCTGCATGAAGCAAGATTTTAGAACTTGACAAGACTATTTCAGAAGCAGCTTTTTAGATGCGAATCACACGGCGAAGGGCATGTGCACATTCTGTCTGTGTTACAATTTTGCAGCACACCGGAGCAGTGGAGTTAGGTATCACTCATTCAACACGCCGCTACCGAGGCACTGGGACTAGACCATTGAACAAGACAGCAGACCTCGTCCTCCAGGTTCAGGGGGAGAAACTGGAATGGATTCAGGTTCCACATCTTCTGTGTGGCCATAGTAAAGTCAGCCCCATCAGAGAAAATCATGCTCACCCCCTTTAGAAGTTTGGCTTCCGACTATTTTCCCTATTTGAGGGGCTGCGTGGCGGTTCTCTTCCAAGGATATATTTCAGCATCACGGACCAAGCTTCCCGCAGTTTCTGGACAAGACGAAGCTCACGCAGCCACACACGAGCTCCTTGAGCTACCTGCAGGGATCGGGGTGGCGGGCAGCTTGCAACCAGAAACACACCCAGAAATCTATGAGTTTCAGACCAAACTGACTGGTTAGTAGACACCCTAGATGAGCACTCCTGCATTGTTGCTCTTATTTAAGCCGTACTCCTTACACTCCTGGGCACATCTGAGCAGGTCTCAATGCTTCAGCATGCTGGGGCAGGACCCAGATTCTCACAAGCCCTAGAGTTCAAAATCCGGGTTCCGACCCAGCCCAGTTGTCCTCGTGATACTGGGGGGCTGGAGCAGTCACACACACGCCGCCCGAGCGACTCCACTCACTCGAAAAGGACTTTTGGTTAAATACCAGAGGCTGTATTGACATTCTTCCCACCTCCACTTTTGCACTTCCGTGGTGGTAAAAGAGACACAACCTAAAATTGACCATTTTAAGCCCTTTTACTGTGGGATCCATCCTGGGGTTGCTCAGCCACCTCCTGAGCTTTTTCTCTTCCACACCTGATACCTGTGACCACACACCCTTCTCCCTCCCTCGCCCTTGGTTATCACCACCCTACTTCCTGTCTAAGAATTCCATGACTCCTGGAGAACCCATCCAGGTGGCATCACATAGTATTTGTCTTTCTGTGTCTGGCTGATGTCACTCAGCACAGCGTCCTCAAGGTTCATCAGTGTTGGGTTGTCACGCTCTCCCTCCTTGTTAGGGCTGAATGGTGTTTGCATCGTAGGTATGGAGCACGTTTTGTTTATTTCTTCGTCTGTCAACCACCTTGTGGTTCTTGTGACTAAGGCTGCCATGAATGTGGTTGTCCAAACATAAACATTATTATCTGCTCTAATGACATTAATAGATTTTTGAAAATGTACCAGACTATGATCAACCCCTCTTAAAAATCTGTGGCAGAATAAGATGGTCTCAATTAATTTTTCTTGAACACTCTTGGCCCTTTTGATTAATTCATTCATTTGTTCAGTAGCCATTAAATGAACACCAACTGCATACTGAGCATCATATTAGACCCCGAGGAGCCCAGTGTTTGCTGGAGTGGTTCTGGCTTTCACGGACAGCTCTTCCAGGACAGACAGACTGTAAGTGGAGGGTTCTGCATGCTGTTAGCTCTTGCTAACTTTCTGCAAGGTGCGAGTTGTGTAGAAAGAAGAGAACAGGTGTGCTTTGCCCTGCCTGGGTTGTCAGGGAAGGTTTTGTAGCAGCGGTGCCATGAGAAACGGACTGAAGCACAAGCAACAGTCCATACTGAGGCTAGGTACTTCTTTTGTGTAGTTCTCTTGGTAGTTCTGTGAAGGAGGAACTCTGTTGTCCCTGTGTTCTATATATAGGATTAAGGCTTGGAGGTATTAGTTAATTTGGCCAAGGAAAGAGCTTTAGAGCTCTTAGCCACTCTGCTACATGGATGTCCCGATGACAGGGCAAGGCAGAGGAGGGGGAACAGCATTCCAGAAAGAGGAGCAGTGTGCACAATCCCAAGGACGGCTGAGGCTGCGGAGGGAGTCAGGAGAACCACAAGGCGTTCTTTCTAGGTAGTTCCTGCAGCCACCCGCTTGGGCGCCCAGCGGTGGGGCCTGGAGAGAGTCCTTGGTTTCCTCATCTCTCCCTCGTTGTCCTTTCAGGTAGGATGGCATCAGAATCACCCGGAGAGACCAGACACTGGAAAACCACAGGATAGTTTCGGTCCAGTTTGGTTCCCTGCTGTTGGATGCTGGCAGAAGCGGGTGGAATACATCAAAATCATTTCTCCTGATTAAGGATGTAACTAGCGATGTTTGAGTGCCTGGTCTAAGTCACTCTTCCAAATCTTCCCAACAACCCTTAGATGCAGCTGCTATGATTATCCTACAATGAGCCCTAGGGAAGATAAGCAGTTTGTTGATAGTAACAAGTCTGGTACTCAATGGGCCATGGGTATGTGCAGGCCCAAAGAACTACAGATGGCCATTTCCAAGGTCTTCATTACCAAGGTCTTATTAACGTGTCAGGCCATGAAGTTCAGCTTTGCCCTCCTCAGTGTGATGTAGTGAGGCTCTCGATGATTCCTCAGTGGAGACAGCTTACCCTTGACCGTTGGGACAGGTGGCTACATAGCTCAGTGTGCCCAGCAGGAAAAGTCAAGCCTCCAGCACTCAGGAGCTACTGTTTTGTTTCATCTTGTGTAACAGATGAAATCTCTATATTTAAATTGTGCTCTTGAAACAGTGGGCTGTCACTGTCTGTTAGCTTTGTGGTTTCCATTTCTTTCCAGTTCACAACTGGTCTTGTGAAGAATCTAGGTACAGAAGAACCAGGCCCTGCGCACCCTTGCTGACAGTTACAGATATTTTTATGCTGTGATGTCATGAAAACCTGTGGCGCATTTCTCAAGAGTCAGAACGGGACTCAAAAAAACTCTAAATATAGCCATTACTATCACACACACACAAAGCCAATTATTAACTTTGTAAAACATAGATGTCCCATGGAAAATCAAAGCACACAGGTGTACAAGTGGACTTGTGACTGCTCCTCCGAGATTCCTCATTTCAGTGAATAGCAATTTGGTCACCCATCACTCGAGCAAGACATCACGAGTTTTTCCAACCCAACATTGCAGCCCTGTCGATTTCACCTCCTCCTCATCCCTGGGCTCAAGTCCTTTCCCCTTTCCCCACCACCAGTGTTTCTGGGGTTTACTTAGTATACTCTCCATATCTCCTTCCATTGTCCTCCCTGCTGCTGTGCTGTGTCTCTCATGTGCAAACCTGAACTTACTGACCTGTTGGAAAGACTTCTGTAATCCCCACTAGCTAGAGGCCCTGCATTTGGGGCCTGCTATCCATGCCTCCTGACTTCGATTTTTGTGAATCTAATGTTCTCCTTGTGTTGACTATTTTGTGTTTTCTCAACGTGAAAACCACTGCACAAGTCAGAGCTTTTACTAACTCAATAACCCTGCATGGCATGTCCTGGATAGCTTCACTTCTCTTTGCCATAGAGCAACAATCAGCCCACCTTCAGATGGTCTACCTTTGCTGGGTACCTGCTAGGCTCTGCCCCTCTTCTTCCTTTCCCAGCTGTTCAGCTCAGCTAAATTCCAGTGAACCTTTGGTGACTCCTTGGTAAATGACAGCTCTGTTATGAGTTGAGAACACGAAGATGAACGGGACACAGTCCTTGTCCTAAGGCTTCCCAAGTCCATTGTCAGTATCTACAAAGTGCAGAGGTGGCACAGCGTGGATGGTGACTAATTCTCCTGGCAGGCAGTCCAGGTTCTTGGAGTTAGTGATGTCAGGGTTGGGCTTGCTGAAGAATGAATAGAAAATTGATGGCTGATTGTGGTGGTGGGAAGAAAACTGAATGAGCTGTGTGAGCAAAAAGTGTGGTGATGCAAAGAAGGTGGTATTTGGGGGACTCCTATGTGGTTTAGCTTTGCCCACTGAGTCTCCTAAGACATGAGTCCGAAGAGGAAGGTGGTGACAAGATGTTTGTTGCGAATATGTTTATGGTTCATTATGCTGAAGACTTCACATTTTATCCATTTCCCTGGAATTTCTACCTCTTCCCTGTCTTAGTTTGCTTGGGCTGCTGTAACAAACTACAACAGACTGGGTGGCTAGAAGAGTCAACCTTTTTGTCTCATAGTTCTCCAAGTGGGGGAGTCCAGGAACAAGGTGCTAGGAGATTCAGTTTTGGGGAGGTCTGCCTCCTGGCTTGCACATCACCCCCTCCTCGCTGTGACCTCCCACGGGGCAGTGGAGTACGGGAGGGACAAGCCTTTGTGTCTCTCTTTACAGAAGCACTGATCTCCTCCTTGAGGGCTCTGTCCAAGACCTAATCACCTCTCAAGGGCCCCACCTCCTTGAGTCCTTATGTTGGAAGCTAAGGCTTTAATACATGAATTTTGGGGCAGCACAAACATTCAGTTCATAACACTAACATCCATCCAAGTGCAATGAAATCTATAAACTCTCCAAACTATGTCATCCTTCTAGAATAATTCCTCTGTGGTTTTCATAGTACTGATAGTGTGTGTCATGCATCTCAAGACATAATTATACAGATCTTTTATTAGTCTTTAATTGGATCACCTGAACTTATTTTTGCTCCCCCCCCGCAATGTTATGGGTTAAATCAAGTATCCCCAGGAAAGATTTGTTGAAGTCCTAATGTTCTGTGACTATGACTTTATTTGAAAGTAAAGTTTTCCAGTTACAATCCAGTTAAAATGAGGCCATTAGTGTGGACCCTGATCCAAGATGATTGGTGTGCTTATAAGAAGATGAAAACGTCCCTGGAAGACAAAGAAACACAGGGACCATATCACGTGATGTCAGTCAGAGGCAGAATGCAGTGACACAGTTACAGCCACGGAGTGCTGAGGATTGCTGGCATCAGCTGGGACTTAGGAAGAGGACGAGTTCCACCTGCAGGTTTCTGAGTGAGTACAGACCTGCTGACACCTTCCACTGGGGCTTCTAGCCTCTAGGACTATGACAATAAATTTCCACTGGTTTGAGCCACACAGTTTGTGATGCTTTGTTCCAACAGCCCCAGGAAACAGATACATCTAACTGTTGAAAACGGTGCGCCCTAAGGGGCCAGAGTTGAAGCATCTTAGCCTTACTGCAGCACAGCTCAGAAATATTTACCAAGTGATTGTTGCATTGGTTCCTGACGTGGGGGGCAGAGTGGGTGACAGCCAGTAGGCGGAAGTAGTCATCTTTGTTCCACAAATACCGGTGCCATGTGCACTTCCATGAATATCTTATTTGGCCATAGAAAAGCTGTGCTTCTTTATCATTTAACTCATCCTGTCCATTGTCATTAAAAACAAAAAATAATGGCAGAACACACAGACGCACACAGTTCACAGAAGTTATCTCAAGGGAGTGCCTGGGTAATTCTGATCAACTTTTTGCTTGGGTTGTATTTTCTAATTTTAAACAAATGAGCATGTATTCCTTTAATAATAAGAGGCATACTCCTGAAAAAGAGACAAATGTCTCCAGCGCCTAATGTGGAAAGACAGCACGCATTTATTACTGATTGATTAAATCTGTCAGCATTTTGATCCGTAGCAAACACAAATCGGGTTTTTCTGAAGCTGCTTGGGGCCTCTCTGAGAGCAGGCTTTTCAACGGATGTTTTGAGAGTATCAGGTTGAGGTATGCGAAATAGTCTCTCCAAGAGGGATTTAACATAATGCAGTAAGAACACAAGATTCAATAGAGGATTTTGCTCCTAAGCTTAGCAAGAATCAGGTCATTGTTGATGACCATTCTTTGCGTGGAGCATTTAGCTTTCACTCTTGGCTAGATGGATAAAACGGATGTTCCCTGAAGACTTCAGCACCTTGTGCAGAAAACTGCCAACCACTCAACAGAAAAATAAGGTGATAGAACGAGACGCGGATACCTCCTGGAAAGGGTGGCGGGCAACACCGGGGCGAGCTCTCCCATTGCACGTCTTTCCCCCAGAGGTCCCGAGTCACTCCGCTATGGCTAAGGTGCTGTTGAGAGGGCTGGAAGGAGTCTTAGGTGCTGGAGAATCAGCTGACCGTGAGTTTCTCACCAAGAGTGGGAAAAAAAGTTGTGAATTCAAGCATTTCAATAAACTTGACTCCTATTTCGTAAGAGCTGGGGAAAAATTCATAAAGCGAGGGAGCCAATTAAAGAACTAGAGTTCATAGCTTGGTCAGGCAGGACAAGCCATCAGTCTTGAGAAGCACCACTAATGAATTTAATGATGACGGGCTGGGCTTTGGCCTCTTTTTCCCTGGGCATGCTCCCTGCCATATACGGAATACAGGACACCAAGCCACACACGTGGGATAGGGCAACTTGACCTCCGTTTGTTAATCACAGACTCTTATCTTTTTTTTTTTTTTTTTTTGACAGGCAGAGTGGACAGTGAGAGAGAGAGACAGAGAGAGAAAGGTCTTCCTTTGCCGTTGGTTCACCCTCCAATGGCCGCCGCTGCAGCCGGCGCACCGCGCTGATCCGATGGCAGGAGCCAGGATCCAGGTGCTTTTCCTGGTCTCCCATGGGGTGCAGGGCCCAAGCACCTGGGCCATCCTCCACTGCACTCCCTGGCCATAGCAGAGAGCTGGCCTGGAAGAGGGGCAACCGGGACAGAATCCGGCGCCCCGACCAGGACTAGAACCCGGTGTGCCGGCGCCGCAAGGTGGAGGATTAGCCTATTGAGCCACGGCGCCGGCTTGTTAATCACAGACTCTTATCTTTGACACAACTAGTTTGGCAGACTTTATGCTCTGTCTTGGATGGAGGGTGCTGGGTGGTGTGCAAAGGCCCTGTGCTACAGGTACAGTGGGGGATTGTAGAGGTGGGAGACAGCTCCTTTCACCTGAGGCTTTTCCTTTGACTGTGAATGACCTGCTTGTCTATACAGACTCTGAATTCAGTATTCTCTTGCCTTAAGTTTGCCATTTCCCTTTAACGTTGATGGGCGCTTGCAAGAAGTGTAGCCTTATCAGTGGATATCGTAGAATGCATTAAGAGTGCTGTTAGAAAAGATTAAACGTAGTGTGTGTCTCATAATAGGCATCTGAAACACGGTGTCTGAAATGAGCTTGCTTTGGGAACACAAAGCAAACTGTATATTGCATTGATGATGGTCAGGAGTTCAGCGCCAGTCAAGGTGAACATATGGAATCTGTCTTCTAGAGGACCAGTCCCCAACAGTTACTGCACATGGTGATTACTTGCAGAGTTTAAAAAATCCTAATGTCCAGGCTACTCCTCATACCAAATTAAATCAGCCATTGATATCACTAGGCGCCGTTTGCCCAATGCAAATGATTTTAGTAAGCAGTCAACTTTGAGAACACTCACTACCCCAGAGCAACACTGTCCAGAAACAGCCAATAGTCCCATATGTTATTTTTTTTTCCCCACAGGCAGAGTGGACAGTGAGAGAGAGAGACAGAGAGAAAGGTCTTCCTTTTTCCATTGGTTCACCCTCCAATGGCCGCCGCAGCTGGCGCGCTGTGGCCGGCGCACCACGCTGATCCGAAGGCAGGAGCCAGGTGCATCTCCTGGTCTCCCATGGGGTGCAGGGCCCAAGCACTTGGGCCATCCTCCACTGCACTCCCGGGCCATAGCAAAGAGCTGGCCTGGAAGAGGGGCAACCGGGACAGAATCCGGCGCCCTGACCGGGACTAGAACCCGGTGTGCCGGCGCCACTAGGTGGAGGATTAGCCTATTGAGCCACGGCGCCGGCCCCATATGTTAATTTAAATTTAATATAATTAAAATTAGCTTCTCAGTTGTGATACCCAAACTTCGTGCTCAGTAGCCACATGTGATTTATGGCTACCATATTGGACAGCATAGAGCTATGGAGCATTCCCAACACTGCAGAAATTTCTATTACATCACTTAGAGTTCTAGATTTATATCTAGTTCTTTAATCTAAATGAATACCAAATGGCAATGGAGACTTTTAAGTAAAACATTCTCACCAGAGATTTGCTACCTTGACGCCTGTCTCTGAAAGGGTCAAATTACTACTGGAAGGCTGATGAAAGTCAGGTGAGATTTGCTGGGGAAAGCGCTAGCCTTCTGGGAAGGAAGGATCTGAGCACAGACTGAAACAGTCCCATGCTTCCCTGAGCCTGAGCTGTGCTTGGTGCCAAAGCTGGTTCCATGATGACTACTCTGCAACACTGCTCAGGCTAGTAAGGGCAACAGACCCCACAGGGTGTGTGGGGATGTACTGGGGCCCAGAAAAGCACCTGGAGACACACACATTTGTTTCTCTAGATCTCTTTGAGGTTTCACACTGTGAACAAATGTTTCTAGAACTCCTCTCTACTCTGTGAAGAAGCATCCAGGTATGTCCCCTGTCTCAACTCTGTTGATCAACTTGAAGCAGCTTGTCAGCAAAACAGCAGGTGAGAAAAACAGAATTTCCTCTCAGACCTGGTCATGCAAATAGTTAAATGCAGCCCTTCTCTGGAAAAATCAGATGTACAAGCAAGGTCTCTCAACAGGCTGACTTCATTGCAGTGTGTTTCGGGGTTGATCATACAACACGCCCCTGGAAACACCGTAGAACTGAAACATCTCAGGGCAAGGGACAAAGCTGGACCTACTGATTTCCTTGGAAATAGTACAGCATTGGTAATGTGACCCCACTGGACTTCATAGAAACAGGTTTGTTTCCAGAAACGTGTTTGGGGGGTGTTGGGTGAGGCACAACAGAAAAAGGCAGGATGCTGTTCTTTATCTAAAGGAGATTCTCAACGTGGTGAGCTCTCAGGGGACCTTAACATGGAATTCCACAGTTCCCCATGTGCCCAGAGCAATGAGTGAGCAGCATGAGCACCGACGGAGAGACTGGTGCTGGTACTGATAAGATATCATAGAGGAAACAACTTCTGAAATATTGCACACAGCGCTCATCTGAGAAAACACAAGTGACCTAAACACACAAGTTTTGGTTCTTCAAGAGATAACAATGAGAACCACTTTACAGCTCCTGCTGTAGTATTCTTCACTCAAATCACTTCTTCCGTTATCCTTTTCTCTGTTGTTCACCACACACACACACATACGCACACACACACACATTCTTTTCAATGAGTTCTTCAAAGCTCTGAAAAACGCCATCTTGGCATCCTGGAAAATTCTGGAACTTTTCTAATATTTACATATTTATACACCCCCATCTAAATATTAGTCACTAGAGTAGATACAAAAGAAGCATATGACATATTTTTCTTCTTCAAGGGTACATAACCTATCCTTCAAGGACACATGACATATCCTTCAAGGACAAATGATAAATTATATGTGTATAATCCCACTCCACCCAATTCCTTTCAGAGATGAAATTTTGAGACTTGAGAAAAAAACAAGGAAAAACCTACAGGTGACGTGATTAGAGGCAGTTGCTCAATTCTAAGGTTGTGCTTATTCTTTCCTGGACTGGCAGTTCCTTGGTTGATTTCCTTGATTGACTGAAGAAGACATTTCCTCCCAGCCTTCCCCCTTGCCCCAAACTTTCAAGGCTGAGTCTTCTGGAAAATCCATATTCAATATCCGGAGAACTCACTGAGCATTCTCTGGTAGTGAACAAAGCTGGGGAGACTTGGCAAGAGAGACCCCGTTGCTGTCATCCACTTGCGTTTGGACTGGAATCAGATGGGTTTCGTTGTCTACTGTAGGGATTATCTAATTCACCTCTGAATTATTGTCTGTTATTCTTGGAGACCAGCACCCTGATGAATGTAGAGAAGGAATTTTGAAGTGGCTTTTGGTAGTTGTCCTAGCACATCTATGCCTAAAGGTGACTCACTCTTATAAAATTCCTTCAGCAATATTATTATTTTTCTACGTGTCTGAAAGGCAATGTCTGTGCTTGCTAGGAATTATTTATACTTGAAAAGTTAATCAATGTGTCCTTTCAGCAATTGAACTCATTAGGTCCTGGTTCATTCTTTCTGACAAGATGACAAGAGGAGGAGTGACTCAATAAGGTTCCTGTGGGGTCCCCATTCAGATTGGGACTGGCTGAAGGGAGGCCTCTGAGACCACAGTTGAACATGGCAGGAGGGAGTGCTGTGATTGATTACTGATGTCTGCAATAGGAAAGGGGTAGGGTGTGCTTGTGGCACAGCAGGTTAAACCACTCTCTGTGATGCCTGCATCCCATATCGGAGCACAGGTTCAAGTCCTGGCCACTCCACTTCTGAGCCAGCTCCCTGTTAATGTGCCTGGGAAAGCAGTGGAAGATGACCCAAGTGTTTGAGCCCCTGCACCTACATGGGAGACCCAGATGGAATTGTTGACTTCCAGCTATGGCCTGGCTGGCCGGGTCTGTTGTGGCCATTTAGGGTGTGAACTATTAGATAGAAGGTCTTGTTCTCTCTGTCTGTCTCTCTCTCTCTCTCTCTGCCTCTTCTCTCATAAATATATATTTTTTAAAATAGGAAAGAATAGGCAAGAGGGAAGTGGCTGCATGCTTGAACGATTGTCCTAACCTCATCTTGTGGAGGGACAGTGAGAGATAGGTCAGCAATGGTTCACATCGAAAGAAATATTGAGAAGCTTATACTTAATTCCTCAGGTAGAGGAAACTCATGGAAGAGTTCAGCAGGATGGCAGTATGGTTAGACTGGAACTTTTAGGATTGACTTGGCCATATGTGTAGGATGAACTGTGAGAGTAACCAATGAATGGGGGCCCAAACAAGCAAAAGGAAGAACAGAGCAGGTGTAGACATGTTAGAACTGCCTACCAACCCATGATAACTGCAAGATTCTCATTGTGGACAATCAAGAGGGTGTTTTAATTCATAAAGATGATGATATCATTTTAGAGAGTTTTCTTCCTCTTCTTATCTGCTCCTGAGTAGAGTGTATGTTACACCACAGGTAGCATGACATTTTATTATTATATGATATTATATATATATATATATATGAATGAATGAGTGACAGGATGAGCTGGTTTGAGGATGAAAGGACAAGTTTTATGTCAGACATTCTGAGTTTGGGTGTCGGAAGAGCCTCTAAACTAGACTAGAAGTAGTTCTCTGGTCCTCTCCAAATGGACTGTTGAGCCACGAATGGACTGTCGGGTCTCTCCACTATAAGGGATAGGGCACCATTTTTCTGGCGAGGGCCATTTGGACTTGGTAACATTATTTGCAGGTCATACAAAATGCCCAACTTAAGAATTAGCCTGCTATCGATTTATTGAATTTTGAGTCCTGCCTGTGTTTGCCTTGACCAAATGATTTCACAGGCCTGTGGGGCAACTGTTCCCCACCCCTGCCACTGCTTCCTCACATACATAGTTGTTTTCAGATGCTCCTTTAGAAAACCCTGCCAGTGGTTTTTACGTATCTAAAATGATCCTTGAAGACTGTTACATGACAGTACTTGGGATAGAATGTGTTGTTCAACCTTCAGGGATCCCTAGCAATGGAGAAAGTATTATTCCCAGTCCACTGAGGCAGACACTGAGTTAGGGAGCGATTCAATACTACCTGAGGTCACACAGATGACTACTAATGAGATATCCGACCCTATCTCCCTCCTTCCAAATTTTACCCCTATTTCATTTACCCCTCACTGCCTCTCACTTTTAAGTGATCTTTTCTTATCTAGAAAATGCTCATCTAATGCTGTTGGTTTTGTGCTAACTGAACATGTCTTGCGTACCCTTCATTGAAACATTTTTTTTAAATTTAAGATTATTATTTATTTATTGGGGGAGAGTGAGAGAGACAGAGAAAGAACAAACTCCCATCAGCTGCTTCACCAGCCAACGGTTGGGTCTGAAATACTGGGGAACTGGGGTCAGGAGCCAGAAGTGGGTGTTGAACCCAGGCACTATGGGATGTAGGCCAAATGCCCATCCCATTCCCTGCATTTTCTGTACTTAACCTGCTGCTCTGACCAACTAGCCATCCTCCTCTGCCCTCATCGCATCTGTCTTCATTTATGTTCTTATGTCTACTCCTGTTTCTCTCGTGAGTACAGACAGAAATAGGATCACATGTATTTGGGGGGTAGTGCTGAGAGAGTGTGCAAGAAAACCTGGGACGTATGTCGGTGCAGAGTGGTGCGTGCTTAACCACTGGAAGCTGTTGGCTTCGAGCAGGGATTGTAGAGGCCTATTTGTAGGGTGTAACTATTCATTCATTTTGGAAAATTAGTGGTTGGGAAGAGATTAATCGTGGGATTGTTTAGAACTAAACACTTTCCCCCCAATCTCCACTGCCTCCATAGCCATCATTTCACGGGTACTGTGGGATGTAAGCTTGTTAAATGCTACATAAAGCCCTGTAGATAGGAAAGACTTTCCAAATATCGACATAACTGGGTCATATTACATCCTGAGCTGGGCTATGATACTTCGATGCTGTTACATTTATTTTTCATTAAATCCAAGTTTCTAATGCTTTGGGTCACTAACAGTGAATTGAATAGCCCGTTTATGAGTGGTGGGATGTTATTAATCCTTCACCACATTTTGATGTGTGTGTGTGTGATTTTTATGACTTCTGGCAAGTTGAAGTCATTTAGATTTATGACTAGAAAAGGGAATAAATGCTGTTGCTTTACCATGTTCAATGTATACTGAGGTGAAATTCGAAAAAATTAAAAAAAAAATACATGTTCCTTTTGAATAAAACGTCCCTAGACCTTGCGTAAGTCCTTAGTCTGGCCAAGCATGCAACCCACTGCCCTGACTACTGCTGTGCCGCATTAGGTCATGCACCAGCCCAGGCCTTCTCGGCTCTGTGCCATAGAACTTGTCTTGCTGCCAGGTCTGGATGGCCCTGGTGATAGGGCAAAGGCTACTGTCCTTAAGCCCCAGCTGCTGCAACTGCTGTCACAGACCAAAGAATCCCCATGTGTGATGCTGACAAGAGGAGTCAGACACCGCCAGGCACTACCTGGACAGAAAGTAGAGACGCTCAACTTCTCCAGTGATTGCCTCAAGTAGCGGGGTGACCACTTGCAAGTGCAGAGGGATTAATACCCTAGGAGTTGGATTTTTGATCAATGAGAGACAATAGATGGGAAGGTAGGTGGTTTACCTTTGTTATAAGATGCAACAGATTCATATAGCCTTCTTGGGTAGGTCCCGAGAACCAAGGACTTCGCTTTCCTGTAAGATGTGACCACGTTCTTCATGTACCCTCTTAAATTTACTCTCTCCATTTGTTCTCTTTCTTTCATGTTTACTTCCTTGGGAATGTACATGCTGTCACACCATTAGAGTTAAGTTATAGCCTATAAGATTTAGGTTTAAGTTCTATTTTCTGTGGATCTTAGGCTAAGATACTTTTTGTCCTTTCTATCAGACTTTGAGTTCCTGGAGGGCAGAGGTCACATTGCCTCCATATTTCTACTGATAACCCCTAGCCCATATTTCTCAGATGAAAATGTCTGGCCAACCAAGTAAAAGGAACTAAACTAAGAAAACCAGAGTATCTTTGCTCAGGTTAGCTTTGACCTTTATCACATGCCCCATTGTACTACCCAAACATTGGTCCAGTCTGCTGTACCTGAGAAGGTATTTTCAAGCTTGGCCTTGGAAACACTAAAAAGCTAAGAGGACTTGAAGATGCAAGCTCCCAGGCAGTTCATAGGCTGGTGCATTGGGGGAAGGAAAGTCACATCAGAGAGGCAGAAATGGAGACCGGGAGGCCATCTTTGTGTTCACTGGTTCTGCTGTTTTGGCAGTGACTGAGGAGGGCGTGATGTACTCATGGGCTCAACTCTGGGATGGGCTTGACTATTCTGGAAGGAGGCTGTGTGGGTGTGAATCCTGCAAGGAGGATGAGGCTGGGATGAAGAATGGGCAGATGACCCGGGGGTCCATAGAGGCCTTGGGTTGAACACTTAGAGTTTTTACCAGGAAAGAGGACACACATTCCCTCATTTTTCTCCCATTTCCAGTTTGTAAAGACTTTCCTGTATTCATTTTCTTTTATTCTTTCTTACTGCCTTTCTTTCTCCTATTTTTAATTCTGTATCCATTCTCCATTTGGTGGTTCAAAGTATGATCTCTTTACACCTAATACATTGTTAACCCAATGACACTTTTTAAAAGAGTGAAATTAATAAGTGGGATTAGAAAGGAAACCAAAATATACTCCTATAATGAGAATAAAGTGTCACATGTGCTAACTGACTGTAGCTGACGTGCTTCAGAGCGTCCAAGGAGCATGAAGAGAAGAAGGGATCCCCCAGCTCTGGGCTCTACCTGGGATGGATCAGACTGAAGCGTGAGTTTAAATCCAGCCTGAGAGTCAAACCTCACGTGAGTCATTAGTTGAGTTTCTTGATTTCTCAATTCATCATTTGCTATATAAACTCATTATGAAAGTGTATTTAGTTATTTTCTCGGGAGGGAGGAAGGGAAGGAGAGACAGAGAGAGTGCTCCCATCTGCTAGTTCATTCTCCAAATATCCACAACAGCTGGGGCTGGGCTATGCCAAAGCCAGAAGCTGGGCATTCAATCTGAGTCTTCCACATGAATGTGGAGATCCAATGACATGAGCCATCACCTGCAGCCTCCCAGGGTGTGCATTAACAGGAAGTTGGAGTTGGGGGCAGAGCCGGGGCTCAAACCCAGGCACTTTAATAGGGATGCAGGCATCTAAGGGCCTACCCCAGAAGTTGAAAGAAGATAATAAGACTAAAATGCTTTTAAGTATCTTCAACATCACTCTGGGAGTGAGGATATTGATGGTAATAATACGATTGACATGAATGATAATAATAATTGAAAAGTCCCTTAGTGAACAAGACTGAGACTTTTTATGTAAACTGTGAAAGCAGAGTTTCTCAGTCTCAGAACTGTTGACATTTTGGGCCAGGAGAGTTTTACTGTGTGCTGTGAGTGTTGAGCAGCCTCCCTAACCTGCCTAACCTCCATCAACCAGATGTCAGTAGTTTGGGTGGGGTGGGGCTGGTGGGGGGAGGTTAGGGAGGAGGATTAGACAATGGGCACTCCAACATAGTTCTAGAGAAGGAGTAAATTCCAGGGTTCTACAGTTTGATGGGGTGATCATGGTTCATAATAGTCTATTTTACTCATATATTTTATAAATTACTAAAAGGAGATCAAAGTCTCCACACATAAAGTAATGATAAGGAGATGGAGACATTGATGTGGTCAGCACACATTGTATACCTGTATTGAACTATCATACAGTACTCCATGAATATATTCAATCAGGTGTTACACAAAAAATTGTTTAAACTTTTAAGAAGAAAGAACTGCTAACCGCCCTGATTTGATCATTAGATACTGTACAGTTGCACTGAATTGAATACTCAATAAATATATACAATTAGAATAATGATAGCAATCCTTCCAGGCATTGCCCGGTGTCATCTCCTGGGCAACACAGCTCTTAGGTGAGAAGCACAAGGAAAGAGCAGTGCAGGAGAGACACAGCTTCCCTTCCTCATGGTCATGTCTTCAATAAGACTTCAAATGCAGACAGAAGAGATGCCCCACAGACAGCAAGCGGGTGAGGCCCTTGCCGATGCATACACATCGCACATACAGAATCCTGCTTCCTTTCTGTCCACCCTAAGAGACTCATATGGGATGGGGAGGGGGGAAGCCCAGGAGCACCCCCCCCCTCAAATCTCCCTTCTGGATCTCAGTACATTCGTGAGTGACAACTGTGAATTGATTTACGACCCGAACGCTATTTGTCCACATACATCAAATAAAATTTGAGACTTAAAGACACAAGCTGCGTGTTCACTCCCACCCCCCACATTCATTTGTGACAACCGTTTAGAACTCAGCTTTCTGAAAAAAAAATTTTTTAACAATAGCACTCTGTCATTTCCAGAAAATGTTTTAAATTAGTATAAAACTTGGCTAAATTTAGCTTTTATAGAAGAAAGAATAAAACATAATTAACTGTTTAAAGAAGAAAACAGAAACCACATGAAGGAATGAGACTTGCTGGCGAGAAATCTAACAGTAGTGCTTGGTAGCTAACCCGTCTCCTGTGTAACAGATGTTCTTGAATTTAAACGAAACAGCATGGGCGTCCACAGAGAAGTCTTTTATGATAAAGAAGTCGCTAACTGCGTGAGAGTGAGTCTGGGGCAGGTGTGGCGTTGAGTCTGTAATTGCTCCGAGATGGGACTGCAGGACACTGGAGTGGGCAGAGGGGAGAAAAAAATCTCCACGTGGCAAGAAATATTGACAGGCTGAGTGCCGAGCCGAGCCCGGCCCGCAGGCCCCGGGAGTGCAGTCTGCCTGCTAATAATTGCCAGCCGGGGTGGAAGCAGGGAAAAGCAGCCCTCTGTTTTAAGTCTCTCGGAGCTTTTGCCTCCGGCTTTCGCCGAACATACCAGGGTAGTTCAAAAAGTTCATGGAAAACAGAGTTCAAAAATAAGTTTATTTTGTTGCAAAAAAGCCCGTTGAAATCCATGCATAGTTTTCTCATAATATGCACTTCCACAGATTTTTTGAAGACCCCTCAAATACGTAGATTTCAAAGATTCGTTGCAACAGAATAAACTTGTCTTTTGTTTCCACTTCCAGGAATGTTTTGAAGTCCCTCCCCCTCCCCCTGTAATATCTTCTATATTTTTTGTGCAAATAACGGCCAGTTGAGAAGAACTCCTTTTTCTTCCTACTATTTGTGGCGAGTTAGTGGGGAAAAGGGTTAATTTGATTTAAAAACTGAGAATGATTCTCTGTTTTGCCTACAAAAAAGTATTAAAAAAAGAGTCCAACACAGAACAGAAAGAGACAAAGATTCTATTGTGCCCCTGACCTAGGCGTGCGTCGCAGACGCAGGGCCTAGCCTGAAGCACGCAAGATTATGTGCGCATGGGTCCAATCTTTGTCACCTAATAAAGACTCATTGAATCAAAGGCCAGGGAATCATTTATTCTGCCGGACTGACTAACACAACATTCTCTCTTTAATACTGTCTTCTCTTAGTACTCAAACAATTAGAGTTATTATTATTGTTGTTGTTCCTGTAATATTTTAAAAACACAGATGGACTTGGTTACCTGGTGCCATTGTAACACGGTGGCCATGAGCCAGAGAAAGGACAATGGTCTATTGTTGAGCCAGAGCTCTGTGGGTGACTCAGGAGCTCTGCGGATAAACTCTGAAATCAACTCAGGAGCTGGGCAGATAAGGCTCTGAGATCTCCCAGCCACTTCGTCAGCCAGCTTCCTTTCACTGCTTAGTGCCCACATTTCGTCTCCTTTGCAAGATTCAGATTCATAATAAATTAAGCAAACAGCAAGCACCTTGAGATATAGCTCATTCACAGCCACTTTTCCTATGAGGTCACTCTAAATATTCCAGGGATGGTTTGCTTAGAGATGGAAAAATCTAGAAAAACTGGATCAGAAACCTTTAGGGGGCTCAGTGTGGGGTTCTGGATCCATCATTCCTGTCATACTCTATCCCGGGAGGTGATGTGATTTCCTAATGAGAAAACAGAAAGGAAAAATATGCCTGGTGCCTGGGTGCAGGGAGGGAAAATGCTCCACGGAGCCAGCAAGCCTACTTTTGACCTGTCTTTTCGAGTTTTTGAAAAGAAAATATCGTGTGAGTGTGAGTTTCCGTTTTCTCACATCACTTTCTCTTTGATTTGTGGATTTAATAGAAATGCAAACGGTCCGCATGTTGCAAAGAAATGAGAAGTCAGTTTCGCAGCTCTATCTCGTACGTGTTTCTTACAAACGTGCTCTGCCTAAATACACGGGCTGCTGTGGGCATTTATTGTGGAGGCAGAGATGGTCCTGTGTTTCAGATGCGCGTGATGCTACACCATTCAGTGTCGTCAACGGGTTCTAAAGGTTAGGATTTGATTAATAGTTGCAATTAATAAATCATGAATTACATAGCATTCACGGTAAAAAGCCTCAACTTACCATAAGGAGACAGAGATATGAAATGCCTATGTGTATACATAGTTCTCATAAATGATTTTTCTCATTCAGTCTCATGACAATTATGTTGTTTTCAAGATCTCTAGAGTTGCTATATGTTTCTTCTTTCCCTCCATCTAAATGAAAAGTAAATGGATCCTCTCCTAAGACTTCATATTTAACTCAGCTATGCTGGCTACTAATTTCGGGCTAAATTGGTGCTCGTTAGAATGCAGGCCTGGAAGGCTGTTATTCTCTCTTCCATTTAGATAATTCTTAGTCTGACGGCTTTCTTGGGTCCAACAAGAAACTTTCCATCCCTAGATGCTCTCAGTTTTCTCTCTGCTCTGCACTTGACTCCACTCGTCTGCTGTGACGCTCTTCTGTATATGGGAATCTTTCTCGACATGCCAAATGCCACATCTGTGGAAATGCTGAACACACATTGTTGGAAAACAAGCATGGAAACTTGGCATTTCATTAAAATCTCTATGGTCAATGCCATTCTCTTTCTTCTCAACACTCTTTTTGTGTTCGATACCGTCGTCTGCCTGCACGTAGAGTAGCAGGAAGGAATAATGCCCTGATGATATCTGTTGGTCACAGACTCCTGAGAACGCCTGATGGTTAAAGGGCAGGATTTTGGTTTTGTTGCTCATTGGCAAAGTGTTGGGACTAAAGGGACTCATGTCCTCCCTTGACCAAAATCATTCTGAGAAAAACTCCTTTTTACCACTATTTTCTACGTTAGGTTCACGTAAAGGCGAGTTTCATATTTTAAATGCTATCCTCACAAGTGTATTATAGATAAAATCTATAAACAATTCTGATGACTAATCCATGAGCTGCACACTGTGCCAGTATTTGATACTTCATAAAAATAACCAAGTAGTTTTTATAACTAATAGGTACTTCCATATTAAGGAATCTGAATGGGTCAAGTGGTGGGTTTTCCATTAAAAACTTATCCCTGAGTGCAAAAAAAAATCAGGATATACAACTTAATACTTTGCTGTGCTTGACAGATTTTCTTATTCTAAGAGCTACTCCTGTCGACAACAATTGAAGATGAAAAAAGTTTTTTTTTCCCGGCAGCAATGGTTTCCTACACTGGCCTGCCAATTGTTGATGCAATGTGCATCAGCCTTGCTCATCAGTGGCTGTCTCTCCTGCTATCATACACTTCAAACTCTTTCACTGGAGAAGAATATAGTGATCTCACATGCATGTTCCTAGCAGAAAGCACAAAAGAGCAAATCTGACCCAGAAACGAGAGTACCTCTGCCATGGCAGCAGAGTAGAAACAGGGGCCCCTTAGTTTTGAGCTCTTGAACCCCAGGGTTCAGACTCCCGGGAAGGACTGAAACATAAGTGCCAAGAACCCTCCCACTGTAACAAGGGGCTGATAGAGCACCTACAGCTTTCTACACAGGGAGTGGGAACATGGCCACAAAAGCTGCAGCCTAACAGCTGCGTGTGAGTGGGGATGTCGACTAGCTTCTGTATGCGTGGTTTGGAAAACTCTGGAACGTCTCAAATTCTGTAGTCTTTGCCTTCTTTTGTTTTCAGGCTTTAAGAAAAGTTATCTTGGGCCGGTGCCGCGGCTCACTAGGCTAATCCTCCGCCTAGCGGCGCCGGCACACCGGGTTCTAGTCCCGGTCGGGGCGCCGGATTCTGTCCCGGTTGCCCCTCTTCCAGGCCAGCCCTCTGCTGTGGCCAGGGAGTGCAGTGGAGGATGGCCCAGGTGCTTGGGCCCTGCACCCCATGGGAGACCAGGAAAAGCACCTGGCTCCTGGCTCCTGCCATTGGATCAGTGCGGTGCGCCGGCCGCGGCGGCCATTGGAGGGTGAACCAACGGCAAAGGAAGACCTTTCTCTCTCTGTCTCTCTCTCTCACTATCCACTCTGCCTGTGTAAAAAAAAAAAAAAAAAAAAAAAAAAAAAGAAAAGTTATCTTTTAATAACTTTTCTCCCTTCCAGACAAGATCTTTCAGGTTAGCCTAACAGTTGTGTAACACACAGCCAAGGGAGCCTCTCCCTTTCATATTTTCTTTCATTTTTAATTTGAAGGGAAATCAATAGTCACCACCACTTTAATGGTGTGCAGTGGGGGAGACGGCAACATTTCAACCTCGTAACTTTTCTGGATTGTTTCCAGGGTCAAAAAAAAAAAAAAGAAAAGAAAAGAAAGAAAGAAAGAAAAATAGTGCTAGTTTTTTTCTGGAACACAGTCAACTCAATTCCTACTGTCTTTGTTGTGCATGTCCAAGGGGTGGCATCAGTTGAGAAATCATGCCGGAAAGTGGCTGCTACTGAGAATCTTGGGGAATGAAGGCTGCCAATGGGATAGAGAAACACTGACTTACAAGGCAAATCACTAGTGGCAGCCCTCATGGAAGTCCTGACACAGAATTCTTGGACCAGAAGTAGAGAGTCGTATGTGGTCCACCAAGTGGTAAGTATTCATTAGTTCTTTTGTGTTTTGGTTAAATGCATTTTGTGTTAGTCATCAAGATCCAGAATTTCTCAAGCAAAGGTCTAAGGGCTCAGAAAGTACTAAATGGCACACAGCAGGAAAAAATATCCTCAAGTTGGATAACATCAGTTTTTTGGTAGTGCAATGCCCATGTTTCTGTATGTATGAGTATAGTGGAATAGATGCGTATAGCATACATACTCCAGCTCAGAGTTTGCATCCAATGTGTTTCTCAGTCCTAGAGCAGAGTTGAGGGAAGAAATGAGGTTGGCTAAATGTAGTTTTGTCCTAAGAACAAGAGGGTCAGGAGCACCTCAGAAGCCTCCTTGTCAATCAGACCTTGTTAGTTCCACTCTGAATGACTCCACTCCCCCCAGAGAAGGTGGACGGTGCTTTCTCTGGAACTTTCATGAAGAATGTTGGGATTTCCTGGTACTTTAAAGAGAGATAATAAGTAGATGTCTCTTTCACTGGGCTCAGAAACCCTTGATTTGTGTTTCTGACTTTTCCCAAGGTATATTTACCCTCTTCAGTTTGAATTCAATTCAGACCTCAGTTGCCTTCTTGCTGGGAGCAGTGACTCAGTGCTGTTAGAACATGAGCACACAGGACTGGCACTATCTGGTCCCATCCCCACCACCGCTGCACTGACGAGCCAGGGGTGGGCCTTCTTCCTGTGCTGCATTCTAAAGGTCTAGGCGGATGTCACGCTGCCCCTTTCTCTAGCCTCAGTCGTCTGATTAATTTGTGAACAACCTGAGTATTCTTCTGATAAGTTTTAATCCAGAGTGGCTGTTTTCAAGAGTTGGTCCTCCTCCGGTCAGCCACGGTCAGCCTTTGGGGAAGCCCAGACAAGAATGGCAAAGGCTGTGGGATGTTCTGCTTCTGGGGGAAGCTTGAGCTACGCATCAGACACATGGGGAGAAAGAAAGTTCACTGAGTCTGGAGTTAAGATCTACCTTTTCCTGCTGATTCTGCTCCTATGCAGGAGTAAGACCTGGGGCAGGTCCTTCTTTAGCACTTAGTTTCCACAATAAATAAAAAAAATACAATGGTAAAAAAACATAAAAAAAAAAAAAGATGACTCTCTGGATGACCTCAACTGGAACTGTGGACTGTGGATCACTAATCCTTTGTCTTTCAGTGCAATGCATTTTTCCTGCTCTCACATTTCTTGGGAAAATGGGAATGATTTAAATGGAACACAGTTGGCACTCTGAGGGAGAAAGCAGGGGTGATTGGGGAGGGGCCGGGTAAGGGGAAGAGGGAGCCAGTGGCTTCCTGTTGATGATATTCTTACCCTAAAACACAAGCATGAAGTCTCCCTTGTCTCTTTTCCCTGGGTTTCAGCCTCTCCATTCCTGCAGTAGCTCCTGCAGCTTTTCCCAAATAAAATCCACCCATGGTTGTATAAGAACCATGAGGAGCTATCTGCTCTCCCAAATGGGTGAGGGTTGCTCCAGGTGAACAGATCCCGAGCAAGTAATCTGACTTCACTACACAGAGAGTGAGAATATGAGACACAAAGACTTTCTGAAACACGAGGCCAAGGCAACATCTTTGCTTTGTGATTCTTAACATAATCTACCAATCAGTCTTTCCAAATTCTTGTCTTCTCCTGTATGACATGTTAAGACTCTCGCTAAAGAAACCTCTTAAATGTTGGCCCATATACTCTGCAGAAAATGTTTTTTGCTCTCTTCACTCACATTCTTTTTGAAGGTCATTTTACTAAAGCCAGATAACTCAAAGATTAATGTAGAGAATCTAATTTCTTAATGGTATGGAAGGATAATAATAGTTTTATTGTTTGATGTTTAGCTATAGATGATGCTTTCTTTTTCTTTCTTTCCTTTTTGAAGTTCAGAGGATTATTTAATGAGAGACACATGCAGCAAGTTAACGTTTGCAAGCTTACTTCATCTCAGTAATGCAGAAAACTTCTGCAACTGTTGACTTTTTTGGAGGGCACTCTGAACCATGCAAAATACGATCTGATTCTTCAAGGACATCTTGAAAACAATGACAAAAAAAGTACCTTCAAGCTTTAGGGGCTCCCGACCCCCAAGCTCCCCAGTCCAACCCAGGGTTGCATCAGAGATTCCAATGCCAGAGACGCTATGGTAAGGGGGATGTTTAAAAAACCAGCCCCTGAGGCTCCCACCTCGGTTGGGGTGGGTGTCTGTGCTAAGAGGGACGGGACGTGGGAATAGGTACCAGTGTTGCCTCGATTGTTAGGCTAGGTGATCTTCTGCAATTATTTACATTACAGTTTTCCCAGATTTATAAGACTATATCCTTAGAATTCCTGTAAATCATGCAAGCAAAAACTACACATTCATTTCATTGTACAATGATGATGGTGTCTGACAGACTACACACATGGGGCCGGTGCTGTGGCACAGTAGGTTAAAGCCCCAGCCTGCAGCCCTGGCATCCTGTATGGGCGCCAATTTGAGTCCTGGCTGCTCTGCTTCCAACCTGGCTCCCTGCTAATGCACCTGGGAAAAGCAGCAGGGGATAGCCCAAGGACTGTGGCCCCTACACCCACATGGGAGACCCAGAAGGAGCTCCCAACTCATGGTTTAGACCTGGCCGTGGTAGCAGACATTTGGGGAGTGAACCAGCAGATGAAATACCTCTCTGTCTATCCCTTTCTCTCTCTCTGCAACTCTGCCTTTCAAATAAAAAAAATAAATCTTAAAAGAAAAGACTACACATGTGATTGTGCAAATATTTTTACACTATTGGCCAACAGTGCTGGTTTTATCATCATGATCACTTGCCAGATGCCTCACAGAGCACACAGCTTCCTTCCCTCTGATCTGAGTTCAGGTACAAGTGTCCATTATTGCCCTAAGAGCTTATGTTGATGGTGCCTAATTGATACTTCCATTAGTTTGATGAATACAAATGGTGTTAAATGGCAGCATTGGACACAAATTGAAGAGGAGAGATCTTTTGCATCCACAGGGGAGGGTGAGCAGAGATTTTTCAAGGCAGAGTGGGGAGGACAATTAGCAGGGCTAACGGACTCTTCCCAGTGGTGACAGCAAGTACCCGGTGTTGCATGTGCTCAGAGCACAAGTAAGGCTAGGTTTATCTGGAGAACAAATCACACTGGCTTCAGAGCCAGGAAGCTCTGTTCAGCAACTGCCCAAATCTGTGTTACTGAAGTAAGACAGGGAGAGAGCAAGTGCACTGGACTCCTAGGGGTGGGTTGAGGGTAAACATTTTCCCTCCTCCTCCCTTGATGTGACGCCCCATCAAGGATGAAGCCTGGAGCTCCACGGACTGTCAGGACTGCCTACCTGTCAGGGGTTCAGAATAGCAAGGGAGCCTGGTCACAGCTTTTCCCACTCACCCCTCTGCCTGTGTTGGCAAGTGGTTCATCAACACATAATTGGGATATATGGAAAGCATAAGTGGGAGAGAGCCCTGGGGGACAATCAATCATGTCATCAAGATCCCTTTCTGAAGCAAACAACCACAAGTGTTTGAGTGAAAACAAACTAATTTCACTCTGACTGTTCTACTGTTCTCGGTTTTATGAGTGTGTTTTTCACACTGTGTGGAAAAATACAAAGAACTGCCCAGGAACTAAAAACAGAAAAGAATCTGTTTTGAGGAACATTTCTCCTCTTGACTTCTCTGCTGCATTTACCAGATGTACCCAATCCAGGCTCCAACCAGAACCACCCCAGGGACCTACGGCCATTCCAGCCCTCAGTTACTGAAGCAAGGACTCTTCAGGTATCAAATGCATCTGTACTATCTTCCTGGCAAAGTAGTTCATGTGCACTTCCAGTTTTCCAGTTGTTAACACCAAAGAAAGGGATTGACTAGTCAAAACCCATTGTACCTGATGCAAAAGACAGCGGTTAGGATAGAGTGTCATCGTGGTCAGGGTGAGGGAACACGGAGCCAGGCCCTGGTGCTGGCTCAATTATTAGACCAGATGGTCTTCCAGAGGCGACTCATGTGGACATTTTCCCATCCTGCAAAGAGGCCCAGAGGTTTAGAAGATTGCGTCTTTGGGCAGTTTCCCTCTACATTGACAACTGGGTCCCATGCTGCTGAGCAGAGAAAACTTGTAACCCTCCCAAATCCATCAGATACAAATGAGATGAAGTCACACAGGGGGTCTTCCAACAGGTCATGGAAAAGGTATATTTTGAGAAAAATATATGTGGATTTCAACAAGCTTTTGGAAAAACATAAATATATCTTCTAATTCCATTTCTCCATGAACTTTTTGAAGCTCCCTTGTATGTTCACTTGACAGGGATGGTAGCAGTAGCTGTAATGGGGAGATTTGCCTAAGAGAGCATTTGATCAGATAATATCTTTTGTCTTTTCCCCAAAATCTTTCCTGTTTTAATAGCATAGGAAGAAAGGAGATTTCATGTGTATCCTACAATTTTCCTATTCTTTTGAGTTTCTCATCCTTATGGAACAAAAAAAGAAAGAATAGAAGTGAGAATATAGTTGAATAGATTCAGGTTATATAACATGTTGTGTTTCACACAACAAATTTATCACTTCAGTCCATTTTCAACCATTTTTCATGACTTTTAAAAGTTTTATTTATTTATTTTAAAGACATAGTGACAGAGAGAGAGAGAGAGATATTTTCCATTCAAAGGTTCATTCCCCAAAATTGCCCACAAAAGCTGGGGCTGGGGCAGGCCAAAGCCAGGAGGCAGAAACTCCATCTGGGTCTTGGCAGGAACCTGAGTTCTTGGGCCATTATCTGCTGCCTCCCAGGTACTTCAGCAGGAGGCTGGATTGGAAGTGCAGCCGGGATTTGATTCTAGGCATCTGACACGGGGTGTGGGCACCCCGAGCAGTGGCTCAACTCACAGAACCAAAATGCCCAGCCCTTTCATGGCCTTTTTGAAATACCTTCCTATTGTGTTGCTTTGAGTGTGTGGCCTCCAATGAATGCTTCATCTAATGAATGTCATTTGGTAAACTCAGCTCTCACAGTTCAAATGAAATCTATGGCGAGAGAAGAGAGCCACAGTCTGCTCTTGGGTCAGAAGGCATAAGCGTTGTGACTGATACAACTGAGAACTGGGTCTGTATTTATGCGGCTAAAGGATATAGAAACCAGCAGAATCATGTTGTGGCTGCAAATGCAGGAAATTATTTTATTTTCAGTAATTGTCATGGTGAACAAACATTTTGAGAATAAATTTGTAACTCTAATATAGTCTAGCTAATGTTCACTGATCAATTAGTAACTGACTCTGTAAGTGACCCGATAGATCGTTGCAGTGTTAATACTGCCACTCTCCTGTGAACTGTTTAACAGACGGCTTCTGATTTACTTGATGTTGTCACAACATCAAAGCATGGCTTATGGAGCCTGGCAAATTAGGTACAGATGCTCCGCACTTCCGATGGATTATGTACTGATAAGCCCATCATAAACTGGAAATATCCGAGCTTAGTAACACAGCACACACTGCCCAGTGTTGGTTGTTCGCCCTCGTGACGGGGGCACTGCCTGGGAGCTGAAGCTGCTGCCACAGCTCCACATTTCAAGAGTGATTGGCCTGCATGTTGCTAGTCCAGGAAAAGCATCAAATCCCAAAGTCCTCTGAATACACATCACTTTACTGTTGTAAAGTAAATGAAAATCAGAAGACAAATCATGGAAAGCTAGGAACCGTCTGCATTGTACCTGAGTGAGTTTAATCTTTTGTTTCCAAAGTACTTTCTTTATTGTCCTTAAGATACCTAAGATTAATATGAGCAAAGTTAAATAAATCACTTCACTGAAGGCAGGCATGTCAACATAGATATTATCAAGACATGGGATTAGTAAATAATATTGTTGAGTATCTGCAATGTGCCAGGCAGAGAGTGGTGAGGATTTATTGATCATTTGTCGACTCTAACTATAATATGCACATATCTAGAGTTTCAGATGGACTACAATGTCATAATTACATCAAATACAGCAGAAGGTACCCTAGAATTTTTATTTTTCAAAACTAAGATCAACATCAATGGGCACCTTGGTTGATTTTTGTATCTTAGCTGTAGTGAACATTGCTGCAATACACATGGAGTGCAGGGGCCGGCGCTGTGGCTTAGCGGGTTAAGCCGCCACCTGTAGTGCCGGCATCCCATGTAGGCGGTGGTTTGAGACCTGGCTGCCTCACTTCTGATCCAGCTCTCTGCTGTGGCCTGGGAAAGCAGTGGATGATGGCCCAAGTCCTTGGGCCCCTGCACCCACATCGGAGACCAGGAAGAACCTCCTGGCTCCTGACTCCGTATTGGCTCAGCTCCGGCCATTGCGGCCAATTGGGAAGTGAACCAGTGGATGGAAGACCTCTCTCTCTCTCTGGCTCTCCTTCTCTCTCTGTGGGACAGACTTTGAAATAAATAAATCGTTAAAAAATATAAAACAAACATGGAGTGCAGCTATCTATCTCTTTGATATTGGATGTACACCCAGGCGTGAGATAGCTGGATTGAAGAGTAGGTCTAGTTCTAGCTTTTTGAGGAACCTCTATGCTGTTCTCCGTAATGACTTTACTAACCTGCATTCCTACCCATGATGTATAAGTTTTCCCTTCTCTCCACATCCTTGCCAACACATGTTGTCCTTTCTCTTTCTGAGAATAGCCATTCTACCTAAAGTGAGATACGTCATAAAGAAAATGTGGTATTTACAACCAGTGGAATATGATGCAACCATAAAAAGAAGGAAATCTTGACAAGATGGATGGAACTACAGGTCAATGAGTCGAGTGAATCAGCCAGACGCAGACAAATACCAAGTCCTCTTCTCATGCAAGGAAATAAAGAAGTCGACCTCAACTTGGAATAATGATGACCAGAGGCTGGGAAGGGTATGGGAAGAGAGGATGGAGAGAGATTTGCTATCAGGTACCAAAATGCAGTTAGAAGTTAGAGGGTCTTGTGTCCTGCAGACACAGTGCAGTGACTACAGTACAGTACAGTACATTGTGTCCTATATGAAGAACTGGAGAGGAGGAGTGTGGTAGCCTTCACAAGGAGATGGAAATGCTAATTATCAGATTGGTCAGTTTACACTGTAAGAGTGTGTGAAATGGAGTGTGGTAGCCCATCAATATGTGCAAGTACTATATGCCAATCAAAGAGAAATAAGTAATTACTCAATGGAACAACCTGGCCACCTCGCAGACAGATGTATGCAGACCCATTTCCCCATGCTCAGCAACATGTTGACTTGTCCAATGGCCATGGAACCCACCATCTCCTGACCGCGTCCCCTGCCTCTTATAAGGGCACATCTTTCCTGGCTCCACTTCCCCACCCCGCACCCTACACAAGAACCCCCATTTTCCACCTCCAATGCTCAGTGTCTTCTCACTCCCTGGCCATCAGACGTGCTTCTCACTCCCACTGCTCTTCTGATATTGCTTTCTCAAATGTCATCAGTGGCAACCACTGCTGATTCAATTCTTCCTTCCAGATTTCTCTGCAACACTCTTGGCCACACCCTCCTTGAAACGGTCTCTATCCTGGGTATCTCTCTGACACTGCAGCGGTCTGCGACTTTCCTGCACCTCTCTGCCCTTACATTTTCTTATCCCAACAAGAAAGCATTCTTGGAGTTGTCCTTTTCTCTCTCTGTGAATCCTTCCTTGTAGAACTTGAATATTTCCTGGGCTTCAACTACTGTGTTTGTGAATGTGGCCACCACACTCTTCCTTTGGACCTGGCTTTTTCCTAGGTCTCCATTTATTGGCTGCGCACCTCACCCCTTGATGACTTTTGGAACCTAACATATCCCAAAGTAAACACACTGACACCTTCTCTCCAATAATAATCTCTCTGGATGCTGGGTTTTGGACGTGACTTCTAGCAATGCACAGAATCACACATGCAGGTTCCTGCTGTCAGCTGGTTGTCCGGTTCTGTCAGTTCACTCTTCCCCATGTCCAGTGACCACCCCGTCACTGCCCTCCTTTTAGTCCACCATTAATCTCTATGAGCTGGTCTCTCAAACTCCAGTCTTGCCAGTTTCCAGGTCACGTTTTATAAGTTCCAATTTGTATCATTCTCCGGCCGATGATACCTCTGTGACATTTCTGCCTCCAAAAACACCTTATTATATTCTGATCCCCCTAGTTCATATTTGTAGCTATTTTTCCAACTCTCCTAGAATATGCAATATGATTCTTCAAGCCCCATGGACTAGGTGGCTGGTGGATGCAAATCCCACGTCACTTCTCTCCACCCCTTCATTGTGTCTTTCTAGTGCTGGGAATATGCTCCTTTATACAGTTCACCCCTTGTCACCCTTGAAGGCCCAGCTCTGTTTTCTTCCTCTGTGGGAGACTTCTCCCTTCCTTGATGCTTGGGAAGTTGCAAGAAGGCTTTGCCCTTTTCCCTAGCTTGGCCTGACGAATACTCTAAGGATAGAAAACATTGGGGGTGAGGTAGTCTCACATGGATACAGCAACGTGCAGCTGACCACTCAGTTGAGGGAGTGGTTCTGAGAGCAGAGCCTGCCATGAGAGGCTATAGCTCTGTGGGTCCTGGGTATAGGCGCTGCTGGGTCAGGGTTATCTGGTGACGTGCAGACATGGTGTGACAGTCATAGCAAGTTTGGGCTGTGACATCCCTGCCGCCTCCAGACGTTTTCAATCCTCACAAAGGGTCTGGTGAGCCGTAGGAGGCTCCACAAGTGGGTATCACACGTCATCTGACTGCAGAGGAGAGGCCGGCTCTCCCACATTCTAGTTCACCCATATGCATCCCACCTGGTCTCTCTTGGTCTGCGATCAGGTACATCTGCCTTTGACCAGCTCTGCTGCAATCCAGTGCTTTGTCAATCTTTGTATTGCATCTTTGTCAGACAAATTGGTGGGAATTACCTACTTCTACAATTCTAATGATTTTGTGACAATTTAAAATTTGCTTTATATGAGTAAAGTTGAATATCTTTTCCCTCAATTATTTTGATAGCCCTTGCCCATTTTTTGGTTGGACTATGGTCTTTTTATTTGTTGAACTCTTTATATTTAGTAGAGCCATTAAGTCTTTGCCTATAAAGTAAAAGATGTTATCTCAAGAAATGAATAAAATATTGAGTGAAAAAACACACAAAGAAAGATCAGCTCAAAGGCTAACCCTCCATGGTCTTTCTGTAGTCCATGGCCATCACTGCTGTCTTCCTCTTCTGACCACATGTGGTATTGTATGTGTGCCTCAGGTGGCTCCATGCCTGTTCTTGGTTTTACTCTTGTCATTTCCCCAAAGGGATTACCCAATTTCGGGGACTGGATACTTGCATTTGCTTTATTATGATTGCACCCACTGTAGCCCTCTGCTCACAGCCAGGATTTAATAAACATTAGCCAAATAAACAATGAAGGGTGAAGTTGAAGGTTTTTTTGACCACATTGTGCCCGGATCTGTTGGCATAATGATGTGCGTGCGCCATATAAACAGATGTCTTTTTATCAATCTGTTGATCACATTTATGGTTTTCTATAGAACTTCTAGATAGGGCAGTTTTTAGAATGACACATGCTGTCCCCCCAACACACACACACGCACTCACATGAATGAACAATCTATCTGTATATACAAGTGGACACGCCAGCATTTATTTCCTGAAAGTGGAAATCCTCCTCACTCTCTGTCAGTCTGTGTCGGTTTCTTTGTTGTCCATGTTTTCCCTGGCATGTTCACGGTGTCCCACGTGAACCCAATGGTTCTTTTCCCTGGATGATGACTTCCACGGAGGCCCTGTCTATTGGGGTGACGCACAGAGCCCTCTTTCTCCACACACATCCCTGTCTCCCTACGCTTCTCAGAGAGGTCACCCCCTACCAGCTGAGGACTCCCCAACTGTGCCCCTCCCCAAGCAGAAGCCCAATTTCCGGCCTTGCCCGGAAGTGTTTCCTCTGAAGTATTGCAGAGAACACCAGCTTTCGCTAGGGGCTGCTGAGTCCTGGTCACACTTTATGGAAGCCGTGGCCAATCTCAGAGGCCTGCTCTCCATGGCCCTTTCTTCTCTTTGCCTCACTTGAAAGCCCAGGACCTCACACCCGTCAGCTCTGCCTGCGGGAGTTTTCCAGGCTGTTGGGGTCTTCTCTGCCTCTCTTCATCAGCCCCATCATCTCCTCTCCCACCCAGATGCTAATTAATACACATCCTATCTGTGTTTCACGTTTGCAATGAAAGTTGGCATTTCAGCTCTGGATCTAAAAAAATCATTTCTTCACATACACGAAAAGGCAGACTCTTAGCAAAACAGTCACCACAGCACCACCACCACCACCACCACCACACCTTTCCAACAACAGCTTCCGATGCTGCTGCTGCTGCTGCGACTTGACCTGGGGGGCTAGGCCAGAGGCCCCTAGGGGGACGATTGCCTGTCTGTTCCCCACCTTGAGTGAGAGGGCCTCTCCTGTCACCCCCTGCACTCACCCTTTTGGGGTTCCACTGCAGAGGGAGTTTGCTCAGGCTCTCCTCTGGGGAGGCAGAGGCTCTGGAAGGAGGAGATCTCTGCAGGGCCCAGTGGTGCAAGACCCGGGCTTGAAGTGCAGGGCCCGGAGCTGTGAGAAAATGGGAGTGGGTTGTGGTGGTGCTGTGGTGGCGGTGGCCAGCACTTCTCTCACTTGGGGATGACTGATTCCAAGAATGGGCTGGCTGGGAAGCCACCACGATGCAGAGCAGGCACCTCGGAGCAGGTGCACAACTTCTTGCCTGGAGCAGCTTGTTGGCTCCACTATCCAGGCTTGTGTGGTGACGTGGGAGAAAGGAAGGAACAGAGATGGCTTCGTTAAGTTTGACTGAAAAGTGGAGGATGAACTAAATGACACTCCAGTGTGCTTTTTGTTAAACAACCAAAGCCAGTCTACTGATTAGTTTAGCAGTGTCAGCCCATTGCTGGGATTCCCTTGGGCAGTGTCACGAGTGGTAGGATTTAAGGCCAGAAACCTCTATTTTATTTAATAGACGCTCTCCAGTTGCTGAACAGTAAAGAACATTTCTGTAAAGAAAACTGTGCTTTGTTTTTTATTTTTAACAGACAGGAAAATGGTACATTTTTATGGGATACCACGTGATGCTTGGTACATGAATACGATGTTACCTAAATCAGGGTAAACATATCTAGTTCCACTAATGTATATCCTTTCTTTATGGTGAAGATATTAAAAATTTTTTCTTCTAGTTTAAAAAAAATCAGTACATTATTTTTATCCATAGTAAGTTACAGCTAGACAGGAGTAAGAAGTTCTAGTGCGATTGTTTTTAAACTTAGCTCAAATCCTGGGGCCAGTGGTGGTCGATGTGCCTTTTTCTGAGAATGTCACCCTTAATGGAATGAGAAGGGAACTCAGCTTGAGTCACGTTTGTCAATGAAGAGTGAATTTATGAGACAGCTAAAATAGATATCATAACCATACCCACAAGGAAAAGCCAGGAACGTCGGTCCTGAGATTTTATCCTGGCAGAATGGGAAGGGTGCGTCCTGGTTGTCTCTCATCTCTGTTAGCAAGGCAATGACAAGTGTTTATCACTCACATCCCTTGGGCAAGCAGAGAATTAGGCCCTGAGAGTACAGAGATAAATGATTGATGAGGCCTGTCTTCTGGGAGTGCATAGGTCATCCAGGTAAACCAAGTCAGGTGTCGGTTTGAACTGAGTGACACAAAGCGGATGACAGTGGTGTTGGCATTGTGGGCTTAATTTTGTCCATCACTGTTAACTGACATCCTGGGATCACACAATGCTGTAACACTAAGGGGCATCACCATTCTTTAGCAGATTGAGATAAAATTAAATGATGGCTATAGTTTTTCATATACTGTCAACATCTAAACAGATATTAGTATGATTTGGTCCAAGCCTGCCTGGGTGTAGGAGGGAGACCAACCCAAAGTAAAATGATCGCTCATGGTCTTACAGCTACATGGCTACGAAGTCGGCGCAACTTTATCTTTTGCTGATTAGCACACATAGATAGTATTTTAATTTTCCAATTGTAAGTGACAGAAGTTATGAGAGAGAAATGCATTGAGGAAACACTGAAAAGCAATTCTGTTCTCTGTAGCTAAGGTGTAATTAAAATAGCCTACAAGCCAAACAAAAATAAAGCTATCATAAGGAAACACTTAAGTAATAATTAATTACATGTCTAATTACCTGAAGCCTAAGTGGCATTTGATAGGGTATCTGTGGAAGGCAGAGTACGTGTGAACGCCCCCTAGGACTGCCCCGCCCCAATTCCCACAAGCGGCTGTCTTGCTGCTAATTTCCAGCATGATTTAGGGGAAGCTCCAGCATCCTGTGGAATCCCAGAGAATATAATTAAAGTTCTGTTTATAAATCCTTTATTGACGTCCCGTGAATGATTACAGTGCTGTGTGCCCGTGTGCTGCTTCCCCCTCTAATAGCTCGTTAGGAAGTTCCTTAGAAAAGACATTAGTGGCAATTTGTCAACAGCCTCTGGAAACCTAGAGACAAGGTATTTACTTTCGACAGTGCAACGGTGCAGGCAGCTGCGAGGTCTCTCCCGCAGGTGAGGCTGCTTCCCAGCTCAGCCACCAAGAGGTGGGTCGCAGGGCCAGCGAGAACAACTGCAACCCCCCGGAGCAGCCCGGTGACTTCAGCTTGAGAAGCTACATGGGGTTTCCTTGGTGTCCTTCTAAGAACAGCAATTCTTTCAAATAGGTGAATCTCTTCGTCCAAAGCAGGGTGTGGAATGAGCCTGTCATCACACTGGGTGCCCAGGGGGGCTATTTGGGGTCACTTGTCCTTCTTGGCCATGCAGAAGGTGAGAGGAGAGGGAGTCAGTGTGTAGCATCTGAAGGTGTGAAGTCATTGTACGTTTCCCCCGGCTTTATGGCTTCCGCAGCTCTCTCGCTGAATGAGCTCATGGCATCCCCTCCTCATCGCCATTCTGCAAGGTGAAACTACACTGCTCTCCTGGCCCCGAAGCAGAAGTGGGGGACTGGGAGGTTCAATATGCCCAGCGTGCTCCTTTCCGCTGCCTGGTGCTGTGTATCGGACACAGCGGGCGCTGGTGCTAGGCAGGGCTTTCCCCTCCTGCTATATGTCCTGCTATATGCAACAGCGTGACTTGTTTCTTGTTGAGGGCTTCCTCTCACCGCACGGTCGGTCAGTTGATCATCTGCTGTTTCCCTGATGCACGAGCAGGGAGCCGGGTCAGAAGTGGAGCAGCCAGGACTCGAACCTGCACTTCCGTATGGGACGAGGGCATCCCAAGGGAAGGCTTGACTCGCTGTGCCATGGCGCCCCTCCCATCTCCGGCTTTCTGAAAAGAGGCTCAAGGAGGCTGAGTGACGGAGCCAAGTTACGTGGGTTGTGACCCAGGGAGCTGGGGTTGTGTCTCAGGTCTCGAGAACGAGGGACCTTCCTGTGCTTCCTCAGCTGCCCTTCCAGCTGAAGAGCAAGGCCGTTGCTATCTACGTTTTGGGAGTCTTGGTTCTGCCAAAGGCCATTTGGACATTTGTAACATCACTTGCCGGCCATACAAAATCATCAGCTTAAAAACGAGCCTGCCATGGACTGGTTGAATCGCCAGTCCAGCATGGTTGCCTTGGCAGGGCCAGGCCGAATGGCTTCGTGGGTCTTCTCCAGGCCCCAGACTGGACGTTCCCCATGCCTATAGAGGTTGTGAGGATCACGTGCGACGCTAGGGACAAAGTACTTAACACCATATCTGGCTCAGGGTAAGTGCTCAAGAATTATTTTCGTCATTTGGGTCTCGTGTAGACTCTGATTTACTCAACAGCGCTGGGAAAGCACACGGAGGGTAAAAAGCGAGGTGGCCCGGACCCGTCACTCTGCCCTCACGGGGAGCCAGGAGGGCCGACACTCTGAATGTAACCCGATGTGACTGGCATGGAAATTGCTGTGCCGTGTTGCGTATTCAGCAACAAAATCACAACTCGAAAACCGATGAGGGAGCAGGTCGCTCTCCCAGCAGCAAAGTCCCCAAAGACCCCCAGGCTCTGCGGAGGTGAATTGCGCCGCGCTGATGGAAAAGCGTTAATGAGCATATACAAATGTGGCTGTGTGGTGACCAGCATGCCTGAAGCTCTGTTGAAAAATTATTGACAGCTATATTGCTTAGTCCTGTAGTGGTTAGGAAATGAAATGCCTTTCTCTAATCAAGTAATTGCATTAAGGAGCTACTGGGAACATGCGGGTGCTTTTCCGGAATAGGCAAGAAGTCAACTCTGCTCCAACCAGGTTAACTGTCAAGAGGAGTTTGCCTCAAATTTCTTTTAGTTCAACTAGCATAGTTTTCCCCCTTATCTGTATGCGAGCAAAAGTCTCAACAAAAAGTCCGCTAGCAGTCGGAACAAAGCAGCACGTTTCTAAGAAATCCTGCCTTCTGAAAAACACGTGTTTTTGCTTCTCCTTTTTTGGGGGGCCAGCTGGAGATGTGGGTTTGGATGCTGTGTTGAGCCCCGGGAGGAGCAAGAGCAGAGGCGGTGTGGGCAGGGGCCCTGAACCCCGACCCGGCAGATGGCGGGGGCCCAGCCTCCACGGCGGGGAGACTCCTTGGGTGTCCCGCTATTCTCCAAGCAGAGAGACATTTTCTAGTTAGCATGAGTTGCAAGGGCCAAGAGTTTTCCTGAAAACAGCAAGTGAAGAGAGTTGAGCTGGAGGGGAAACGGTGCACACACAGAGCAAGAATGTAAGGATAGAAATGTGTTGGTTTCTGTTGCCATGGCTATGGCAGAAACTCAACGCTGTGGATCTTCCACGTCTGCACACTCGTGAAGACAGAGCCGCTAAATAAAACACCACTGGTGGCTCGTTTTGTCTGCACTGTTCTGTCTACACTGCAAGTTCTTCACCCTTTTTTTTTTTTAAATCATCATCTAGTTGTCCAATGTGTGAGTATTTTGGTTGTTTGTTTTAAATGGATTTTGTTTTTCTGAAACAGAGAGAGCAAGAGATGGATAAAGGGGGCGGGGGGGGAGGAGACAGAGAGAGAGAGAGATGCTCCCATTCACTGGTTCACGCCCCATTCACTGGTTCACTCCCCAGATGCCCACAATGGCTAAGCCTGGAAGCCGGGAACTTGATGCCGTGTCCTGTGTGGGTGGCAGGGACTCCACCACTGGAGCCTTCACCCGCTGCTAGCTGGAGTCGGGAGGGAAGCGGTCTCACACACAAGCACTGTCGTAGGGAACGTGGCATCCTGTACTGCACATAGCTCACCCGCTAGGCCAAACACACCCGCCCGCGTGTTCTTTTTACGCCGTGCCTGGGCACCAGGCTGCGAGTGTTTGTGCTCTAACCGGGAGGGGTGTGCACCTCACCTCCGGGCTGTGGTCCAAGGCCCCCAGCTGCTGAGCGACGTGGATTTGAGGTGCTAGAACTCTTGGCCCTGTTTCTTCTCATTCCCCCTCTATCTCTTCCCACGCCCACATCCTCGGCATACTCAGGGCTCAATGTTCCAGCAGCTAGCTCAATCCTTCAAGCTCACACCGTTGCCATTTGTGGGGTCAACAACTTCTTCTCCTTGGCCTTGGATGGGCCCATCAGGCTTGCTGTGGCAAGACCACGGCTCCCGGACACAGCGTGTCCCCTGCTGCAGCCCCTGGGAATGACCTTGAATTGAAGGAGAAGGAGCCTGTGCCCTGCCAGGGAAAGGTGAGTGGGAAAGGGGTCCCTGAGCTTGGTGACATTGCACCTGCTCTCCCTGCTGCCCAGGCTGTCTCCCGGGTGCTACGCGACACCCAGCTGCCACACAGGCACAGCAACAGTGAGCTGCCCGACGCTGCGTGACGAGTGCTTGCTAGTAGCTGCCAACTGCTTTGAAAACAGAGAGCATTATGGGGTACTGAGTACGATAATTATCAATGATAAAGCTTCACACAACTCCCTGGATGACCGGGCAGGAAATAGGAATGCTTGTGACCGGAACGGGAAGCAGGCTGGCTCGGGAGCTGTGGACAGCCAGCACCCGGTACCCTCACATGGGCCAGGCCCGGGACTCCCTCACCTGTGGAAAGTGGGGGCTTCCTTGAGCTGAGGCATTCTGGGGTGGAGAGGGTGAGCATGGGGTTCTGGGCCGAGGGCAGAATAGGGCCTGAGGACGTGGTGCCCTCAGCACCCTAAGGGAGAACCAGTTTCAGACGTGAGGCACAGACACGTTTCTTGTGCAAGGAAACCCTCCGTGAGAAGTGGGCTTTTTGAGGCTGGATCTTGGTTTATGAAGGTTAAGGCAAAGGGCGGAGGCTGTGTGGCCCCAGTGCAGATCTACGCACTGTGGAACTTTCTACTCCCCAGGCAGAGACGTGCACGGCCGCACGTGGTGAGAGTGGTGAAGTGTTGGTGAACATGGGAGCAAGTGAGTCAGTCGCCCCACAGTCCCCACTGTCCCTCCTCACGGTCATCACCGTTCTGACAACCTCGGAGGGCGTGGCTGCGCGGATACATTTGAATATGGGTTCTTGTACTTTGCCAGTCAAAATATGTGCCTGCCCTGCTGGCCGCCCAGTGAGCCCCGGCAAACAGAGGGCAGGCACCTGCAGTGATGCCGACACACCTTGGTGTCTCCAAAAGCACCCAAGGGGTTCTCACGAGCAGTCAAGCCTGAGAACCCTGGCTATGGAGCCCTTCAGTCTGCGGGTCAGACTGTGGTCCCCTTGAGGGCAGGGCCGTGAATCAACAGAGTTCGTGATCCAGGTCACTTGGGCCACCAGGGTCAGGTGAAAGGAACAGCCGATCACTGCTAGGGTATGGAGCAGCCCACTCCTTGGCTTCCAAAGTCCACTCCTGGCTTTCCTGGGCCCCAGGGCACTGCTCTGCCTTTATGCTCAGCTGGGCCACATGGAAAATGACACCGTCCCCCACAGCCCTCTGTTACAGAGAGGGTTTCCGGGACAGCGATGGCAGTGCCCTAGGATCAGGGGAATTGCTGCTTGAGGATGGAAAACCCTGGCTCGGAGCGCAGTGTCTTGCTGCAGCTTGTACAGCTCAGCCAGCCGCTGGCTTGGCATCGGAGCGTCCCTGGGCTGTGGCACTCACAGGGTCTCTGAGGCCCTTAGTGCTGTTCCGAATCTCTCCTTCCATTCCCTACGATACCAGGATCCTCCCTCAACCGTGGGAGGAGCACAGGCCTGAAGCGAGGGAAGCTGGCAGCCCACATAGCTTCTTCACCTGGATGATGCGCTTTGAGAGCCCTGGACCACCCTCGGGAAGCCCCAGCGCAGGGCAGATCTGAAGGCCAGATAAGATTGGGCTTTGACAGCCAATCAGAGGGGCGTGATTTAGCACAGCTGTTCCTGTCTTATGCTCGAACACATGAGTGATGTAGACTAGATTCCTTGGGAAGGGAGGCTGGGCAGCACCTGGGCTTCCCTGGACTGGCAGCCGTGAGGGACACTGGGCTTGTACCCCAGAGTAGCTCTTGGTGGCCTGGATATCCTAGGTGCAGGGTTTCCTCCATTTCAAACACATAGAGCTTATTTACATAGAAGGAAGTCCGGCTGCCGCCGGCCAGCCATTTATCTATCCATCCGTCCGTCCATCTGTCCATGCAGGATCTTCTCCTGTCCTTTCACATCTGACCACAGGGTAATAACCACCACCGTGATAAGGGCCCATGGAGGGGACAGAGAAGAATCAACCAACGCAACTGTGTGACCTGGAGCTGTGATTCCAGGGACTGCAGCAGACACACCGCCCAAGCTGCTTCCTCGGGAAGCTACACGTGGCGCACAAGGTCGTGTGCTTCCAGGCGCTTACAGGGACTTGAGTACTAAGTGAGGGTGGCAGCTACCCGCATGCGTGTTCCTCAGAGCCAGGGTTGAAGAAACAAAAGGTGATGTAGGAGGTGGCGGGAAATCAGCCCCTGGGGTCTCAGAGGGGAGCCAGGAGTAGGGAAGAGTAGCCAAATGGAAGGGAAGTGGGAAGAGAAGTTCTGGTTTCTGGGCCTCTCTCTGCCACACACCGACGCTGGGATTAGGTGACTTATTTCCCTCTTGGAGCCTCAGCGTTGAATGCAGAGTGTCTAAGCTCTCTCACGGCTTGTGCTGGGGGCAGGATGGCAGGATGGAGCAGCACCCGTGTACCCACAGGCAGCTGCCCACACACGGGCACTCTCACACATATGCACACAGGTGCAGGCTGGCACACATCCACACTCACATATGCATACAGAACACTCCCATATGTACACAGCACCCAAACACATATGCTCATGCGAGGACACATGCACCGTCCTTCACATGCATTCTCACAGATACACACACAATGCTACATACGTGCAGTCACACGCTAACACATGTGTGCATGTCTAGTCCCCCACATATGCACCCTGTCATACATGCTCAGTCGCACACACCCCCACGGGGCCCTTCTCTCCTACACAGGAATACACACAGGCACACGGATCTCGGTGCCCAATATTCCACACTTCATTTCCAAATTTTCAGAAAGCAGTAACAGACCAGTCAGGAAATGAAAATAAAAGTCATCTGGAGAGCTTTTATCCGATCCTGATGATCTTGCAGCCCTGGTTTCGCTCCTTTTTCCACTGAGTAAGTCCAGAGCCTTCCGTCTTCCTAGAGGCACCTCTTCGAGGGGAACAAAGCCTCAGGAGGCGGGAGCCCCAGGGGAGAAACTTATAACAAAAGAAACTGCAAGAAAAAGGGGGAAAAGTCCTTTTACCCTCTTCCACGGGGAAAAGAATAAAAGATGCTTGCAATGTTCCTTCCCCACATTTGTATAAAGAACTGCGTGTTCTTGTTTACTTTCTGTGGAGGTCCCGCTTCCTCCTAGCATTCCTGGTGGTCACACTCACCCGTGACGGGTGCTTGAGATGCAAATCTGAGCTACAGCGTGAGAGCCGCGTGTGCAGGCAGCAGGGCGGGGAATTCCAGGATGGAGGCCGGGGCTCTCTGCACGGAGGGCACTTCCGGGCATCTCCCTCCTTGTTCCTGGAGCTCCCTGACCTGCCCCTCCCACCCCTGAGTTGCAGACGGCTCGGCGGGGGGTGTGGTCGGCAGCACCTGTGTGGCCCCTGGTTCAGGGCGGGGAAAGACACACAGAAAGGGAGTGTTGGGGTCCGGGACTCCCACCCCCCAAGCCCGAGCACCAGGACAGGGATGGAGTGCCACGGGCCCGCCATGTCCCAGGGTGGCCTGATGGACTGCCCCCCCCCCCGCCCAGGGCAGCTTTGCTGTCTTCAGAGAGAGGCCATAAGCTTCAGCTGGAAGGTGCTTTCAGTTTCCTGTCTTCTGCAGAGCCCCGTTTCACAGATTGGCAAACTGAGGCTCAGAGGGCTTCCTCGGTCCAAGGTCTCATGGCAAGCAAGTAGAAGGGCTTCAACGTGAATTTACAACATTTAAGCTCAAATCCAGTGCTTGTAGCCTTGTATCATGAATAATAAAGCCTTGTAATAATCATAGAAACAAAAAAGCTAACATTTTAAGGTTCTGACCAAGTGGCTGGCACCATTTTATTTAATCCTTTTAATCACAAGAGGTGCATACTTTTATAAAGAGATTCTTAAAAAAGTAGGCATGCAGGGCCAACACTGTGGTGCAGCAGGTTAATGCCCTGGCCTGAAGCACTGGCATCCCAGATGGGCGCCGGTTCAAGACCCGGCTGCTCCACTTCTGATCCAGCTCTCTGCTATGGCCTGGGAAAGCAGTGGAAGATGGCCCAAGTCCTTGGGCCCCTGTACCCACGTGGGAGACCTGGAGGAAGCTCCTGGCTCCTGGCTTCGGATCAGCACAGCTCTGACTGTTGCGGCCAGTTGGGGAGCGAACCAGCGGATGGAAGACCTCTCTCTCTCTCTCTCTCTGCCTCTCCTCTCTCTGTGTAACTCTGACTTTCAAATAAATAAATCTTTTTTAAAGAAAAAAAAAACAGCTTTCATCTGCTTTTAAAAAAATAAATAAAAAAGTAGGCATGCATTTCAATTTTTTTTGTGCCCCAATAAACTGAAATTCCATTTCCACCGACTTTTTGAAGTTCCCAATCAGCCAGTAAGGAAATCAAGCCCTAAAGAGTTAGCGGATTTGCAGGAAGCCACGTGCCCCGTGGAGGCAGAGGGTGCATGCTCTGGTGTAACTCTCCAAGGCCTGGCTCTCTGCCCCTCCTGATGGAGTGCCATGTGCAGCACCACGCAGATCTTTCCCAGTCGTGGAGACCCATGGGGGCTCCGGTGCCCCAGTCAATGCCAACTCCCTTTCTCCCCAGGGATCAGATGAGCGCTCCCTTTGGGGCTTGCTGCAGATGGAAATGAACGTCAACAGCTCTTCTACTCATCTTTGCTTTTCTCACTGAAATTGCCACTAGGATTGCATGCTCCACAAGAATTGGGATAATGCAGTTTCTGAATTCACTTGCACCCAAGGGAGGCTGCAAATCAGACAGCTGCAGTTCCTGTGAGGTGTCTTAAGCATGCTGGATGTGGTGGAGTGAGGAGGGGATACGAGCCCGAGAGAAAGGCACATAAAAAACAATCATTCGGGGACCAGTGTTGCGTGCCGTGAGCTAAGCTGCCACTTGGGAAGCCTGTGTTCCGTGTCAGAGCACTGGTTTGAGTCCTGTCTACTCCGCCTTCAATCCAGGGTCCTACTGGCAGCTCTAAGAAGGCAGTGGAAGATGGTCCAAATTCTTGAATTCCTATCCCCTTCCCCTCCATGGGAGACCTGGGTGGAGTTCTAGGCTCCTGGCTTCAGACTGGCCCACCTCTCTCTGTTGAGGCCATTTGAGGAGTGGACCAGTGGATTGAAAATCTGTCTCTCTCCATCACTCTTTAAAATCAATCACTATTTTAAAAGTATTCAATTTCTTCAGTTATTAGAAAGAAATCTTAAGGATGCCATCAGATCAACTTTGCACACAACCGTGTCTTGTTTTCTCCATGGAGCTTTTGATTGGACTGATGGACCCCTCCCACCATGCCACTAAGCCTGTGAAAGTCACCATCAGCCCCAGGGAACACACCAGCATTGGCTGGGAAGCCTGGATTCCACTCAGAAGCCCTACAACACCGAGGCCTGGGGTGTCACAAACCAGCCCTTTGTAGGCGTGACGAGGTACTCACGTCACTTCTGGTGTTGGCTTGAAAAGGACTGATTCAGCATTTTAATGACCAAAGGGGTTTCTACCAGCCTAATAATGAGAAGTGACAGGGTCCCCAGAAATGAAACGACGAGGCATGAGAGACAGCAACAGTCAGGGTGACTGGCACTAGTCCTGGGGTCATCTGAGTCCCCTCCCCCCATGCACAGTCCAAAAGTTTTGATTGAAGGACCACAAGAAGAAGAGTGACGAAGCCAAGCTGTGCTCCCATGTCAACGGCCTCTGGTTTCCAAGGCAGCTTCCCTCTAAGAGGGCTGCAACTCATGGTGTCATATAGTCATCAATTTCGGAGAAACATCTTCCTCTCTATGTAGATCAAGGGCAGTTTTGAGGCCTTCTGAACACAGGTGGGAAGGCTGAGCCACCTGGAAGGGCAGTGGGCACCTCCCCACCCCCTACTGACCCTTGCCCCGGCACTTTGAAGTCTGGCAACAATGATGACCGACATTTCTGGACTGCTGCATTCCCTACTCCCCGCCCCAAGCCCTACACCGGGAATCCGGCTCTCCATAGCTTCTCCAGGGCAGAATGTCCCCAGGGGGCTGGTTATACAACTGCTTAGATCTCAGCCTGTGTCTCTGAATAAGTGGGCTGGTCCCAGGGTCTTTGGGGGGTTCTGCAGCGGGCTTGTTGTTTTGGCTCAGTGATGTCTCCGAGCAAGGCATCCATCTACAGGGTTGCTTAGACCTGCAAGGCATTGTGGGATAATCAGAGAGAATGCTGGGAGACTTGAGACAGCCTTTGAAGCTTGTAAATGTGGGACAGGACCCTCTTAAAGTAGTGACTCGGGGAGGTCGCCAGGGAAGGAGGGGGCTTTGCTACCCCTCTGTGAGCCTTAGCCTTCTGGTCTCACAGAGCTCAGCTCTTCCTTAAACCCCCCAGATTCTTGTCTTCCTCTGCAAGGCTGAGACTGTCTAAGCCCTTCTGCAGTGTGGTGTGTTGACTGCAGATGAGGGGAGTGACAACAAGAAACTCCCAGGAGTTTCTGGAACATTCTAATGCTTCCAGAACATTCCAACACTGCATCGGGGTGTGCACGAAGCATCTACCGCAGTAGGCTGGTAGCCTGACCTGTGGAACACTTTAGTGATTCACCTGAGGGTGAGTCAGTGCCCTCTGTGATTTGCAAAAGCGCTGCTCACCGAACGTTTTGTCATTGCTGAACTCCATACTCTTACTAGCCAGCACTTGGGGGCTTTGGGAAGCCATGTTTGGGTTTACGTCCAGCTAAAACAATCCAGTAACCACACAGGCAATTCTGCAAGAGGCCTGGGTGGTGAAATCAAGAACAGAAAGTTCTCTCTCTCTCTTTAGCAATGCTGAGCAGAGAGCCCTAAGACAGGCTTTTCCTATTCCAGGCTCCTCTGTGTGAGGAGGAAGCTCCGTTTTCATTTATCTCTTACGTCCTTTGAAGTACAAGCCGCTGTCTGCCTAATGGCCCAACCCAGAGAGACTAGAGTGAATTCCTTTTACATTAAACAAATCCCAGTCTAAGAAGGCAGCAATATTTCTACACAAGTCAACCCGTGATGTCGGTGTTTGCCAGCTCATGATGGCTATCAGCTCTGTCGCTAATGGAGCACACGCCCAGTGAGTGGCAGGACGAGACCCCTGATGGGTTTCCCAGTCGCAAGCCCCTCTCTCCTGCTAATCCCTTCTGCTCCCAGGGAGGTCTGTCCCCTGAAGGGGCCAAGAAAAAAAAAAGTAGAGAAAGAAACCTGAGGAAGAGGGGCCAAGACAGGAAGAAAGGATGAAATACAGAGAAATGGCAAAAAGGAAATGAAAAGAACTCCACTGTTCAGTTTCTTCTCTTGCCTGACCCAATTATCAGATTTTGCATTTAAGTTTAAGACAGCAGATCAAACAGCAAGAGGCACTTTGTACTTCTGCCAGGAGACCATATGATGTCTCTCAGCCACTCTCCTGCAGGCCAGGCAGAGGGAGCCATGCCTCGGAGCTGGGCGTGCACATGGCGCAATGTGGAGAGATGCCGCGGAATCCATAAGTGACTGTGCTCCTGGATGGTGGCCAGGGTTTATGGCACTTTATCAGTTCACAGAGAAAAGACAAGGCATAAGCTCATTATAACGTTCCACAAATAAGTCAAAAGTGGAAGCTGAGCTGAAAGAAAGACGAAAGCCCGTGTCATGCTTACTTTGCAAATGGATCGTCCTGGGAGCTGTTTTAAGGGCATGCACGACTTTTTACAAGGTCCAGATCTGATCTGAGCTGGGTATTTGACATGGCTTGCGTTGGCCATGTGCTTTCTCCATCAATGTGAAGGGCTGGATGGCAGACGTTAATTCTTCCTTCTCGAGATCCTGGCTTGCCTCCCGAGTGAGGTACTGTAAGAATGTACTTACGATGCATTGAGATTGGTGCTGGGAGCTATGGTATTGCAGGGGTCTTCATGCCTTCAGACAAGGCTTTGAGTGCTAAGATGAAATAGATACTTTGGAGAGGTCACTTCTCACTTCCTGGGTTATGAAAGCATTGGGAACCCCTGACTTCCACTACGAGGCTGGGGGTTTGCATGGAGATGGGGTGGGAAGATTTCTACTGTCTATAGTCACAAGTTCTCTTTTGTTAAGACTTATTTCTTTGAAAGGAGGAGAGAGAGAGAGAGAGAGAGAGAGAGAGAGCGCTAGCTTCCACCTGCTGGTTCGTTCCCCAAATGGATACAACAGCCGGCTTTGTGCCAGGCTGAAGCCATGAGCTAGGAACTCCCTCCTGGTCTCCCAGATGGGGGGCAGGGGCCCAAGTGCTTGCGCCATCCTCTGCTTCTTTCCCAGGCACATGGGCAGGGAGCTGGGTCAGAAGCAGAACAGCTAGGTCCGGAACCAGCACTCCGATAAGGAATGCCAGCACTGCTGCTGAGCCACAATGCTGGCCCCCACTCAAGGTTCTGGAAGCACCATGGATGACCCTTAGCCCATCGAGGGCAGTAGAATTAGCATGGCGCAGCAGCACTGACTTCTCACAATTAAATCAGATCATAGTCTTTCCAGATGTTCTACAAAGTCTTGCTCTTTTCCTGGGAGAAGATAGATGTGGTGGAGCATGGGCGTCGCTGCTGTACTCTGCCAGTGCGTGGCTGGGTGTTTTAAAATTGACCTCGAAGGCCAGTCCTCCTCAGTGCCTGCTCTCCCACTTCCCTTTGCCCTGGAGGAGAACCTCACTTCCTCCTTTGTACCTTTCGTGAGCTCCTAAGTGGGTCAGAGTTCCTGTTAGGGTTTGCTGCAGCTCCTAATGTGTGCACCTTATTCTTTGTATCTGTGAACGCCTTTAATCCTTACACTAGCTCGCTGAGGTAAGCACCATTATTGCACCCATTGTACAGACATAATGGGCCCATAGCACACTGATGCAAAACCTGGGCGTGTGTGGCAAGATGTTAAGAGTTGGTCAATCCGGGCGAAAGGTATAGAGCAGTTCTATGTATTCCTCTTGCAATTTTCCTGTGCATTCAAATTATGTCAAAAGGAAAAGAAAACGTCTCAGGAGTTAGACAACTCTGGATTTCGGTACCAGCTCAGTCACTCACTAACTGCTTATAGACTAAAGCTTTTGCATACATTACCACAGTCAAGCTTCATCATTGTATAAGGTTCTGTAGCTATTACATATTTATCTCAATGGTGCACCTGAGAAAATGGAAGTTCTAAGAGAGATTAAAAATACACTTAAAAAAAATCCGTGCTTATATATACTACATTGAGTTCACCTGCAGTTTGAACTGATCCAAAATTGTATTTCTTTACACCAAAAACAATTTTAGGAGAAACATAGTAGCTGCTAATCAAGACTCTGACCTTAAAAGGTGTAACATGTAACTTAAAATTCCTTAGCTTCCCTTAATTAATTTCTAAATAATTGATGGAGAAGGAGAATTCATGGAAAGACTAAACATTTGGAACTTGGTTAATTTTAACGCTTCCTCGTAATTATTACAATGTAAAGAATGGTCTTTTTTTTTTTTTTTACCTTAAGGAAATACCTTAATATATGATCACTTTTTTTTTTATCTTCCAGCCACACCTAAAATTTTTGTTATCATTGCTTCCATTCATCTGCCATCCATCCATCCATCCATCCTCCATCCTCAATCCCCTCTTCCTCCTTCCCTCCCTCCCTCCCCTCATTCCTTCCTTCCGTTCATCAGTCCACTTGTCCATCCATTCTCCCATCATCTGTTGGGTATGCATATGCCCCATGAATAAAGGCTGTCACAGGAGAGGCACATAGTTTGTCTTAACTGAATTGCAGGGGAGACGTATGCATAAACAGACCAGAAAGTAGGGTGCAGGTCAGTGAATGGGTGAGGGATGAGGAGGTAAACTCCAGCAGCCCAGTGGAGAGAGAAGTGCTTCTTCCACAGCGCCCTTGAATTGCGACAATCAAACCTCAAGCACCACATATGTTACAGAAGAGGCAGGACAGCATATTGTGTGGTTCACCAGCTCCTTGAAGGACCTCTGTGGCCAGATGCGCGAGGCAGCACAGTGCACTGATGTCTCCACTGGAAGAACATTCCCTGGGATGATTTTAATGACTCTTCGCAGAGTTGTAACCGATCACTTAGAGACCATAATTTTCTAAAAAGAGTTCAGAAGGCTTCTTCTAAGCACATTAACAAGCCAATATTTAAGTTTATGTGACATATTTATGTCCACTACCTAGATCTTTCTGAGGTTGATTCCATTTATATGACACCTGGATAAACTCATTTTCACAAGAAAAACTGGAAATTTCACTACCTGCTGCTCTGACTTCCAGATGAAACATAAACTATTGAACTTGCGAGCCCAACACTGACCCCTGGGGGCCTGGAATTAACACTTTCCACTTAGGGAAATAACCATCCTGTGTCTGCTCCCCTATCAATATTCTACAGCACAATATATTTTAATTCCCTGATAATTAAATAAATAGAATTTTTTACTAGACTCTATGCCAAAGGACCAATGACAGTGAAAATCGATTGTTTCTGTTGGTCTTTTCTGTCTACGTTTTTTATTCCTTATCTAAAGAAATTTATATTATGCATTGCCAGAAAAGCAAGTGAAAATAACCAAAAGCAAACCCACATTCCTAAGAGGATGGACAAATGCAATTTTTGTTTTATGCTTGATGCAATGCGTCATCTATTACCATCACTAAAGGCATTTGCTAGTTGATTGAATTCTATTGTGAATCCTACCATGAAATGAGACACTGGCTTTGATGGATCTCTTGTGTAAACCAGATATTTATGAGTTAGGTTTACTCACTGTAAACTACATACTATGATGGATAGTTGATGTCTGACTTCCTGCTTAAGGGAAGTGTGGTTTAGGATTTTCCTTTGATCAACACTGCAGAATGAGAGGAATCTCCCTTCCAGGTGGGGAGGACCAGCCTCTGTTACAGGCATGGTTCGCCACTTCTCTTCTCACGTGAGAATCTGCGGTTATCCAGCCTCATGGACAGGGCCTGTAGGTCAAAGACGCTGACACTCCCTTTCCCCACTTTTCCCACAATACCTGTCCCTGGGCGATATCATTCATCTATTGCTTTTACATTAGAGACTCCCAAACTCGTGTTTCCAGCACAGGAAACTCTTTCTCTGGAATTCTAGACCTGAATTTCTGGAGAGATGAGAACCACACTGGGTACTTTGTAGGCTTCTCAGAACCAATATATCGCAGACCTAACCCACCACATGGAAGAATTCCTTAGTCCATTGGATGACATTGCATTGTAAGGGATTTTCCCCTTAGATCTGCCTGCTGGAGACTGCATGTACGTACAGACGGAGGAGGCAGATGTGGGCATCTTTCTTTCACACTAGAAGATCCCCCTGCCTTGTCATCTGGGCTTTCAATGGTAAAATGCTTGGTGTATGGCTTGTCTTCCTTGCTATTGGATTTCCATGCTGAGGGCAGTTTTGTCTGTGCAGGGAGATGAATACAGGAAGATCAAATCCCTCCAGTTTACTGTCTTCTGGACCCGGATTGGACAAGTTGATAATCTCTCCAGGACCTGGATCCAGTGTGGTCACATGTGGGAAGGTTCTGTGTGTGAATTTCACACCATCATACAGATATGAATTATTTTAGAAAGCTATTTACTTTGATATAGCTTATTTTCAACTTTGCATCTATTGCTGTAACCAGTGTTTTAGCTCTGCCATTCCTCCATGTGTTTGCTATTGTATGTAATGCTCCTATAGGCCCTCTTACAAATCCCAAGTAGTTTTTTAGGAGAGCCTCATTTGCCTCCCTGCGTGTCACGGAGAACTCAGCTCCAAGGGTCTTCATGTTACTGTATTCCCAAACGTCATCCTAACCAGGAAAGACGGCTTATTTGAGCATTTTATTCTTTCTATGATGGCCAGCATAGCACACGAGTTACACCAAATCCACTTCAGATCTTCAGGGAGAAATCCACCCCTGGTCCCATGATCTTGTCTAAGTAGCACTCCTCCTTCACGCACACCCTTTCTCTCCACATAATTCCTGATGAACTGGAGGCTTGGTCTGGATTATCTTAAGAATCCCTGCAAACCTCCGCTAGCCTCTGCACATAGACGGAACAGCACCCAGGCACCTCCCACCTTTGTTGTTGACTCACTGCTGTGTCTGTAGAAGCCAAGTGCAAAGAGATGAACTAATTGTGCAAGCGATCGTCACAAGGGTCATGGAAATCATGGACAAATTACACATGCACTTCAATGTTGTTTTGCCCCAAAATAAACTTATCTTTTAAATTTCACATCCATGAACTCTTGGAAGCCCCATATCTCTTGCTGACATCCCTCTTGGTTTTCAGTCACCTTAACCACCACATGAACAGGACTGCCCTGTCCCTGGGCCTGCTGAGAGCAGAGCCAGGAGCAGTGCCGACACTGGCTGTGCTGGGGCGCCGGGGAGGGCAGAGCCCACGTTAGCTACACTTGCCCAGGCTCTGCCAAGGGACTCTTCTGAAAGTAGGGCAAGCTTTGCATGAAACCTCATTTTCAAACCGAAACCATGAATAAAAAAAGGTGGTTCAGTGTGGTTTTTACTCAAAACCAGGTGAAGCGTTGTGGTTCAGCCGAGTTTTGACTTGAAGCCAGAGAGAGTTCACTGTGCTGGGCTGGATCTTGTTTTACTTTTCATGTTCCATTTGGTTCTGTTTCCCCAAGCTGAAATCCGGGTTTCAGAGGGGGTGCAAAATGAATAAAGTGAGGTTGGCATGAAATCTGCTGCAGAGAAACACAGCCTCTGCTTTGTGAAGGCCACGCCACTCTCCCGGGCTAGCCTGCTTCTGCTTTCTCACAAAACTTCTGGAAAGGACCTTCCTGCACTCAATAAATGGTTCCTGGAACTCTTTTTTAAAGGAACAGAATTATTAACACCACGCAAAAATAGCAAAGGCTATTTGCCTCTTGTATATTTTAACAGATCCATTAATGAATATGCTGGTGGGAGTCAGCCACTGAAACTTTGGGGGGGGGGGATACTTGAAGCAACAGATGATAAGGTTGCATTCTCCGAATTTCTGTGCTTTAAGCATGCTTTGAGCTAGATACTTTAATTTGTGAATTCTCACAATACTTTTCAGTACTCTACGGTTGGGGAAAGGAGGTTCAGACCAACTGCATGAGTTGCTCGTATACTAACAAGAAGGAAAGCTAACGTAATATAGGTTGAGCGTCCTTCATCCAAAATGTTTGGGGCCAGAAGTGTTTCAGATTTGGGATTGTTCTTTTTTTAGATTTTAAAGTACTTGTGCATTTATAATGAGATATCTTAGAGCCGGGACCCCAAGCTTAAACTTATGTTTCATGCATGTATAACTTATTCACATAGATGGAAGGTAATTTTACATAATTATTTTAGTGCATCTGTGATTTGATCTTTCACATGAAATCACATGTGGAATTTTCCACTTGTGTCATCAAGTAGGTACTCTTCAAATTTTAGATGTTGGAACATTTTAGATGTCAGATTTTTGGATTAGGGATGTTCAAACTGTATTAGTTAGTTCCAGCCTATAAGCGGTAGGGGAATATATTTCTCCCAGGTCTAATTTTTGGCTCTTTTCATTTGACCATGATTCCTAGAAGTCAGCCCAAAGTTCTACCCACCAAGAGCATTCAACTTGGCAAAGAAGTCAAAATATATAGCTAGCACCATAGCTCATAGCATTTCATGGAAGGTACTAAATGTCCAAATGCCAGGCTGCGTGAGTTTGGGGAAGAGGAGATACCCCTCTGGTTTGGGAAGGAAGGGTTGGAGACTGTAGGCTTTCCAAAAAAATTTTTTTGTGAAAACATTGACATTTAGGGCACCAAAGAGTAGCTGAGTGTGGAATTGGGCAGAGGGAAGGGACAGTTCGTCTGGGAGGGCGAACAGTCCAGGTGAAAGCAGAGAGGGGGAGGATTATTTGTCAGCATGCAGATTTTGCAAAGGAGAGCTGAGGAAAGTGATTTGCAAAGTCAGGTTGGGATTAAGTTGTACAAGTCTTGGTTTTTATGGCCAATGAGTTTATATTTTATCTGCTGAGGGAAGTCATTGAATATTTTTGAGTCTGAATTGAGAAAGTCAGGAAAAAAATACAGTCAAAAGCCAGGGATTTAATTCTGAAACTTCCTCCTCAAGTCCTATTGGAAACTCAGAGGATTAAAACACACACACACACACACACACACACAAACACACACAATTGGAATTTTAAAAAAATCATTGAGGAAATACTAATTTTCACACCATTCAAGTACAACAGCAAGATATACTTGAAATTACAGATTAATACCAAGCTTTGGCTTGAAGTTTGAAGTTGGTATTTATTAGCAAATATCTCACATGAATATCTTGCCAATGGCTTACTTATACAAACTGAAAAAAAATTTTGAAATATATGAGCTCTTTCTTTCATAATCACAACCCTCCCAGGGGAAACACAAATTAAGTTCTTTTTAATGAGAAATAAGTCAAGCAGTGAGAGTAAGATTGTCAGATTGAGCTATGCAGTGCCACAGGCAGTACGAAGTCTATGGATTTCTCTTACCTTTTAGAACTAAGTTCCTCCCCTTGGATGCAAAATCGTCCCCACTGGGAATCCTTGACATGGCTTGCTTTGAATGCCATGTTGAGGAATTCATGCAAGGTCTAATGTCTGATGAAGTGTGTGTTGCAGAAGAGATTAGATGCACGCTCCAAGCGAAGAGGCTGACAATTAACAGAGATCACATCTTAAGGGACAGATGGAAAGACCAAACAGAAGCTAGAGAACTACTGAGGAGAGACATCTTGTTTAGGCATCATGGTTAGTTACACGCTGACTGATTATACTTCCTGCTGGCTATCAGTTCTTCTGTAGACAACTTCTCTTTCACCATGCTTTCATCAAGGTGACGGCAATAGAAATGTCAAGAAAATGCCATACATAGACCCCACACAATATAAAATCAACATGGATCCTCAATACAAACTACTTCTAAAGCCTTAGGTTTACACTGGCTTTTATTTCCTTTTATATGCAGGGAATGAGCCCTCCTTTAAGTGATAGCTATAAAAATATTCATTTTAAGCAACCTGATGAATATTGGAGAAATCTCAATTACTAAAATAAAACAATCAAACATTGATAATAAATTAGAGTGGTTGAGTATACGAAAATAGTGGGTTCTTTTATCTTTTATTCTTTACTGGCTGGGGCTATTGTGTAGAACTCTTCTATTTTTTGACTAAAAATTAGCCATTTCATCTTTAAAAAGAAAACAAAGCATTGTAAAAGTAGGAGAGGTCTATTTGGTGTTGAATTCTCTGTTGTTCCCAAAGATCAATTGTTCATCACTTATAAGAATGGACATTTTGTGTCAAGGTAGTGATAATTGGTGAGAATATTATTATTTTTCAATGATCCCCCATTTACAGAACATTAATTTCTTTCAAAAGCTGTTGAAAACATCCCTGGAATAATATCTTGGTTCATTGAACTTGGGCTATGGATTTAAGTACTAAGTAGATCAACAACCTTAAAAAATTTGAGTTCGGTCCAATCGTTCTTAGATACCATCATATTAGTCAAAATTTCAATTTGATTGTTCATCGTGTTTAAACTATGAGCATCTACTTTGGTAGAGAGAAAGGTTGAAATTCAACCCCAAAACATACCTTATGTTGTCATGACAACTCCTATACATGGAGATAGGGCAGTCAGGTATTTGATCTGGTTGGATTATGCCTCACTTTACACATAGTTGCTTCTACAAAGACTTTTGGAGGCTGAAACACACTGGAGTGATTTGACCATAACCTGTATGTAGGAAAGGTCTGAAATCTACCTTTGACTCGAGGTTGCCCTTATGCGACCTGTAGTATATAACAGATGTGACCGTTTGCCCATTTACTTCAGTTTTCCTTTTGGATCCATGAGGGAAGGTGGAATGTGCTCAGTGCCTTCACTGAATCAAGTGATTTCTATGCAATGAGCAATCTTCCAGAAAATTCTACTACAAAGGCTTACTTTCCTTTGGTGAGTATCACGATGTTCCTTCCAGGTTCGCTTCTTCTAGAACTCAAAAATAGGTAGTTCTGGTAGGATAAATGAATGGGAATGCCGTTTTATAAATGAAAAGGAAATATGCTTTCTTCCCTTTTTATTGTCTTTAAGTACATGACAACATGTACTGACTGTGATTATTTTTATTTTCCTAGGAGGAAAAATAGTGTCAAACTTATAGATTCTATTTTTACTAGAATAATAAGATGTCACTGGGCAAACATTACTTTATTGGAAGAGTTTTGGGTGTTTTTTTTTTTTCCTTCTTTTTTACTTGTCAACACAGATTCACATAGTTCATAGCTGTATTTCCTGGTTACAAAGCATGAACCTTTCCAACATTTCCTATTCATTTCTTAAGCCAGATCGGGGCAAGGAACAGCTGTAGAAGGTAATTAAGGGACACTCTGATGTTTTTGCCAGTTCTGCTGATCCACTGTGGACTGTTTTATTATTTAAACCTCTGCTGCTTGAAGGATCATTTTTCTGCTTCCAATGCATGTTTTCCTAAGCCACCTGCATGCAGGAAGGAGTCTTTATGTGCTCTTGGGGTCTCTCTTGCCAGAGTTCTCAGACCAAAATAACACCTTTGTCTATTGAGGGGCAGGCTGGCTCCTTATGTCTTTTAGGAGACAGATCACCATCCCTTGACTTGGGGAGAATACAGACCCACTGAGGTTTCCATTTCTCCTCCAGACTCTGAGCTCGGAAGGCTCCAGCCCCTCGTGTAGAGACGCCAGGGCTCACGTATGCTGCCTGCATCCCTGTGCCCTCCTTTTAGAAAAACACCTGTGACCCACAGCCAGGGAATGAGAGAAAGATTCTTTCTGGGCTTGTGTCTGCTCTTCTGCTCCAGATTATATATGTGTGAAACCTCTTAAATCTTCCCTATAAGTTACAATCTTTATGGATGATACCTTTTCTGTTTGCTTAGGTTGGTAACTCAGAGGTCAATGCCAAGCATTCTCTATAACCATAACCATCCAATATGTAGTAAGAAAGATCTTTTCAAGAGTGTTTTACCATGTGGTCTACAGAAGAATCATGTAGATGCATAAATGGTTTGGAAGGACTTATGGTCTCATTCACTCAGACCTTGGCAAACATGTACTAACCCGAAAACAACCAGACTATTTGGTCAGTGTGAGGAGGTAGTGGTCAGTTTATGGTTGCCTTTGGTTTTGAACAGTCGTTAATCTGTGTTATACCTGTTGCTCAATATTTTTATTATTTTCCCTGAAGACATACATATCATCTGGTAAGTCTATTTCACATCTGTTTTTAAGTATGTTTGGTGATACTTGAATGGTGTTTACAGTAATATAAAAATATCGACTTTGAAAAGTTGGGCTGAATTTGCACTAACAAGCCTTTTCTTTTCTTGGTCCAAAAGCAACAAAATACAGAGCAAAGGGGAGGACCGAGAATCAGAAGTGCTGATTCTTCAAAGCAGAGTGCAGTGGGTTGAACTCACCAACTCTAGAATTAGCTGTCTGGCTCTAAGCACAGATCTGCCCATGCTAGTGCCTGGCCTGGGGTAGGAGAAGGGTGTGAGGTAGGAGTGTAGCACCTACCCTGGGTGCTGCTGGAGGATTCAAACACTTAAGTGCTTGCCTGGCTAGAGGGTAAGTGCCACGTAAGGATTGGCTACATTCCTTTGACCTTGGCTTTGTCACTAAGGAGCAGATACTTGAACCCCTTTAGGTCTCAGTCTTTTCATGTAAACAGTGGACTGAAGCCTTTTAGCCTTGTTGTTTCCCTTCTAAAAAAGGTATCTTGCAAACGCCTAAGGAAAGTCACACAAAAGAATGCACCATATAGTTTATCCACCAATGGAAGTCAGTGGACATAGGCCAGGCCAGTATGGTTGGCTGCCCTTACATAGTAGAAAATGGAGGATTCTGTCTGTGGAAGTATGAGGAACTAGTTCTGTCAATTCAAGTTGAATGTTTTCTTAATTAAATTTTTTATTTATTTGAGAGCAAGAGAGAAGGGAGAGAGAAGGGAAAGAGAGAGAGAGCGAGAAAGACAGGGAGAGAGCCCATCCTCTCATTTACAATAGCTAGGACTGGGCTAGAGCTAAAGCTGGGAGTTGGGCACTTGATCCAGGTCTCCTACATGGTGGCAGGAACCCAAGTACTTGACCTATTACCACTGCCTCCCAAGGTGTGCATTAGCAGGGAGCTGGAGTCAGGAGCTAGAGTTGGCTATCAAACCCAAGCACTCCAATGTGGGATGCAGTAGGCTACATGCCTACTCCCAAGGTGGTCTTTCAACAGCACCCAAATGAAATAACAGTTTCCAAATGGACGGCACCATTTGGTCCCACATTCTTTCCAATGTCCCTATTCATTTGTTTTTGTCTCATGGGCAGAATCAGGATCAACATCACTGAAAAAAGAGTCTTGGATTAAAAATCAGTTGTGTGGATTTTTATTTCTGCTGAGTTTTCTCTTACACAGCTACCTCTACTCTCCCAAGGGAAACCGTTTTCCCCATTACTGATGGAAAGTTAAGTCTCCTCATAAGAAGGATTTCCCTTCCAGAAACCCAAAACGAGATGTATTAGACAATGTGATTTTGTGCCAGTGAGCAGCCTTTTCCAAAGATTTGAGCGGAATAATTTGTTTTTCATGGTTTATAGGTAGTAGATAAAACTTACATGGAAAAATGGACAAGAAGAAATGGAAAATAAGACGCAGAACCTGAAATCGTAAGCTTAAAAAGCAATTTGTTTTATTTCAGCTGTGCCCAGAAATAACTTGAGGTTAACAAGTGAGTGTTTCTACTGGAAGATTCAGCTACAATTAGGTCACCAGCTTAGAGAAGACGTAGGTGGAAATTTAAACACCAAGACTATCATTATAAAGGTACTTTATCAGCAAAACTGTCAGTTATGGCTTGTTGACTTAAAATGTTTAAGAAGCTAAAATATCAAAGGAGAGGACGAGAATTTGTAGAGATCTCCCAAAATCAACAGTAGCCAAGGGTCTAAATATTAGAAAGTTGCTTTCATAATGCCCTTGGGGAGTTGGCTTTGAGCACTTTGAATTCCACACCAACGTGATGTGGGAAGCTTAGCTGCTTCCTCTTGAAGTCCCTGCTCTGTCCAGGGGAACCTGGGCCATAGACTTAATTCTGGTAGTGACAAAATGCCAAATTTGTTATTGTTTAGGGTGATTGAGGCATGGCCATGCTGTTCTGATTTCCCACTGGAAGTTGGATGTGAAAATCTCTGATGGGGCAACCATGTAAGACTCTGGTTAAGATGTCTGTGTCCCATGCTGGGGGGTGCCCATTTGCTATCAGGCTCCGGTTCTTAACTCCAGCTCCCTGCCACTGGAGACCCCAGAAAACAGTGGTGACAGCCCCAGTAATCGAGTCCCTGCCACCCACATGGGATACCAGGATTGAGTTCCCATCCCTTGGCTTCTGCCTGGCCCAGCACTGGCCACTGTGGGCATTTGGGGGATGAACAGAGGAGATGGGAGCTCACTCTATCTCTGTCTCTTTACTCCTCAAATGAAAACATAAGCTGTAACAATATTATTCAAGGTTCCCTTTAAATAATCAGCAATAGACAAGCACAAACATGGGATTCTTGGACCTATTCTAGAAGCCTGGAATCAACACACAGATTCTGCATCAGGTGCTGTTATTTATCCGGCAACGAATAAAAATTTTTTTCCAGGAAGTTTGCTTGAGAGTCCAAAAAACACTAAGTTATTAACTTGGTACTTGCCATCCTATTATCTATGAGTTTAGTAATGACTAGATTTTAGAACTATTTGGACCCATATGAGACATTGACTTCAGAAAAAATATTATTTCCTGCTATCTTAGTAACCGATTTTTCACACTAGATTTTACTTCATAAATAACTGGATCCATTTGTTTTGAACATTTAGATGTTCCGCCTTATGGCTTGATAATTTTTATTTTTTGGCTTCGAGTTTCAGAATGGTCATGTCTACTTCCTCAGTAACAAAATGATTCTGGGACCTGTGGTTTCGGTGTCTGTAGCCAAGTTGCCATCTGTGGAGTCGGGAGCTTCACCCACTCTAATATCAAATCTTTCTTCTTTATAAGGGGCTGATACTTGCATAACAGCCTGCAAGAGTGGAGAGTAGCTTGCTCCAGTCCAGTTAGCTGGGCACATCCGTTAGGACAGATCAGTGCTGAAGGTGGCCATGCGCACGGAAGAGCTTCCTCTTATCTGTCAATCATCACATGCCCTGGTCCACTCCCTTTTATTCCTTTATCACATGTATATTTGCGCTTGTCTCCTCAAGCTATTGTTAGTAGAAATCGCAATCTTTTATGTTATTAAGAGTTGAAGTAGTCTTCTCTGCCAAATACTAGGCGTGCAGAACTCTTCTAGGGGCAGACTTTTAAGTGCAATTACCCATGGAACTACCATTTACATCACATATAAAGCAAAATGGCAATTGTTTACTATTGATGGAGGAGTAGCTCTTATTGGGATCCTAGGGTCAGGCCAAGACTTAGTTATAAAGTTCAGAAGGTGTGTGTGTGTGCGTGTATGTGTGTGTGTGTGTGTGTGTTAAAAAGAGAGAGAGAGAGAGAGAGAGAGAGATTGGTCACCATCCTTTAGATACTCAGATTATCTAGTTGTCCAGTCTCTCTTTATAGCTAAAAAATTTCAGCCTAATCAAAAATGATATTACTATCTCCACTTTTAAAATAGCAATGAGCTCAGGAAAATTAACCCATCTCCCAAGATCCCACAACCAGTAGGTGATAGAACCCAACTTGGAAGCCACATTGGCCTGTTGTCAAAATCTGCCAGGATCTGTTTCCAAAGTGGATCTTGGGAACATCCCAGGCACCTAGTTCTTTGTTCCCTGTAATCCTTTCCCCTCACTCACAGGTATCTGGTATGTTTCTAAGGGAGAAAGCATTAAATGTCAATGTTGACCAACAAGTGCATGGAGTGAAATTTTTGGAGGATTAGGCCTTCTTGGACCCATCACACCCCAGGCCATCTGTCTTATTTTCCAACTGGCTTCTAGGAAGGTAAACATTAGAAGCTCTAGTGACTATGTGAATCATAGGAAGAAGCGCTATGCTTAACTAAACTATTGAGTGATTTATTCTTTCCAGAAACAATGGCTCTCCAAAACTCTTAATGGACTTTTAGAAATAGTACTTTTTAGAAAACTACTACTCCTATTAAATAGGAAATCTATGCCTCCTATTATCACTAATACATATTATTCATTTTTGATAATTTCTTACCAACATATTAGATTGTTGAATTATCAAAACACCTAATATGCTTATTATGTGAAGTGGTAATAATACACAATCTTTGTACTATCTTGTGTCATTCACGTAATCTCTATTGTGTCCTGGGCTTCAACAGACTTAATTCTTACATAGTTGGGACTGAGGCTTAGAGACATTACTGGGGTGGAGAAGATAGAATGTAACCAGTGATTGCGTGTGGGGTGAGGGTAGGAGTATCAAAGTCAATCCTGAAGTTTTATTGCTCCTACTGGAAAGTCTGAAATGAAGAGGAATTCATTTGCCTTACAGTTCCTCAGGGAACATCCCAATAGATGTGTTCAGGAGTCCATTGGAAGCAAAGACAGAAGTCAGAGACAGAACAAGCCTGGAGGGTCCAAGGTGCCGGCCATGTTCTCGTGAGGGTCAAAGTAAGAGTGGTGAAGTTCCCACCCGGGATAAAGTAGGCCAGAAAGAGGGTCTGGGATGCACTTGGAGGATGAGCAAAGAGCAGCCAGAGAAGAAACCGTGGCCGGAGCAGTAGCAATAAGATCCACACACATCAGTGTGAAGCCGGGGCCCAGGGAGGGGTGGGAGAATTCTTTTTCAAAGGATAAGATGACCTGGACTATCGGCCCTAAAGCTTGAAATCCATTAGCAAATTGGTCTGTCATTATGCCCCAGATTTTGCTATTTGAGGGAAAGGGAAAAGGAGAGAGTTACTAAGGGTCACAGCAACACACAGACACAGCCACAGAAGTGGAGACCATCACGAGGACTGCAACTCTATGTGCTCCAGAGGAAGAACGGTTTGAGACTCACTGTGTTGGAGGAAGTGGTAGCAAGAGGGAGAGGGGTTGGCAGATGGTAGCTTGCACGCATAGCAGTCAGAAAGGAGTAATGTCAGACAAGAGCAATGTCTCCCAGGTGGAGAGAGAACACGCAAGGAGAGAAACTCAGTGCAGGAAAAGAGGGCAATGAAGAGTTGATGCGGCTACTCTGGGGGAGGCAGGAGGGTTTGGGTGCAACTGCTGTGCCTCTGGAAAGCAGCAGGGCTAATGCATTATCCCTGGACAGAAGACACGTGAAGCTGCAGATAGAAGCTGGCATGGGAAAAAGGAAGCCCAGTGCTTTCTACAGTGCTCACTGCTCTCAGGGACACAGGCGACAGCCTGCTTGCTGTGGGCTAATGCTGGCAGCCTGGGGCCAGGTTTGGAACAGCCCCTGATGACAGAGCATTGTAGGGTGCTGTGCGTAGGTAAACTAGGTATTCAGTGCATGGGTTAGAATGCAAAAATTAAAAAAAAAAAGAAAAAACAAAAAACCTTGGGTCCAAGTGGTTTTGTGATTCCAACACTTGGAAAATCTGGAGTGAGAGTAGAGAAGGTGAGTGGTGGGGTTTATGCAAGGGCAGGGGGACATATAGCAGTCAGACTATGGGAATAAATAAATAAGGTGAAGAACCTCAACTGTGCTGAAAGGTGGAAGGGATTTAATGTGACTATTAGATGGAATGGCCCTGCATGGGCATGGTCCAATCACAGTTTCTTGCAGTAGGACTGATGGGTCAGGGGCTTAGCAAGCTGCTGGTAAGACCTCCGTGGAAAGACCGAGCCCAGGGTTCAGTTCCATCATGGCAGAACAGCGACCCTCAAAGAGTGCTGCCTGGCTTGAGAGGCAGACGTGGCCAGAGGCGTCTGGGCTCACGATCTAGGTGTACAGCCCAGGCAGCTGGGGTGAGAATGGCAGACAAGGAAAGAAGAGAAACTATGCATGGAGGAATATTATGGGATGTGAGATCTTGGATATGATGTCATTTTTGCTCTGAAAGCTCTTAGCCCACGGCAATTATTAAAATGTCCAGGGCTAACCATGCTCCAACCAATGCCCTGCCCCCTACTCTGAAAGTGTGGGTTCTCCTTGGGCTCCTCAACTGTTTTCACACATGGGCAGGGACTGTTGCATACCTGATCTATTTACTCATATTCTATAATCTATTATCATGTGCTATATTATGACAGTCACTTTAAGGCAACCAACAGTTCCTTCTCCAATGAAGGGATAGCAGGTACAACCAATGGCTTTAGAGCAAAGTGTTCAGTGCCCTGGCCCGATACTTTCTGCTGACCACTTAGCCCCGAAAATGCAGCCCTTTGTCCCACTCTCCAGCCTATCTCACCTTCACTTTCAAGGTCATTCCCGTCCAACCACACCCAGCCCTGCGTCAAAGGCTGCCACTCTTGTTTTCTCTGCATGAAAAATGGAAGTCAACATCTTCCATCACACATGGAGATTTCCGTCTGGGGAGGAGGGGCCAGAATCAAGGATGGCAATGGCCAATCCCACGAGATGGCGGCACCGCAAAGGAGTCACGGTCCCCATGGTGTGGCCCGAACACTCAGGTCAGTCTGGGACCGCAGAGGCAGCTTTTCTTGGGAACTAGGTCTTGGCAGACGCAATTGTTAAGCTGAGGCCATATTGGATTAAGGTGGGGACTAAACTCAATAATCAGCATCCTTATAAGAAGACCAGACTCGCAGAGGTACACAGGGACATGCCATAGGAAGACAGAGGCAGAGACAGGGGCGACAGAGCTACGATCCAAGGACGGTCAGGGATTTCTGGGAACCAGCAGAAGCTGAAAGAGGCCGGGAAGAATCCCTCCTGGGAAACAGCAGAGGGAGTCCAGCCTTCCTGACACCTTGATTTCTGGCATCTGGCCTTGACCACTATCAGAGGACGTACTGCTGTTCTTCTAAAGACGCAGTGGGTGGTGGTTTGTTGGGGCAGCTCCAGGGAGCTAGTGCAGGTCCCAGTCCTGGCCACTTCAGCTTGTCACTGTGCAGCCGGGAAGCTCCTCCCCAGAGACCCCGCTGCGGCTGCAGCCAGTGCCCAGGTAACTGACATGATTCTCACAGGCTCAGGGAGGCTTCATGCCCAGGTAAATGTGTTTCTATGGACGGCGCTGTCATTCCACCGCTCTGACTTACATCTCGCTTCCTTTGAACTTCAATCAATGGCTGAAGCTGACCGTTGTTTTGACTACGCTGCTGTTTCTAACTCCCCCAGCCCCCACTGTGTGGGTTCCAGGTCAGACAGTCAGGCTTTGTTCTGTGAATCATTGCCCAAAGATTCAATTAAACCTGGCCTCGGCCGCCTTGTGGCTGGGGTTGCAGTGACGGAGCGAGAACAGGAGCTTGGAGCCAGTGGCTGAAGAAAGCCAGACGTGCGAGGGAGAACTGAGTGCTGATGCGAGGGACCTGGCTGGGGGTGCAGAAACTGGGGGGCTCCAGAACGTGGGGACCGATGAAGTCACCAGGAGCTGTGCTTTCGTGGCTGGCAGGCAGCTGTTGATTCCTGACACGCTAATTTAGGACTCGAAAGAGAAAGTGAGGGAGCTTTGTTAAATCCCAGAGAAGCAGCTCAGTGTCAAGGGGACACGAGACACGTGTTGGCCCCCGTGGTCCTTTTCACGCCAGGAGGAGACAGGATCACAAATGCCGATCTGGTTGAGGTCTTTAGAGTGGGCGGGCTTCCTTTGAAGTCTGACATGACTAAGAAAATTCTCGCAAAGCCAAAAAGGGTTGGGGGCAGGGAGGAGCACCTCGGTCCCCTCTGGGGGAATATTTCTCCCTCAGGAAACAAGAATAGGGCAAAATCCCAAGGCACGCCGAAAAGGAACTCACCCCTGCCCCCATCCCTCTACTCCCCAACCACCCCCCACCATGTTGTCTTAAGGGCCTAGAAAAGGCCACACATGTGGTCAGGCCCGGGCCACAGGAAGAACCCTGTGTGATGGCACCAGGTCTAGGCTGAGAAACAGCGAGTGCCGGGGGCCCCGAGGTCACAGAGAGCCCAGGACCTCGGTTTGGTGTCTACAGAATGAGACGGTTTCTGTGGGTCCTTTCTTTCCTTGCAGGACTTTGAGGCACACAGAGGTCAAGGTGTGGGATTCACCCTGTGGGTTTCTACACTTCCTATAAATACAGACGAGTGAGGCTGTTTCCCACGGAAGCTGGGCTTAGGGTGCCCTGGACATCCTTGTCTACCTGTGTGGCAGATGAGGGGGACACAGTGGGTAAGGAGCGGCCGAGAAGCCCAGACAGCCCCTGGGTGGGCACTGTTCCTTCTTCCCTTACATCCTCCATGGATTTTGTTGTGACATGCTCACAGGGGAGATGGATGCTGAGAGACAGAGAGCGAGAGAGAGAGAGAGAGCGAGCGTGCGCGCCAGGCATTGCTTCACTTCCTGGGACATCAGGGAGGATGTCCCAATTGGCACCAGTGTTTCCAGGGCTGATCCTTTTAGACAGGAGCCCAGATAGAGCAGGGCAGTGCTGTCCCGGGGGAGGGACTCTGGTGCTCAGCCTGCAGCCCAGCCAGTTCTCTGCTCGGTGCCACAGCATCAGCGTGTGGTGGCTCCTCCCCTTCCGTCCACTGCAAGGATCATCCCTTCCGTCCCCATCTCCAGGTGCTGCTGCAATGCGGCCTCTCCCTGGGAACGGGAGTGAGTTACTTTGGCTGCTTGCTTTGACGGGCCCTTCCCTGCTCACCCCAATTCTAAAGCTGAGCAGGGTGCGGGTCCAGTTGTGGAGGCCATTGTTCAGATGGCTTCCTCAGACCTGCCACATCCTGTCCCAGATGCACTAGGGGACGCTGACCTCATAGCTGATGGGGGCAGGGCAGCGTCAGGCCCCAGCAGCAGAGTAGGGTCTGTCTTTCCAGGCTTGGATGCTCCCAGATCCTCAAGGCAGACCAAGATGATACCAATCAGTGTGGCTTCAGGTAAAGGGGGGAGATTAGAACATCTGCATTTGGTGCGCTCAAATCTCCTTTGCCACTCTCCACCATATTGGGACAGCCTTTTAGCTTTTACTAAATTGTAAAAGACTGACAATTTTACTCCTCCTTGAGAATTTCCTTCTCGGAGGTCACCTAAGGCTGTGTTGAAGGCAAGACTGTGTTCTAGAAGGTCAGTGGGGGAGGAGGGTGCTTTCTGCAGATAGAGATTTTCCTAGGTTTCTGAAAAGGGTGCCCATGGCAGCTGCCTGGCCTGGCGTGCCCTCGATGGGGGCAGTTCCTCTGCCCCCAGCCCACGAGGACAGCCGTGAGGATGGGACTTCCATTCTGACCTCCTCGCCCAGCTCAGCTTGCAGTATTGCAAATACACCCAGAGCAGCTTCTAGAAAAACTCTGAAAGGCTTGAGGCCACAGGCATGTCCCTGCGGGTCTAATCGAAACATCTCAGTGCCGTCAAATTGGAAAAGTCTACCAGGGGATCTCCTGCTTGCTGGGAGGGGTGGGGCCGAGGTGCACCCGGGGTCAGACTCTCACGGGCTGCATCCTCCTCTGCACCCCTCACCTGCCCATGGATGGATCCCTGGCTGTGCATCAAAGATCACTCTAGGTAACCTCTCTGTGCTGTGGCGTCAGTGGAGGGTGCTCCTCGGAGGGTGAAGTGCACGGAATGCCCAGATGGGGTGAGACCACAGTGCAGGTGAGCTGCTTCTCCGTTGCTAGGATCCCTCCCTGCTCTGCTCTGCGATTTGTTTCCCAGGCCTCTGAGCTGCTATCCCCTGCATCTTTACCGAGCTGCTCCCCTCCCGACGGGCTGCCCTGGTTAAGCCCTTGCCCTCAGTTCCTTCCAGAAGGCTCTGAACATCAAGAAGGGTCAAAGGCGTCGATGACACTGGAGGAAGGGTCAGGAGGTCTGGGGAAAGAGGAAGAAGATGGGGCCGGTGCTGTGGTGCAGCGGATTAATGCCCTGGCCTGAAGCGCCAGCATCCTATATGGGTGCCAGTTCTAGTCCCAGCTGCTCCTCTTCCCATCCAGCTCTCTGCTGTGGCCTGGGAAAGCAGTGGACGATGGCCCAAGTCCTTGGGCCCCTGCACCTGCATGGGAGACCTAGGGGAAGCTCCTGCTCCTGGCTTCAGATCAGCGCAGCTCTAGACATTGCTGGGGAGTGAACCAGTGGTTGGAAGACCTCTCTCTGTCTCTACCTCTCTCTGTAACTCTGTCTTTCAAATAAATAAATAAATCTTTAAAAAAGAAAGAGGAAGATTTGGAAGCCAGAAACTATGATGAGTTTGCTGGGAGGCAGGCGCAGGTCTACAAACCATGCACACAAGTTGGTTTCTTCTAGAATTTTCAGCAAATGAACGCAGGAATCCCAGAGCTGCATTGGTAACGGTCTGTGTATCAGAAAGAATCCATGGTAGACCTTCTGTTCCAGTGGGGAGAAATGAGCAAACATGACGTGCTGTGTCATAAAAGGTCGATCAGAGGAAGCGTTTTGAGTTGAAAGCCCTCAAGATGTTGAGCCGCCGCTTCCTGCTGCCTTTGTATCATGAGCCGCAGAGACATAAACACGCACAGCTCTGGGTCCCTTCCAGGACGCAGGGAATGACTCGTTGGCTGCACGATCCCATAAAAGCAGAGGTTGCTCAGCAAGAAACAGCAACGCCGTGATGGGTTTGCAGAGAGGACCCCTTGGGTCGCCCCTGTGTGTGCGCCGAGGACTGGGCCATTCGTGAGAAAGCAGGGCCTTTCTGGCCAACGGGGAGCTTAGGGAACCGCCGATCGCAGCAACCCGAAGTGTGCTCGGAGGCCTCCCTGGATGGCCTGGGCCGGCAAAGCCCAGGGCCCGGCCTCTGTGAACACACCTGGCGAGCTGTTCCTGCTTCTCCCGGCTGCTCTGCACTGGACTTCAGCCATCCTGACCAACCAGGAGTTTCCTGAACACGCCTGGCCCTCTCCTGCCTCTAAGCCCTTGACCCTGACTTTGTCTCGGTCTGGAACTCCCTTCACCCTCTGGCGCCCTGGCTACATCCTGCCTGTCTCCTCATCTGGCTACGTGCCCTGCCCTGGGCATCCTGGCTGGCCTCAGTCTGTTCCCTTGTCTGTCGGTAGGGTCCTTGATGACCTTGCAATGCACATTACCACAGGGAAACTTCTAGAAGCACTTGGATTCACCGATTCTACAGAGCTCTCTCTCACGATGCACCATGCACTCCTCCAGTCAGGGGTCGCTATGATCACCATTATTCTCATTTTGCAGGTAAGAAAGAGAGGCACAAACAGGTGCCATGACTTGAGGGGCATCCCTGTGGTCTGACGTGAGTTGAGTGGTCTCCCCTCCACCCCACTCCTGTCCGCCCAGAGCCTCAGAATGGGATCTTATTTGGTGGATGGAGCGTCTTTGCAGGCGGAATTAGTGGAGATGAGGTTAAGCTGGATAAGGATGGGTTCTAAATCCCAGGGCTGTTGTCCTTACCCCAAGAGGAAACAGATATGGAGAGGGAAGACTGCGGAGTGGGGCAGGAGGCCGAGACCAGAGTGCTGGAAGCCAAAATGACAGCACCAAGGCCCACCGGCCACCCGCACGCAGGAGGAGGAGTGCGAGGGTCCTCCCTTGGAGCTGCAGAATTTGGACTTCTGGCCTCTGGAATGTGAGAATGAGTTCCTGTCACTTTAAGACCCCAGGCTGGTGGTTACTTGTGGTGGCAGCCTCAGGAGGTGACCTGTTACCTCTTTAGAGAGAGAAAAGTGCTGGTGGGGTAGGGCTGGGGGTGGGGGCCTCCAGGGGCCTGTGACATAGCTGCTCTTTCCCCGGGCACAGGAGAGGGCCCAGGCCTGCCTTCCTGGAAGTCCTCCCAGTACTGAGTGTGTTGGGGATCCCAGCAGCTTGCGCACATGCTGTGTAGGTCTGGGGCGTGCATTCTTTTCACAAGATGGCATTTTGGGGGGACACAGTCCCATTCCTGGCTACCGCAGGAAGCCATCTGATACCTCGATTTCACTCTTTTTTTTTTTTTTTAAGATTTATTTATTTACTTGAAAGGCAGAGATATAGAGAGAGAAGGGCACTGGGGAAGAGATCTCTTCCATCCACTGGTTTTCTTCCCAAATGTCTGCAACAGCCCAGGCTGGGCCAGGCCAAAGCCAGGAGCCAGGAGCTTCTTCCAGGTCTCCCACGTGGGTGCAGGAGCCCAAGCACTTGGGCCATCTTCCACTGCTTTCCCAGGCACATTAGCAAGGGACTGAATTGGAAATGGAGCAGCCAGGATGGGTGCTGGCATTACAGGCCCAGGCTTAACCTTCTACGCCACAGCGAGAGAGAGAGAGAGAGAGAGAGAAAGAGATATCAGGGATACAGAGAAAACTCCCCTTCCCAGCAGATTCGGAGGGTCACAGAATCAAACGTAGTGAGTTCTAACACCTCACACCTGAAGGTAATTCCCACTGGCCGTGTTCATGGCCTCAGCCTCACCTTTGGGGCAGTCCGGGCAGTGCCCTGCAAGCTCAGCTCAGGCTGGCCTGGCTGAGGTTTGTGCAGCAGCCCAGCCTGTGGCCAGAGTGGGCTTTCCAAGTCTGGTCCCTGCATCTTGGGGCCAGACATAAAAAGAGATGACTGTGCAGGCAGCCTGCCCAGATCTCAGCAGGAAGGGGAGCAGAGACTCCCCGGGGCCGCTTCCCGGGGCTGAGCTGGCAGGGAGGCCGGCAGTTCCCCGAAAGGACCGCGCACCTTCCCGGCCTGGAACAGTGCTGGGTGCTCAGCCTGCCAGCGGCCTGGCGGAGGTCATCACTCCTGGCTGTGCCTCCCCCGAGCTGCTTTGGGAACGACTCCAGCAGCCAAGTCCCGGAGCTTTAGAAACTCCCAGGAAGAACAGAAGGCAAGCGTTGCAGATCTGATGCCTGCACCTCGGTGATACCACTCATGAACACGGAGGTGCCTTAGTGATAAGACAAGATAATGCAAAACACGGGATCACAGAGAGGCCTCCAGAAAGTTCAGGGGAAATGTGTATTATGAGAAAATGAGCATGAATTTCAAAAAGTTTTTGCACTACAAGGAACTTATTGGGGCAGCCATTTGGTGCAGCAGTTAAGTTGCTTCCTGGGATCACCACATCCCATATCTCAGGGCTTGGTCCAAGTGTCAGTTTCTCTGCTCCACATCCAGCTTTGTTATACTGTGTACCCCCTTCTGGGAGGCAGCAAATGATGGCTCAAGGACCTGGGTCTCTGCCTCCCATGTAGGAGACCTATATCGAATTCTAGGCTCCTGGTCTGCCCCAGTTCTAGCTGTTGCAGGAATTTGGGGTAGGAACCAACAGATGGAAGGTCTCTCTCTCTCTCTCTCTCTCTCTCTCTCTCTCTCTCTCTCTCTGTTTCTGATTTTCAAATTAAAAAAATGAAAATACAAGTTAGAAACCGTCTTTACCCTCTGTTTTGCACAAACTTTTTGACGTTCCTTGTATTAGGCAGAGAGAAATGGGAACAGCTATTTTAAATGAAGAACCACGTGGGAGAGATGAGCAATTTTAAAGGCGAACAAAGCTGCAAGAGCAAAGCTCCTCCATTCTTCCGTGACTTCCACTGGCTTTGCCTTCCCAGGCTAAATACCACCAATGGGAGCCAGAGTAGGATCAGAGACGATGATCAGTCTGCTTGCATGTTCCTGGACACACACACACACACACACACACGCACACACGTGATTGAGGAAGGTGGGGGGAAGACCTGGAATAAATGCAATGGTCTAATTTCTTCTACCCTACGCACTGAGATTCCCCACTCACTAATTTTCCAGAAAGCTCATTGTTTTCTCATATCCTTTGAAGTCAAGAAAGTGGCCGTGTTGGGAACCATGGTCCCACCGAGATGTCTGGCACTCTGTTGAACTATCTCACAGGCCCCATGAACGACAGCAGAAAGGCTGCCATCCGGGGCTGGTGTTGTGGTGCTGCCGGTTGAGCCACCACCTGCAACACGGGCATCCCATATGAGCACTGGTTCGAATCCTGGCTGCTCTGCTTCTGATTCAGTGCCCTGCGAATGCCCTTGGGAAAACAGAAGGATGTGGTCCAAGTGCTTGGACCCCAGATAGAATTCCTGGCCCAGGCTGTTGTAGCCATTTGGGGTGGGAGCCAGCAGGTGGAAGACCTCTCTCTCTCTCTCTTTCTCTATTTCTCCCTCTCTCTGTAACTCTGACCTTAAAATAAAGATATTTTAAGAAAAGAAAGGGCATACCCTTTGGTGATGGAGGACAGAATATGTGTGTCTCTGAATGCAGGACTCATTTGGACAATTGTTTTATCACTGAATGGAACCAGAGCATCCAGGAACAACAACGTCTTCTCGACCATTGCCTTTCAAATTTTTCTTAAAATGTGAAAGATAATCTTCGAAGACATTGTCCGTGGTTGGAAGAAGGATAAGGTATTTACTCAAGATTTCAAACTATCCAAATGGAATGATCCAGCATCTTTTTCCATCAGGGAGGACACAATGAAGGACGTTTTGTTTTAAGGCCATGCACAGATATACAGAATTTTAGGCCGACAGTCAGATTGGTCACCAGATGGAAGCTGACCTAAGAAAATAATAATTGACTGGATAATGGCTGGGCAAGTGTTCTTCTACACCCCAGAGACGTCAGCTGAATTCTGGGGTGGTTAATTGGGTTTTCTGACTGGAATTGAGGCTGGGAGCTACAGACAAGCCCAGAGACAAGGTGACAGCAAGTCCAGGGCAGCATGAGTCAGCTCCACACAGGCTCCAAGGCATCAGGGCTTGCAAGGAACTGGACCAGTAGCCGAAGTGAGCCATGGGCACAAAGGATGTGCTGTGTGGTGCTGGGGGAGGAGAGGGCAGGGCGGGTCCCCCCTTGCCAGGCCAGCCTGTCCGGGGACCTCGAGTGCACACACACACCGCGCTCCACCCTTCCCAGCAGGGCTTCCACCCCTTCCAACTCTGACCACAGTGGGTGGAACTTAATGACTTGGGAACTAATTTCTCATTGGTTCTGGTAAATTAAAAATGATACAATGAGTAATACATAACAATCATCTTTTTCCTAATTAAAAAAAAGGGCAAGCATTACTGCTGTGTTGGAAACCTGACTTCTCTGGAATGAGGGCTGTCACTTTGGGGAGCTAATTTGCGGTGCCATCTACAGATGCTGTAGTTTTCTCACTGTGCTCTGTTGACATGGGGTTCCCAGCAAAGGCTGTGTAGGATCAAATGGTCTCTCGGTTCCTGTCTCAGTTCCTTCTCTGCCTCTTGGATTGTACATACGGAGCTCTACAAGGGGACTTCAAAAAATTCATGGAGAATTAGAATTAAAAGAACTTCACTTGGGTATGGAAAATTTTGAAATCAATGCAAATGAGTAGTCTTTAAAGAGCTAACAGAAGGCCGGTGCTGTGGCTCAATAGGCTAATCCTCCACCTAGCGGCGCCGGCACACTGGGTTCTAGTCCCGGTCGGGGTGCCGGATTCTGTCCTGGTTGCCCCTCTTCCAGGCCAGCTCTCTGCTGTGGCCCGGGAGTGCAGTGGAGGATGGCCCAAGTGCTTGGGCCCTGCACCCGTATGGGAGACCTGGAAAAGCACTTGGCTCCCGGCTTCGGATCGGCACAGTGCGCTGGCCGCGGCGGCCATTGGAGGGTGAACCAACGGTAAAGGAAGACCTTTCTCTCTGTCTCTGTCTCTCTCACTGTCCACTCTGCCTGTCAAAAATAAAATAAATTAATTAAAAAAAATCTTCTGTTAAAAAAAAAAAGAGCTAACAGAAAATGTGTATGGGGATAAAAAATCCCATGGATGGATTTCAAAGTCTCTTCCTGTGTGTTTGTCTATGCGCACATGAAGGTGTGTCTTTGTGGACTTTGCCTTCTTGTATAAGTCACTCCTTTCAGAATATCCCCACCCCACATTCAGCACAGGCTTGCTTTTCAGAATTTTGAATTTTGAGAATTACTCGAAACTCCATGTTTCTTTCTAGACCATGAATATCCAACCTGACCAGCCTACAGCCTGCCTGTAAGTGTGCAGACCGTGGGCTTGGGAGCACGGCGGTGGGTTGCGTGGACCCTTCCAGGTGTCAGGGCTGACCTCGGCAGGCAGGCGTTCTGGTTTGATCCTTGAGGCCAGCTGTACGGCTCGGGTGTGACAGGGAACAGGGACAAAAGCCCAAGACCTGGTGCAGGCAGGCCAAGGAGGGACTGGGGCTGGGGGAGACCTCCAGAAAAGGGAGCGAGGCTCTGCTGTGTCCTGGGTCTGACCTGCAGTGCCTATTAAGTCAGCCTACGAGGGGCTTGGGGTTGCAGGGAAGGGGAAGGAGAGGATGGCAGGATCTTTGGCCTGAAAGCAGAGTTCGTAGAGCAATGTTGCCACTTCTTATATAATAGCTGGCTTGGAAAAAACCACCCTTCCCTCCTCTTTCCATTGTCCTCTACTTTGCTTCAGAGCTGATCCCTTCTTATTAAAAGTGCCAGGAGGAGAAAATTAGTTTCCCAAAGACTCCGGTTGCTGTAAATTATCCAGAAACAGGCATTTCTGCACTGCAACTCTCCCCCCGAGCTTATCATTTTTCTTTTGCCCTTTGAGGCCAAGAGGTTAAAAATAAAAACGCACACAACACCCCCCCCCCCATAAAAACACATGAGTTTAGATCTTGAGCAATAGGACATAGATACTATCACAGCATTTTGCAAAAGTCAGAACCATTGCCACATTTTCCATAGTGTTAACTTTCGAGATGAAAAACTAATTTGGAACTTATGATTTCTTAAAAGAAAAATGCCCTTAGCCGAACTGAAGAGATTTACTTGGGAGAAGAAACTTCACTTGTCGTTCCCACAATGAGAAACACATTGTCATGGCTTTCAGCCACTTTCTGTCATGACGTGATGGACTTAAACTGCACTTATTTCGAATTAGTTAAAAATATGAATGAGCTCTTCAACAGTTGCAATGGACTCATGATGGAAGCATTCAATAACCACCCCCCCCCAAAAAAAAGAGAGAATATTGGGTGGTGGTTGATGTAATGACCATCTCTGAGTCTTAATCCCGAACCTGACAGCCCGTATATTTCAAATCGAGTGTCTCACTTCAACATTAAAAAGAAAGAAAGAAAAAAAAGAACTCTTTTTGCTGCATGAGATAGGGCAGCGTGACGGCTTTGAGTGCGTCCCTTCCTGCAGCGTATCGGCCTCAAGTCCACAGAGGTAGCCGACATCAAAGGAAGCAGCAGAGATGGTGTGTGGGACCCCAGATAGCAGGAGGAAGCGGGGACCCTTCCTCTGCCAGGGGGAGTTGCTAAAATAAGACGTGAGGCAGTCCCAGCCCTGGAAGGCATCTTGCTGATCATCTGCTCCAGCGGATGATGGACCCTCGCTCACTCGGGAACATCAAAGGGAAGGGATCCCACTGCAGACAGGAATGTCTTCCAGGCTGAACAGTTCTTTCTGTTCGGAGAGCCTCGCCTGCGTCTGTCTTAACCTCCTCGTGCTGATATTCCAATGAGCCTCTTCATGCTACAGAGATGAGAGCAGGTGGGGGCTTTTCCTGCAGACTTCCTAAGGCAGTTTTCATGCTCCCAGACCATCGATTCAGCCTCCCCTTTCATCAGGGATGCTGTGTTTGGGGCTGCTCTGGGCATTTGAGGTGCATGAGGGAAGAGGGGTCTGCAAGATAGGGTAGACGGGTCAAGGTCAGCCTCAGGCTTGGGCTGGGCCAGTGTCTCCTGGGATACCCAGGAGTTTCTCTAGCTCCCCTGTCCCCGTCCCCACACTGTGCACTGGTGACACTATCTAAACGTCCACTACTCAGGATTTATGCTCTCTGGGTATGCATTGCATCTCCTTCTGTGTTTCTTTTTAGAGCTTTTGAGTCTATCAGGAAGGGAGTGAGCACTTTCATAGTAATATCTTGGTTGCCCTGATTTCCTCTTCTGAAAATATTTAGGGAAGCATGAGGGGTTGGGAGAGGGGATGGAGAAGAGAGAAAGAGGCTTAGGAAAAGGGGACCTGAGTGGGGGCCCCAGAAATCAACCCCACTTTCCTGAGGACGTCCCTGTGGCTTCCTCAGATGGACCACACCATGTCCAGACCCCACTGTGTGACTCTCAGAGATAACAGCGCAGTTCCTGGCGCTGGCTGCCCCCTCCCTCCCTCCTTCTTCTCATCTTTCCTCATCCTCGGAGTATCTTTGGCTTTGGGCAACGTGTGCCTCAGCTCTGCAGAGCGAGGAAAAGCCAGATAGTTCTGTCCTCCCAACTCACTCCCTTTTCTCTGGAGACAAACAAAACGACAAAACGCCTTGACCCCCCAAATATCCATCTGTAGGTTCAATCACAAAGTTGGGTCCCAAAGCAAAACCATCCTCTTGGAAGGAGCCAGGCTTGACTGTCGCATCCCACAAATGGGAGGCTTCAGAGTAGACCTGAGTTGGGCAAACAGATCTGTTCCTAAGTTGGACGGATGGAGTGTGGTGGTTGTCAGCCCTGGGAGCCCTGAGTTTCGGACTGTGGGTGAGTGGGGCACAAGCAGCCGGGCAGCATGGCCCTTCATGTCCTGCCAGCTGGACCCAGAGACAGGGCTTGGAGGCCAGAGTAATCACTCTGCTCTTGGCAGGGGTTCTCAAAAGCGCTGGTGGCTCAGGCTCCAGGCCTGCCCCAGAATAGCACATTGTTAGCATCTGTTAACAGGCTGCCTTTCCTGCAAAGATCACACGATGCATTCCATTTAGTGTCTGTTTTGAAAGTGTGACTATCTGTGTTTTATGGGCAACAAAACCAAGATACAGTGAGGTCGTAGAGCCCCACGACTGAGTGGGCTGACCTGGGTCACCTGTGCTTCCTGAGGCGCACGTTGTTGATCAACAGCTTCCCCCCCGATCTTTCCAAACTCCTTCCAGAATGGTCTTTCTGGCATGCAGACCCAGGGGTGTGGTAGGAGTTAAAAGGAACACGTGTGTTCCGAACTCCGTGGAAGAGAGAGCAGTATTAAAAACACACGCACCATGTAGTGTTCAACATGTGAGGACGTAGATGAAAGGGGACAGCTGTTTCGGTAATGGGTTTTGTGACCACACGTGGTCAGGTTTTCATCCCTTAGGAAGCATATGAAATTGAAAATGAATCGAAGAGCTGGCTCCCACACTTCTCCCCCGCTAGGCACAGGGCCATGCAGCTCCCTGCTCTTCCTCCCCTAAAAATGTGCCCATCGCAGAGATTAACCTTGTAAGTAGTTCGGTGCTGATATCAGTGAAGAGAAAGAGGAACCCGCTGGACTAAGTGAAGCGACATTTTCCAATGACTGCAGCTGATCTACCCAGCATGCGCTTTGCCTTGGTTAGGCCAAAAATGGGCTGAGGGGTTTCCATCCACCATGTTAGAGACACACTTAGGAGCCCTTGACTTTCACACAATGAATCTGTAAGTGTAACCCAGACAAAGGCAAGTGACTCACAATATGGGGTCAGTTCGAGTCAGAACTCTCAATTAGGGCACTGAAACTTTTCAAAGCACAGGGCTGCAGGATCTCTACGAGATCCTTGCCTCAAGGTAGAGCCATGACCTTTCCCCAGAAGGGAACTTGAGCCTATTGACGCTTTCCAAATGTCAGTGATGATTACACAGTTGTTATGAGGAATTAGCATTTACCAAGCAACCCACACTCACTGCACACCTACTGTATGTGAGGTTTGGTAAGTGCACAGAGCTAGCTATGGTATGCATGTGGTTATAGTTGAGTGGCTCGTGCTGTTTGCACTTGAATAAATAGCAATAACTACTTTCAATCTTTGGAAATTCTTTGCTGTCTGTCAGCTATCTTATTGTGGCATTTTGGGGGTGGGTTCCTAACTTGATTTCTGTTCTGGGAGAGATGGTGGCAGGGATCACTCTTGGTGACAGCCTTATACACACAGCACCCCTGAGCTCCTTCTACCAGTGCTCACGTTCATGGATAGGAAGACTTAGCATTGTTAAGGTGACAACTGCTACGCAAAGCAGTTGGATCAATCGATTCAACGAATCCCTATCAAGATCCTGATGGCATTTTTAGCAGCGATCAGACTTGTCTTAAGATGCGCATGGATGGTTGCACTTGCTGCCCCTCTTTCCTGCCTGCTATGTTCTTGTGACAGGGATCTTATGACTTCCAGAGTCACCTCCCTCACATGAGTAGGTCACCTTCTCAGTGTGTCTTTCCCCCACCTCCCTACACCTCCAGCCATTCCTTATTTGTCTTATTTTTCTTCATTGTTCTGAATATCACTCGTCCACAGCGTACCCTTTACTTCTTTAGCTTTTGACTTCCCCTCTTAAAGACAAACTTCACAAGATCAGAGATATTCACCTTTGTTCTCTGCTGTATTCCCAGAACCTAGAACGTGTCGGGTTCTGTAGGCACACATTCAAGATCAATATTTATTGAATGCAAGCATGAGTGTAAAACATGCTTGAGAAAGAAATACATCCACAGTTGGATTTGTAATACAACAAGCCCAGTGACTACTAATGAGATTTTTGCCTCATGTTTCCCTTAACAGAATCTAACATGGAAAAACACGTTGATGAAAGAAGAATGCGGTATCATTACACTCCTGAGGAAGTGATGAGTTCATATATTTCCCCCTATTTGAAATGCAAGTTCACTTTGGACTCCTTTCAAGTCATCAACTTTCCTTGCAGTGTACCGCTCTTGGAATCAGTGCATTGGAAATCACTTCCCAGTCTGAAAAAGTCATCAGAGTATCTTAATCCATCTTAATCTTCAATAGCCAGAACCCCGTGTGAGTGGAGATGCAGTTACGATTGTGTGGGGGATGCCAGAACTGGGCTTTGGCTGGGCGAGAGCAAATCCCGATAGCAAGGAGGGAACAGACAGCCGGTAGGAAAATACAGGGTACTCTGCAAGTGAGTAACCCGCCGGGCAGTAACGGGAGACTCCCACCAGTGGACACTAAGCACACCGAGACATCACTCCAGACCAAGCAAATGTAGGACTGGCCAGGCTTAGCTTATAATTTTCGCTTTGATGATGATGAGTGAACAAGAGGGAGAAATGCTGTCTGTGGAAAGAGGTGAGTCACCACGTCTTCTTCTAAATAGATCGCGGGGGCCATTCTGCTGAATTACAGCCCGAGCTCCTGAGCTGTTCCCCCAGGATGGCCATGGAGCGCGGCTTCTTTGTGAGGGTGCACACACCAGGACAACACCCCCGCCCCAGGGCTCCCTTCCTGCACCTGCGTGCTCATGGGGGCGTGGCTGCCCTTAGGAAGAACAGTCTGTGACCTGCTGGGATCCTATACAAGGGCTTCCATCCCGAGGCTGAAAAGTCTGAGGCCTAAGGTGGGCCCTGTGATCCAGTGGAACCGCGTCTTTAATAAAAATACCCGCGAAGTAAACGCAATGAAAATGAAACACACGGGTTTACGAGTGTTGCTTTCAAATAGGTTCTTTGAGTACAGCACAGGTGCATACCCTCCACCTTGGCATGTCTCTCTTGATCCAACACACTCTCAAAATAACCCACCCTTAGCATCCTATAATCCCATCCATATGTGAAGCTACTCCCCAAAGCTTAGACTTTCAAAATCAAATTTAAAGTTAAATTAAAATATACATTCCTTTTGGTGCAAAAAAATTGAAATGTTGCACATAGTTGTTGTTTTTTTTTGAGTACACATTTTCCATCATCTCTTTGATATGCCCTGATTAAGTTTCTTTGAAGTAGAAAATGTTTCTTTACTACTGTTTTCTGGAGAAAGCCATCATGACTGTGTTGAGGATGCGGTGCAAAGAAGGGGAACTTGGAAACACATTGCTGGGGTCCCTCATGCTGGCCCTGCCGGCCAAGGCCAACCTGGACAAAGTTGGGCTGAGGGATTTAGTTGATTCCAGCCACACCTGTGGTCACAAGGACGGCAGAGCTTGCCCTTACCAAAATCATTCTAGAAAACAAGAGGCCCAAGAGTTAGACATGGGACAGCCCTTTTATATAGATTAGCAGCCCCCAACTGCTCTGCAGTAGTACCTCCTGTGTTAGGGCATGTCTCAAAGGACCCTTGGTGACAACAATTCTCCTTTTGTGCTCCCTAACACAGCATGGCAAGTTCAGGGCATAGCTAAGGGCATGCCCTGAGAAAGCCACAGCTGAACTTCCAGCAGAGCCCAGTTTGATTGTGGCTCCCTTGCCCTGCCCACTGTTGCAGCGCCGTGTATTTTTTCCAAATGCACCAGGGATCGTTAGAAGTGGGGCCTTGCCTGATTCCTCACCACTTCCAATTCATCCTCTCTTTTCTGCACGTGCAGATCTCATGGCATTTGGGATCACATCTCTGGGGAGACAAGAACATTCAACTTAGGCCCAGGCTCAGGCCCTTGCTTGTTGGTGACTGTTTTGAGCTTGCACTCAGCCTGGGCCATGCGCAGGACTCCAAGAGCACAACTTAACCACGATGCCTGGTTTCAAATTCACACCGCTTCCCCATAATGCAGGGTTCTTTTGATTGGGCTCTTCCTATGCTGGGACTGGAAAATTCTTGTTTTCAGTTTCAATTTCTGTGCCTTAGTGTTTGAAGATGATCTCACCCCTGCCTAAACCTCCAAACTGGTTGTCACCACCAAGCTGCTGAAAGCGACATCCTAGGGAGGTTTTGCTGGTTTTTACAGATGTTTCTAGAAAGCATGACCTTTATTAGAGTTGGGATTCTTCGTTATACCAACGTGTTGAGTCCACTTAATAGAGTGATAGGGAAACAGGAGAGACATAGGGATAGATACAGATAAGTAGATGGAAAGATGGATAGATGAGTAGAAGGATGGATGGATAGAGAGATGATATTGCATTTCACTCTGAAGAGCCCTCTCCTGCCTTATCCACAGCTTGTCTATAATTCTATAAACACCATATGAATTCTGAGTGACTCATTTTATGTACCAGGAAATCGGCACATCTAGTCTCTAAAGAGCCATGTTTTAGATTTCAGATTCAAGTCAAATTGGAGTCAGATCAAGCCCAGGCCTCTTTCACCCCATCAGTAATTAATTAATCTGAGACTCCACATTCTGTATTGCCTATTTTTAAGCCCAGGGCTCTCTGCTTTCCAAACTTGCTGTACTACTTGGAAGGCCACCTCCATGGTCCCATTCTCATCTCTGGAACCTGGTCACCCCAACTAGCTGCCCTTGGCTCCCTTTCCAAATCTCAGGCTCCTTGAGGACGGACTCTCTGGGATATACCCCCACACTTGCTGGCCAGGCATTTTTCCTCCTGCCATAGAGGCTGCACATGGAGAAAAAACAGCGAGCGTTTGGCTGCAGCTGGGAGCCCTGACCCATCTCATACCTTTTTAAGCACCCTTTGAATTTCGTGCCAACCCCAGGCCGTGTGAGGTAGCAGGATTCCATGATTTTATGGCCATACTTACAGGTTTGCCACATGGCCTTAACACGTTTAAAGTCACTCTCTTGCAACTGGAATGTGTGGCGGCCAGCACACCCGCCCCCAGCTGGGATGCCTGGGGTCACACTTAGCTGATGACCTCATCCCAGCGGGGAGGTCTCTGGAGGGTCCCTGACAATGAGCGAGTTCTTCTCACTGCTGTTGGCAGGCTCATCCCAGTTTTAGGAGGTAGACAGAAAGTCTCACCTTGCACTGCTATTGTGCCTCCCAAGTGCACGGCTGCTGTGTGCTTTGTGTGGCTGTTGTGTGTTTCACGTGGCTGTTGTGTGTTTCACGTGGCTGTTGTGTGTTTCATGTGGCTGCTGTGTGCTTTGTGTGGCTGTCATGTGCTTTGCGTGACTGCTGTTTGCTTTGCGTGGCTGTTGTGTGTTTTGTGTGGTTGTGTGTTTTGTGTGGCTGTTGTGTGCTTTGTGTAGCTGTCGTGTGCTTTGTGTGGCTGCTGTGTGCTTTGCGTGGCTGTCGTGTGCTTTGCATGACTGTTGTGTGTTTGTGTGGCTGTTGTGTGCTTTGCGTGGCTGCTGTGTGTTTTGCGTGGCTGCTGTGTGCTTTGCATGACTGTTGTGTGTTTGTGTGGCTGTTGTGTGTTTTGCATGACTGCTGTGTGCTTTGCGTGGCTGTTGTGTGTTTTGTGTGGTTGTTGTGTGTTTTGCATGACTGCTGTGTGCTTTGTGTAGCTGTTGTGTGTTTTGCGTAGCTGTCGTGTGCTTTGTGTGGCTGCTGTGTGCTTTGCGTGGCTGTCGTGTGCTTTGCATGACTGTTGTGTGTTTGTGTGGCTGCTGTGTGTTTTGCATGACTGTTGTGTGTTTGTGTGGCTGTTGTGTGTTTGTGTGGCTGCTGTGTGCTTTGCGTGGCTGTTGTGTGTTTTGCATGACTGTTGTGTGTTTGTGTGGCTGTTGTGTGTTTTGCATGACTGTTGTGTGTTTGTGTGGCTGCTGTGTGTTTTGCATAACTGCTGTGTGTTTGCGTGGCTGCTGTGTGTTTGCGTGGCTGTTGTGTGTTTTGCATGACTGCTGCGTGCTTTGCGTGGCTGTTGTGTGCTTTGCGTGGCTGCTGTGTGTTTGCGTGGCTGCTGTGTTCTTTGTGTGGCTGTTGTGTGTTTTGTATGGCTGTTGTGTGTTTTGCGTGGCTGCTGTGTGTTTTGTGTGGCTGTCGTGTGTTTTGCGTGGCTATTGGGTCAGTGTCTCTTACAGAGAGGACCAGAGGGAGGAGATGAAGACGCCCATACACTGAGGATTGGAGATTTAAAAATCAAAGGTCCTCAATGCTTTTCCAGAAATGTCGGACTGCTTTGCTTCCAGAAAAGACACCAGCAGGCAAGCTGAGCTAGATGTCCTTTTCAGGAAGCTAAAAGTCCCTTCCAGAGCGGACTCCACCTGTGACACACAAAACCACTGACTCTATCAGCCTTTTCCGGTACCCTTCCTCCCGCTGACATGGAGGAAAGTCAGCCCCTTGGCTCAGCAGGTAAAGGCGGGATCCAGGCTCAGCTGGTGGTGGGTTTGAGATCTTGTTTTGCTGGGCAATCTTAGGAAACTTAGTAAGGTCCCGAACTCACAAAGGCAACACTAAGACCAGTGTTACATGTAAAGCATTAGGCCCAGCACCATTCACGTTAAGTCACATTGATATTTCATGTTTCACAGCGGTGCACAAAGAGCATGGAGAACTGGTGTCAGGAAACCCTTTGACCTCAGGGCTTGGTCTGGTGTACTGGGTGCAGGGTGGAGGTGGGGGTTGAGGGCTAGGTCTGGTGTACTGGGTGCAGGGTAGGGGTGGGGGTTGAGGGCTAGGTCTGGTGTACTGGGTGCAGGGTGGGGGTGGGGTTGAGGGCTAGGTCTGGTGTACTGGGTGCAGGGTGGGGGTGGGGGTTGAGGGCTAGGTCTGGTGTACTGGGTGCAGGGGTGGGGGTTGAGGGCTTGGCTTGGTGTACTGGGTGCAGGGGTGGGGGTTGAGGGCTTGATCTGGTGTACTGGGTGCAGGGGTGGGGGTTGAGGGCTTGGCTTGGTGTACTGGGTGCAGGGGTGGGGGTTGTGGGCTTGGTCTGGTGTACTGGGTGCAGGGGTGGGGGTGGGGGTTGAGGGCTTGATCTGGTGCACTGGGTGCAGGGGTGGGGGTGGGGGTTGAGGGCTAGGTCTGGTATACTGGGTGCAGGGGTGGGGGTGGGGGTTGAGGACTTGGTCTGGTGTACTGGGTGCAGGGGTGGGGGTGGGGGTTGAGGGCTAGGTCTGGTGTACTGGGTGCAGGGGTGGGGGTTGAGGGCTAGGTCTGGTGTACTGGGTGCAGGGGTGGGGGTTGTGGGCTTGGTCTGGTGTACTGGGTGCAGGGGTGGGGGTAGGGGTTGAGGACTTGGTCTGGTGTACTGGGTGCAGGGGTGGGGGTGGGGGTTGAGGGCTAGGTCTGGTGTACTGGGTGCAGGGGTGGGGGTGGGGGTTGAGGGCTAGGTCTGGTGTACTGGGTGCAGGGGTGAGGGGTGAGGGGTTGAGGGCAGGGTCTGAATCAAGGCTTGTAGGTAGCCTTTCCTTACTAGACAGAAGGGGCTGGAAAGACAGATACAAGGAGCAATAGGTCTTCAGAGAGCAACCTCTGTGTAGGACACCTGTCTTCCCGACTCGCCCGGGATGGTCAGGTCTACTGTTTATTGTTTCCACTCTTGGGACTACCCCGGTGCGGGAGGACAGCTGATGTGAAGCACTTCAGAAAGTTCGTAGAAAATAGAATTAAATACAATGTGCATTTTCCATGAGCTTTTTATACGGTCGCCATACCTAGGAGTTACCATAGGCAGCTTCTCAAGCCACCCTGTCCAGTACTATCGTTGCCAGCAACACGTGGCTAATTAGCAGGTGCATCCATACGCAACTGATCTGAACCAACACATCGTGCACGCTTCCTTCACGCGAAATACACACCAGCTCACCTAGCGAGCGCTGGAAAGAGCACAAACTACCACACTGACAACTTTTATGTGGCATACGCATTCAAGTGATAATGCTTGGCTCAGTTGGGCGAAATAAAAGTATCAGTAAAATTAATCTCACATTTTTAAAACTTACTGGATAGTGGCTCCCAGAATACTGACTATGTGGGCTTGTGTATGCCCTGGTGGTTGGGCCCCACGGGCTGCAGACACATCCCTGCATGTGGGACTGATGCTGTGGCTCCCCGCCCACTTCCTCCCAGATGGGGCAGGGGGCACATCTCCCCCTCACCCTGTGTCTTAACTCCCCAGGGCTGACTGCCTGAGCCTGGCCCCTCTCCAGCCTCTTACCTTCCTTTGCCTGCCAGCAATGTGTCATCACAGGCATGATGGGAAGGGACCCAGTGCAACACTCTGACACCCCCGCCTCCTGCCCCTCCCCAGCCTGGCTCTTCCTTCCTGTTTCTCACACCAGACCCCTCACACCCCCTCTCCCTGGCCTCCACTCCTCCCCTGCAGGAGCAAATCAGCTGCCCGCCCCTGGCCTGCTTCCTCTCTCATCTCTCCATTTCTGATGCTGCTACCCTGGGGCAGACCCTTGTGGTCTTTAACACTTAATATCTGAACATTCTAGATGGATCCCCTTAGCTCTCTTCACACCACACCAAACATTAGTGAGGTCCCGCTGCCCTACAGAACTGTTGTAGATCCCAGCTTTAAAAGTCATTCTTGACATCCATGGGCCAGGCTCTTCCTCCTGGCCTTCAAAGTCCTTTAGAACACAGCCCTGCTTAAGGATCCAGCTTTGTTTTCTGTTGATGCCACTGCCTCTCCACTTGCCCCATCCCCTCCCTCTAGGTCTTGCTATTTTCCATGAACATTGTTGTGCTCCTTTGCCTACCAGTCTGTGATCTGTAGTGCTTCTTAGCACCAGTGTCTCTTCCCTTCTGCATCAGCTTTGGGGAGTTCGAAGAACACAGTTCAGATGCACATTCCCCCGAAGTTTCCCATCAGAATCAACTCACCTTTGTGCCTTTGGTAGAATTTTCATCACGGCGCCAAGGCTACACATCCAAGATAACTCTATGTCAGCATCATACATGTGAGCGTTTCCCTTCCCACCAAGAGGAAGAATTTTTGGTATTTGGTAATTTTTTTCTTCATCTTTGACCCTTCTGCCTTCATAGCAATGGACACCAATTTCTAACAATCATTCGTATGGTGCTGAATATGTGAGGGTAAGCTGAGTCAAAGACAAGTGCCAACCTATCACTTCTTGGCAGGACCAGTGCCCAGACTTGTTGTCTCAGCTCTGGGGGAATTCCTTGAGACCTGAAGAGGACTGAGTAGTGTTTAAATGAAAAAGTTATGTTGTGCACACCTGTATAGACAGATTTTCTAATTACAGTACACCAAAATACCTGTTGGATGAGCACAGTGAGCATTATTAATGTCAAGACCAAATTTCAGTAGGGTGAGCCTAAGACACGCCCCAGGCACTGTTGATTCTGCCTATTTCACCCTCTTTTCTTCATCACGGATGTGGTACCTAGAAGCGAACTGGGCTGTCCTGACCACACGGATTATGGAACGATCATCAGAGGCGGGGAGTAAGGAAGGCCTCTGGAGAAAGATAGAGTTACATGCATGTCAGAGCATCAGATGTGACCTTGCATGAAAAGAGCTACTGATCCAAAGGGGAAAAAAAAAAAAGGAAAAAAAAAAAAAGAAAAACACACACACAACAAAAAGCAGAGGCCGCTTCGTGTAATGGAGAGGCTGAGGCGTGGCCTGCAGGATTGCTGGTCGTGTGTGTGTTGCATTACAGGCAATTATCGGGGGTCTCCCTGTTGGCCTGGAAGACTTTAGAACTCTGTCAAAGGGAAACCTGATCTACTAGGAGGGAAATCCTGCTGCATCTTGTAATTCTGTGCCAACCCCACGGGGCTCTCGCTCCCCCATGATGCGTTTTATTCATAAAATCTCACAAAGGGTTGTTGGTAAAAGTCCGTGTGCGGATAAACGTTTCCATGAGGTCACATGGTTTATAGGGACCCAGACTGGGCTTGTGAAAATGTGACATGGTCTAGAAGACTGAAATAAGCCCCACTCAGTACTTTCTAGGCTGTCTTGCCATCTGCCCACAAGGCAGGAACCAATGTTTTGGCACGAATCAATTGTGTGTCGTTCACCAACATGCTCTCAAGATCCCCTAAGACCGTGAACTTCGGTGTGGTTCTATGAAGAAAAGTTGCACTGGTTAATTCCATTTTAGTGTTAGTTACACTTGATTGCCTGCCTGGGATGTGACCTATCTACATATGGGCACTTTAGACAGCAGAGTGTGCATCCTGGAGAAACAGAGACTAAGTCTGTTCAAACACTCCCTGTTAGACAAACCGGATAAAGGGATGATGTTGACAATGAGGGCTTTCGTTGGAACTCTTCAGGGAGAGAACTGAAATGTGTCCCAGCGAACATTGTTTGTTGATATTAAGATGGATTATATTTCATCTCCTGCTTCAAGGCACAGGAAACCCATAATGCATGTTCTGATTTCGAAGTAGGTTTCTTTCTCCCCTACATTTACATCAATAGCAAAGCATTATTATTCCATAAACTTGAGAATTATTTTCTAAAATGATACCCAATACCACGGATTTGGGGTAATGACAACCACTGTGGGATAGTTCATGTTTATTAAGCTCCTTTTCATCCGTTCTTCTACCCTAGTGTTTAAATAAACAGAGGTCCTAAGTATCAACAAGTTATGTGTACATTCTGCCTTCTTACTGAACATATCACATCAAGACTTGTCTTCTGGGGCCGGCGCTGTGGCACAGTGGGTTAAAGCCCTGGCCTGCAGCGCCAGCATCCCATATGGGCACTGGTTCTAGTCCTGGCTTCTTCACTTCTGATCCAGCTCTCTGCTATGGTCTGGGAAAGCAGTAGAAGATGGCCCAAGTGCTTGGTCCCCTACACCCAATGTGGGAGACCCAGAAGAGGCACCTGGCTCCTGGTTTCGGATCGGCACAGCTCTGGCCTTTGTAGCCTTCTGGGGAGTGAACCAGTGGATGGAAGACCTCTCTCTGTCTCTACCTCTCTCTATAACTCTTTCAAATAAATAAAGATAAAAAAAATTAAAAAAAGACTTGTCTTCTGTTGATGAGACTGTCTCTGCTTAATTATGCTTTAGATGTTTTTCTATTCCTGGCTTCTGGAACAGTACTTAGTAGAGTTATGGTCAATATGAATTTGTTAAAATCTTTGAGTAGACAAGGAAGGGCAGAAACACTAAAATTTCTCCCAACTTTCTCCAGCCTTCAACCTCTGGCACACACGACATAAACCCTTCTCAAGCCCCAGCCTCAAGGCACTGACAGAGCCAGTCCTGCCTCATAAGCATTGTCACCTGGGCCAAAGTCAAATGTTCACGTTGGACTAGACGTTGCTCCTTGCTGTCCATGAATATGCTAACATATCCAGATAGGGCGAATCCTCAGTGGATTGGAAGAGAAAAGAACTTAAACCACTTGGAATTGGTCACAGGAAGCAGAGGAAAGTAAGCTGATAAAAGTACATTAACCAAAAATGCCCGGCGAGCTTTCAGGGCTCCTGACAGCCACTGCTTGGGGAACAGCAGCCTGATGGTCAGAAAATGGATTATTTCGCGTGCAAATGTCATCATGTGCACAGTGGATGAAGGCAGAAGAGCATTTACTGCCACGAAGCAGGGAAGAATTCTTGCTAATTACCATTTTGTTCTAAAGTATAGTAGCATGTTGGGCACCCTCTCTACCCCAACTAGCTCCTTTCCTTGGCTTTTATGTGGCCAGTGTTGTTGTAATTTCTCTGTTCAAATAAGGTCTGCAGAAAGCCACAAAAAGAGATCTGGACCTTAAAGCTTAACGGATTGTGGAAAGCAGCTGGCTTGTAACATGAGTCATCCCAGCCAAGGCTTTCTCCTTTGTATTTTTTCTCTGACTTAAAGAATGGGTTATTGGATGTCTTCTGGCAGGTGCTATGGGATTAAAGAGGTAGCTGGTCAGAAACAAACTTTGAATTAGGGTACTTTTTGAATAGTTTACTAAAGTAAATATGATCGTTAGCTTAATCTCCCATATCTAACGTGAGGTTCAAATTTAATAGTGAGATTTAAGAAAATTTGGTTGGCATGTGCACCTATTATTAGTCTTACATGTGTGTGTGTGTGTGTGTGCCTTGCTTTGAGCATCATATTTTAGTTTTAATGATGAAATTTCCAGCACATGCCTATTTATCAGGCCCAGCCATTAGGTAGCTCAATAATCATAATATTTTTCCTTTTCTACAATTATGAGAAAAAAATCAAGTGGAATATTAATAAATGTATGGTGGGAAGTTTTTTCATTTTAAATCACCTTTCAGAGGATCTTGGAAGGTCTGTGTTGATCAGAACAGTCTTCCCCACCTGTAATTCCAGGCCATGACAAGCTAATAGATTTTTCTATGATGACTCTCTGGTATTCCTGAAGATGCTCAGGTTTCTGAATCACTAAAGAACAAGTGACCTGAACAGCACCAGTTTTAGTGGGGCCAATGATCTCTTGGTACCCAAATAAGATTGATGGGGCCAGCATTGTGGAGCTGTGGATAAAACTACCTCTTATGCAAACATCCCATTTTGGAGCACTAGTTTGAGTCCTGGCTGCTCCACTTCCGGTCCAGCTCCCTGCTAATGCTCCTGGGAGAGCAGCGGAAGACGCCCTTGCACTTGAGCCCTTGCACCCATGTGGGAGACCAGATAGAGTTCCTGGTTCTTGGCAACCTGGCCCAGCCCCAGCCATTGCAGCCATTTGGGGAGTGAACCAGCAGATGGAAGACCTCTCTTCTTCTCTCCTTCTCTCTTTCTAATGCTCTTTCAAGTAACTCTGCCTTTCAAATAAATAAATAAATCTTTAAGAAATAAAGTAAGAATTGGTGTTCCATGTTTCATGTCTATATGTACATAGATATAGGATAAGATTGACTTGTATATTTCATTCTCTCATAAATTACCAAAGGAAAGAGCTGTGAAGAGGATTTTGGAAGAAAATGGCACACACTACTTAGTGTTGAGAGAGTTGCAAGAAGGGGCAAAACAGAGTGATCTTGTGATTCTGGAGGTGATGACATTCAGGATTTCACATCTGAAGATAAACTTTCACTCCTCTTCACAGAAGGTAACTTTGCCCTTGATAACAGTTTAACCTTGAAGAGATTCACTTACACATCTACCCATGGAGATGAGTAATAATGTCACTAAATGGGCATGACTGTGTTCCAACAAGACATTATTTGTAAAACTAGATGGTGGGTTGGTAGTGTGCTGACCACTGACTTAAACAATACTTCTCCCCATAACTGAACCACGCAAGTGTCCACAGCATAGCATGTAGGCACAAACACTAGCCCAGTTGTTAACAGATGACTTTATACAATTTGCCTGACTTAGAATGTGCTGACTTTCACCTAACCACTGGTGCTTGCAAGTCAACGAAATTATATTGGAGGCCAACAGATAGCGTTGAATGTTCATGTCTATCACCATAAAAGACTCTGAGAAGCTGAAATGTCATGGAGGCTATCTCAAAAAAGAGCTTGTTAAAGACCCACACCCCCAAACTGGAGCTGGGTTATGGTTTAAAAAGGATGTGAAGCTGGTGTCCAGTGATGGTGAGAGTGGCAGAAAGTGGCCACCTTCCTTCACTGTGGGTGGGGCTATAAATTGGTACGACCTTTCATGGGTGGGGTGGACAGTACACCAGACAAAACTGTGCAGAGTGCTGCTGGCCTTTGGAACAGCATTTTTGTTTCTAGGAATTTACCACAAGGCAACGATCAGAATACACTCACGGATTAGCTTCAGAGATGTTCCTTGCAAAATCAATAATCAGGGTGAAAATCAGAAACAACCTAAGTTCAGTAATTTGAGGCTGGTGAAGTAAATTACTGCTATAAAAATTCATGCAAAAATCAAGATAAATTTGCATGGGCAAAATTCCCTCACAGACGGATAAAGCAAGAACCCAGGAGTTTCAGGAGACTTTGCCAGAGCCCCAGAGCTAGCACTTGCAGAACCAAGATGAGACACATAAACCACTGGGACACGTGCTTTCTTTGGCATAAAGATTTCATCAAACGAAGAAAGGCACACGTTTTTAAAGGACTGCTTTGAACTAGAAAGTACCCTCGTATTGTCACAGCTCCTCCCAACCTACCCTTTCATTTGGTTCATAAGCAATCTCTTGGTTGGACATGGGGAAAGTGATAGAACATTCTGGAATGTGCCTTCCTTGGTTAGGCTGGGGAGTCTGCCCTGGGGCAGGTATTAAGATACTCAGAAGGCTCTGAGAGGGAGTGTGCAGCCAGTGAGAGCATGGAGGAGGAGGGGGAAGAGGAGGAGGGGGAAGAGGGGGAGGGGGAGGAGGAGGAGGAGGGGGAGGAGGAGGAGGAGGAGGAGAGATCAGTGCCTTCTTCACAATTCACCCTTGTTAAGAAGGGGGAGTGGCTGCTCCTTCCCCGTCTAACAGGGGTTCCCTTATCTCAGGGACCAGATCATCAATTACTTCTGCTATTGGTATGGGTTGGGGACAAAACAAACTACGGTGGGCCATTCCCTAAGCCTGGTTCCCATGGACAACCTTATTTTAATAGGAAACTTTACTCACACTCTAAGCAAGTGACTCACTGGTGATCTCTGGAAGAGCAGTATTGACAGGAGGTTGTGCACGACCTGCGGTCCGGTCGCTTTGTAGTCATTCCCCATGCATGAGGGGAGGAACAAAACTAAAGCATGCTGACCACCCCCATGGCCTGTGCTGGACAAGATCACAAACCAGAAGCCGTTTCCAGTGTGCCCAGCATCCCATTTGTCTCTCCTATTGACAGGTTTCTCGAAGCTTCCTGAAGCTGTGATTAGGTGACCAGGTGACTTCGAGCAGGTCCAAAGCCTGAACAACCACACAGGGTTTTGCTGTTGTAGTCAAATAAAGCTCACAACAAAGTCAGCCTAATACACACTTAATAGTTTCTGTAATTGCTTTTGGGCTGCCCGGTGTGGTGTAAAACAGCTTGGGCATTGGAGTCACAATAAAGAGCGAGGCTTAACTCTCTGCTCTATTATTAACTAGACCCTGGCCTTGAGTGACCTCTTCACCTCTCGGAATCTGAGTTTGTTGTGTGTAAAACAGGAACAACACTTGCCCCTTAGGGTTCTTGTGAAGTTAATGGGAGACGATGCACATAATAATGTACTCTTCTTGTCCAGAGCTTGGAACACACAGAAGGTGCTCAGTAGACGCACATGCCCCCTTGCTTCCTTTGTTCTGTAGGATCAGAAGGCACATCTGGCAGGCACTTGGCGTTGGCCTGGTCAAACCTTACCAGGAGTTTTCCAACATTTGTTAGGAGCACCACCGCCTGATGCTCACCCTTGGCTACCACTGCCTTCACCACCATCACACATGTGTCTCACTGTTGGTTGGGAAGGCAAGCTCTCCTACCGAGGGGACACGAACAGTATAGACAGGTCAGTCCTAATCCTGCCAGACTCATACTCCAGTGTGTTCATCTCAGAATCCTGGTTCTGGGGCCCAAAATCTCAGAACAAAGGAACCAAGTCAGGAACCCCTAGGAACTACCTAGCTCTTTTATTTTTAAAGATTTATTTATTTATTTGAAAGTCAGAGTTATATAGAAGAGAGGCAGAGAGAGAGAGTAAGAGATGTCTTCCATCCGCTGGTTCACTCCCCAGTTGGCCACAATGGCTGGAGCTGTGCCGATCCAAAGCCAGGAGCTAGGAACTTCTTCCAGGTCTCCCACGTGGGTGCAGGGGCCCAAGGACTTGGGCCATCTTCTACTGCTTTCCCAGGCCATAGCAGAGAGCTGGATTGGAAGAGGAGCAGCCAGGTTTCGAACTGGTGACCATATGGAATGCCAGTACTTCTGGCCATGGGCGTTAATCCGCTGCGCCACTGCACCGGCCCCTGGACCACCTAGCTCTTTTCCTGGGCTCCTACCCAGGGCTTTCTCCTGCCCTCCCCACTGGAGGATATAAGTTAGGGGCCCAAGGAGCTGAGGCATTAGGACATGTGGATGTTATAATCGGTGCACCTGCTATGCATGTGTGAGGCAGGGCCACCACAGCCTGGGGTTGGGGAGGCTGGTGGTGGAGCTAAGAAAGGGTGGAGTGAGGGCTAGGAGAGCAGGTGCTGCGAGTGGGTGAGGGAGTCGCATGGAAAAGAAGGAATGCGAAGGAATGCTTGGAGCTGATGAGCTCAGCATGGAGCGGGGCTCAGCTGAGCCCTGGTGTCCATGGCCTGGTGGGAGCCGTCCCAGTGACTGCCTTCCCCCACACCCACACCTCCTCTACTCACTTAGGGTGAGAAACGCCTTTGAGAGGGAGTAAATCTTTCTCCCCAGAATTTAAGATCGAGACCTTGCTCTGCAAGATCCCGAGGTGTTCGGACACAGCAACACAGATGGGCTGCAGATTTAAACAACTTTCAGGACCTGTCTGGTTTGTCAGGAGTGAAGAAAGTACAGCTCATGGAATTGAAAAGTGAGAATGCCCGAGGTCTTGTTTTCATGCTCCTCTGGTGACTCTGGGCTTGTTACTTCGCTTCTCTGCGCCAAGGGCTGCTGATCTTGGGGACGGCATTGTGGCATCATGGGTAATGCTGCTGCCTGCAATGCTAGCATCCCATGTGGGTGCTGGTTCATGTCCCAGCTGCTCCACGACTGACCCAGCTCCCTGCTAATGGCCTGGGAAAAGCGGCAGAAGATGGCCCAAGTGTTTGGGTCCCTGAACCTGCATGGGAGACCTGGATGAAGCTCCTGGCTCCTGGCTGTGATCTGGACCAGCTCTGGCTGTTGCAGCCAACTGAGGAGTGAACCAACAGATGGAAGATCTCTCTCTCTCTGTAGCTTAGACTTGTAACTCTGTAACTCCAATGACTGGCAAAATAAATAAATATCTTTTTTATAAAAGACTGCTGATCTCCCCATGGAGCAGGGACTCTGAAACACCTTCCCAACTAGTTTCACCTCCTCACAAAGGCTGCCCTGTCCCTAAGACCTTCAGCAGATGAAGGTGCACCCCCTGCCTCGACCTTTTCCAGTCATTTACGGGGCTGTTCCCGCCCCTTAGAGGCCCACGGAGAGGTGGAGGGATCGGGTGGCCCAGGAAGCTCAGATGTGACACAGTTGGGGTCAATCTGTGAGTACTGTGGGTGACCCTGTAGATTACTATCGGCTTGCGTGCGCCTTGTCCCCCAAGGCCATTGTTAGCCTGACCTCTAGCCCCTCAGATGTGCTCATATTTGGATGCAGGATCGTTACAGAAGCCAGCCAGGTAAAATCAAGTCATACATACTTGTAGTCCCTAAGCCGGTACAACTGGTGTCCCCGCAAGGAGCCCAGGACAGAGGGAAGATGATGTGATGATACAGAGAGAAGGTGGCCCCCATAAGCCAATGAGAGAAGCCTGGCACAAGTCCTGGCTCACAGCTCACAAGGACCTGCTCGGCCAACACCTTGAACTCACACTTCCAGCCTCCAGCGCTGTGAGACAGTCGGGGTCTGTTGTCTGAGTGCCTGTGGCACTTTGCTATAGCACTCTAGCAGGTGGATGTGAACCCTACATGCAGTACCTAGCTTTGGCAGACCTGCCAAGGAAGTTGACTATTAGGATGGTCTGATATTGTCTGAATTACCACTACAGAGGGAGTGCAGGGGTGGGAATTAGCTAAGGGTCTCTGGACATCTCTACAGCTCCACGGTTCACACAGCCTGGTGAGTGGCAGAGGCCTCTGTTAGAAAGAGGCCTCCCTTCCTGTGGGCAGTCACACCTCACACTGAGAGCCTTCATCTCCCACGTGGCAGGCT